>NW_019154122.1:866633-1277336 GCF_002288905.1 Enhydra lutris kenyoni
GCGGCGGCTGCGGCGGCCGCGGCGGCGGGGCGGGGCGGCCTCCCGGCCGCGGGGCGGGCGCGGGCGCGGGCTGGGAGGCTTCCGGGGGCGCCCGGGGCGTCCGTGCGGGGGCGCCGGGGACTCCCTGCCACCCGCCCTCCAGCCCTTCCTGCAACTCCGCTCGCAGTATGAAAGCGGGCCTCAGCGTCCCGTCCAGCCCCGCAGAGGCCTGGGAGGCGGCGGGGCGGGTGGAGGAGGACCGGAGCGCGGGGGGGGGGGGGGGGGGCGCCCCCCCCCACGCGGGCGGGGGGGGGGGCGCAGGGCCACCAGGCTTCGTGTCCCCCTCTGTTGGCAGATGTGAGGGAGGCCTTGGGGGGGGCACCCCACCCTCCACCCTTATCCCACCTGCTTTCTAAACCGTCTTCAGTCCTCCAGAAGAATAAAAACTTACAAAGAAAGTTCTACCCCTAGTCCATTCCCTTCAGGGTCCAGCTGGACGGCGACCACTGCACATTTGTGGGGGGCGGGGCGGCTACCTGTGCCAGGCCACACGCAGGTGCTGCGGCCCTGAAACCCCTCACCTGAGGGGCCAGAGTGTCCTCACCTGTTGGGGGGGGTGTCAAAAGAGGCTCTACCTGTGGATAGTGGTGTGAAAGAAATCCCTGGGTTGATAGGGCAAGGCTGGACTGTAACTTACCAGCTACCTCTCCTCTGCTGGAGGTGGCACCATGGCAGGAGAGATTTCTCCAGAGAACAACTCTTGGCGTGCCTGGAGGAGGACCTTGGGGATGCGGGTGGATGGAGTTTGAAGAAACACTTTAGGATCTGTCAGTGCGTTTGGTTCCTGTCTCCAGAAGCCTTTGTTCCCCTGGGGCCCTCTTCCATCATCCCAAGGTCTCCAGGAGCCAGGGGATGGCTCTGTCTTTCCCAGGAGAGGGCAGCAACGGTTAAGCCTCTCTCTAGACAAACCTGGCCCCAGGGGAGCAGCCGCACCATCCTTGGAGACCCCCGCCAACCCCAGTCCATGTGCACCTGCCAGGTCCCGGATGTTGGAGGGACCACTGTGTGCTGGACCTGATGTTGGGAGCTTTATGCTCTTATTTGTTCTCAAGCAACCCGGTGAGGTGAGGACTGTTTGCCCACCCAGGTCTGAGTCCGTTACTCCTGCCCAGCTGCCTCCCAGGAGATGGCCCAGGGGAAGGATTGGGGGAGAGGACTTTCTTCTACCACCACTTTTGTCCTTCATGGATAACCAGCCATGACAGCACCTTGTGGGTGGGACCCCAGCTTCCCAGAGCCCACAGGGGACCTCACACATGGTAGGCGCTCCAATGTCTTTTGGATGGATGACTCCCAGGGACTGAGACTTGTGGGCTCTGGACCTAGCTTTTGCCCAGAGCTCTGGCCCCAAAGCCTCAGGGGGACCCATGGAGGGCCTGACATCTGCTGTTGGCTTCTGAAGGCTTCCGACCGTGCTACTTCCAACTCATTACCACTAATGTTTGGGGACACCCTGCATACGACAGATGCTATTAGAAAACCAAATTCTGCTCTATCAGGAAGCAAAGCTAACAGAGCACAAAGCAGGTTAGGAGGGGAAGATTGATGAGCCAAGGCCCCTGGAAAATAAATGAGGGAAGTTTTCTTTGCCAGAACACTTTTATTTATTACACTTAGTTCTTATTAAAGACACAGATACCCCACTGATCTCCGTGGTCCAGGGCTGGGGAGATGGGTTGCTGGGATTGGGAGGGTGCCGGAGGAGGGTGGGTTTTCAAGACTTGACTTAGGTCAGTGAGCCTCCGGGAAAAGGATCCCTGTTGGGACCCAGTTCTGGGAAGACAGCTCTGGGCTTTGGCAATGGAGCCAGACTTGGTGTCCCACTGGTGGCATCCTTCCCAGGAGGCTTGACTCCAAACCAAGAACCTTGGGCAAGGCCAGGCCTTGAGAGATTGGGCCAGGAGGGTCACTCCCATCAGTGGTGGCGCTGCAGGGGCCTTTTGGCACCTTGTCTCTGAGCCCTGAGTGGGCAAGGGGGAGTGCCATTCCAGCTACAGAGGTGGGTCCTTCCCCTCCCTACTATGTCCACAGCGGCCACTGGGGCAGATACCCCGGATGCTCCATCCACCTCCTGGAAGACAAGGCAGGGCCGGGGGCACTGCCTCGCACCCTCGCCTGTTCTCTCTCTCTCTCTCTCTCACTCACGCGCACACACACACACACACACACACACACACACACAAACACACACGTGCACACACTCCCCTGCCTGCCCTCCAGTAGCATCTTCTCTTCCTCTTGCTGTTTCACTGGGGCAGACTTGCTGGGGAGAAGCTCTCTGGGGAGAAGAGCAAATTAGGGTTTTCTTTTTCTTTCTTTCTTTCTTTTTTTTTTAAGATTTTATTTATTTGACTGACAGAGATCACAAGTAGGCAGAGATCAGGCAGAGAGAGAGGAGCGGAAGCAGGCTCCCTGCTGACCTGAGCCGAAGGCAAAGGCTTTAACCCACTGAGCCACTCAGGTGCCCCGCAAATTAGGGTTTTCGACTCCAGCTCTAGGAGGATAATGACCTAGGGTTCCAGGAGGAGGAAAGCCATCTGCTGCTGGGTTTTGTGCTTTTCCTCCAGCTCTAGGAACCTGGATAGGTAGAGAGGTTTTTTTCCCGGACCCCAACCCCTGACCTGTTGCTGCCCAACCACAGGACCAGCATTTGGGAGCAAAATGCCACTTGGGAAAGGGGAGGCTTTAGCTGCCTGGACCACGGGAGTCTCCCAGCAAGCTCAGGTCCTACTGTGTGCCTGGAACTAGTCTAGGGTCCTGGCACACAGTGTGAAGATAGACGAGGTACTTCCTCTTTTGGAGCTGAATATTCTAGCAGGAGAAGAGAGGCGATACACCTGCAAAGAAGATGATTTCAGATAATGGTGACTGTGAAGGGGTGAGACAGTCAAGCAGCTTCCCGAGGACGTAGCATGTCCACAGCCGCTGGGATGGAAAGGAAAGAAGAGACCAGAGCAGAAGGGAGGGCCTCCCAGGCCCAGGGGCCAGCACAGAGGTCCTGAAGAGGAAACAAACTCCGTGTGTTCAGGAAACATGAGGAAGGCCGGGCAGACTGTGTGGAGGAACCGGAAGGGTTGGCGGGAGAGCGGGGGCCGGGGCCCCAAGGACGTTGCAGGCCACACAACAAGCTGCCGGTGGATACGATGGAAACTATGGGAGGCTTTTAAACAGGGTAGGGATGTGTCCTTTGTTTTTATTTTTATTACTTTTTTTTATTAAGCTTTTATTTTAATTCCAGTATAGTTATCTGATGTGTCTTCAAACAGACCTTTCCAATAGCCAAGAAGGAGAGATACCCCCCCAGTCTCCACTGATGAGTGGATGAACAGAATGTGGCCAATCCACACGGTGGAGGTTTCGGGGCAATAAGATGGAACGAGGCGCTGTGACCTACAACGACATGGACAAGCGTTGGGGACATTACACTGGAACAAAGAAGCCACACACAGAGACCGCACACCTACTGTAGGATTCCATGAGGGTGACAGGTCCAGTAAGGCCAGTCCGGACCCAGAAAGTAGATTCATGGTTGCCTGGCTCTGGAGTGGGGGTAGGCAGTGGCTGCTGATGGGCACAAGGCTTCTTTCTGGGGTATAAATGTTTTAAAAAGGACATTATGGTGATGGCTGTACAAATCTGTGAGTACATTACAGAAACACAAATTGTACACTTTTAGTGGGTGAGCTTTATGACATAAACATTATGTCCCGATAAAGCTGAGGTTTTTTGTTTTTTTTGTTTTTAAGGCTTTCCCGGTTTCCGGGTAAAGAACAGACCAAGGGAAGCAGGGGTAGACAGAGGGAGTAGGGGAGGCTGGTTCAGTCTCAGCCCGAAGACATCGGGCCCTGGGTGGAGCAGGTCGTGCAGCCCGTGTCAGGTACACAGTGGCGCCTTCCTTCCAGAGGTAGGAAAGCCTGCGAGGCCCAGGCTGCCATGTGGACATGACCCTGAGCTGCCGCAGTGTCGGGGGAGGGGCATGTGCAGGAGTCTGCAGCTGTGAGCGATGGGAACCATAAACTTGCGAGTCACCAGCCTATAAATGACACTAAAGCCACAGGAGTCAATGAGATCATTGAAGGAGAGAGAAGAGGCCCTTGGTCTGCGTGGCCTTAGCGGCTGGTACGTGGCCACAGATGTGGCCTTGCCTCCATGTGCTGAGTGGCTTCGGTTGGATTCATGGGCACAAGGCTGATGCCATGATTAGCCAGAAAAGAGATGAATTGTGGGAGTCACGACTGCCTTTGGCTAGGCTCTCGTCCTGTCCAGTTAGGGAGACCTACTTCCTGGGGTCAGGCAAGGCCCCCTAGGACTCTGCCCACGTGGACAGCTTTGTTCTCAGCCCCATGGGCACAGGGCTGGTCATCTGCTTGCTACTAGAATCACCTGGCCACCCGGCGGCTCTGACGCACGGTCTGGGTTGAGGGAGTCCTAGCTGAGTTTTCCTGGGTGGGGCGGGGGACGTGAGGCGTTCTGGAGTGCTGAGCAGGGAATAACAAATCCAGAAGAATTTTTCCTCCTTATTAAAACACGCTTCCTCCCATCCTGTCGCTCCTTCAGGACTGGAGGCCAAGCTCTCAAATACAAAGACAGGCAAGTTTCATGCAAGCTACAAAGAATGAGTGGAACATTTGGGGGCCTTCAAATGGTTAGGTCAGGCCCAGGAAGACGGTGCTGGGTCAACAGCCTCGAACTCTGCTCCTCATGTCTACTGTGAACTATGGCTGGGGCCAAGGAGAGAACAGGGGTTGGGATGGTCCAGCTTCCGGTTTGCCCAGGATGGAGGGGATGCCGAGGCTGGGGGCTGCTCAGAGTTCTGGGCAAGCAGGGAGGAGCTGGCCCCCTACCATGGGAAGGACTCGTCTCAGGGTCCCTCGAGGTGCTTACTCGTACGTCTCACCCACAAAGGGATAGAAAAGGGCTTTATGATGACCAGACAAAAAAACATTAGAGCCCTGAGTATATAGGACATAAGTTGTTACAAGATGTCTCTTATAAATTTGAGACCGAAAACTCAGTGGAATGTCCATAATCTGAAGACTAAAAGGGAATTCAAATGCCATTTGCCTGAAATCAGTCCGCGGTGGGAGAGCTCGGCACAGGGTTCGCTCCCAGGGTGGTGGGTATTGGAAGACAGCAGGAGGGAGCTCTCCGGATGCTGGGAATGTTCTCTATCTTGATGCGGGGGAGGCTGCGTGAATGTGTACACAGGTGAACATTCCCGGAGCTGTATACTTAAATTCTGTGACTTTTGCACATGTGACTGTGTCTCCACTATACCTCAGTCAAAATGTTATTTTAAGGGGCGTCTGGGTGGTTCCGCTGGTTAAGCATCCCACTTGATCTCAGTTCAGGTCTTGAGCTCAGGGTTGTGAGTTCAAGCCCTGCGCTGGGTTCCATGTTGGGCGTGGAACCTATTTAAAAAATAAGAACTTCTTTTATTTTTATTTATTTTTTAAAGGTTTATTTATTTATTTGAGCGAGAGGGAACAGGGGGACAGAGCAGAGAGAGAGAGGTGGAGGGAGTCCCAAGCAGACTCCATGCTAAGTGTGGAAGCCAATTTGGGGCTCAGTCCCATGACCCTGAGATCATGACCTGAGCTGAAACCAGGAGTCAGAGGCTCAACCGACTGAGCCACCCAGGTGCTCCCCAAAAAAGTTCTTTTTAAAAAAATTTCATTCAGGAGCACCTGGGTGGCTCAGTTGGTTGAGCGACCACTGGATTTTGGCTCAGGTCATAATCTCAGGGTCATGGGATCGAGCCCTCATCGGGCTCCACTCAGCAAGGACAGTAAGGAGTCTGTTTCTCCCTCCCCGTCCCGATCGGCCCCACCCCATACTTGCACTTGTGCACACTCTCTCTTTTTCTCTCAAATGGATAAATAACTATAATCGTTAAAAAAAAGTTTCATTTAAAGGCTCAAGGAAAAAATGGGACTAATTTAAAAGACGAGAGCCATGGAAAAATAAAAAGCTACATGAAGGAAGACACAGTGATTGGGCTGGAGGGAGGAAGGGTGTCTGGGTGTCCTTAAGAGAAAGATCAAGGATGTGGAGACAAAGATGAAAGAGAGGGGAGGAGGCAGGTAGCTCCTGACCTCTGCAGAGAGGGGCTTAGAAGTTTGGATCTGTTTGTTCTCCAACAAACTGTCCGTTCTGGGAGAGATCCCAGAGAGATTCCCCAGTGGAAGAGGCAGTAGGTCAGAGAGCGGGTGAGATGTCTTCCCTAGGGTGCAGCGACAGGTCCCACTGGGAGGGCCCTAAAGCCACGTGGGTGGTGGCAGTCAGGTGGCCCCCTTGGCTGGTGATCAGGGGGGCTTGCTACAGGAAAGGTGCCAAGGCCACATGGTAATTGTAGGTGGGGAGCCTCATGCTGGGAGAACATGTGAGGCTGGAAAGGTGACCCAGCACAGGGTGGGGGTACAACCAGGGGACACAGGTAGATCGAGGCCTGTGGGGGACCCTCCATGGAAGGCCATCTCCTGGTTGGAACTGCCCATGAGGGAGGGGTGAAGGTGGACAGAAAACTAAGTTTGAGACCCAGAACTCACTGGCATCATACCTGCCACAGATCCAGAAGATTCTGAAGAGAAAAGAGAAGGCCCCAGAGCCAGAAAACAGTCTTGGCTCTGCACAGGCTGGCAGATGAGACGGGCCATCTGAGGAAGCAGCTTCAGTTATCAAAAGCGCAGCCGGACCTGCCTGACAGGAGTGAGGCCACAGAGGGGAGTGGAAGCTGCAGGAACAAAGGGCAAGGGAGAGGCTCCGGTCCCCCTCCGGATGGGAAGAGTCCAGAGCATCATGGAGACACAGGGCAGGAGGCCCTTGTTTCTTGGGTATTCCTGGGGCCGGGGGGGTGGGGCGGGGAGCCAGTCTCAGAAGCTTCTGCTTCAGAACCCGAGACAGATGTAAGGGGAAGATGAATCCGAGGCCTCGCCCCTCAGAAGTCAGAGGAAACTTTCAAAAACGCGAAGTAGGTCATCTCATGGCCCTCTTTAGCCTCTTCCTGGCTTCCTGCTGCTCAGATTAAAGTCAGACTCTGCCCTGGGCCTCGAGGCCCTGCAGGACGGAGGCGGGTCCACCCGAGCTGCTCCGACCCACAGGACAGCACCCTGCGTTCACCACTGCCCTCCCCGTACTTCCTACTTCTGAGCCTTTGCACTCGCTGTTCCCGCTGCCTGGAATGGTGTGTCACACATGTCTGCTCCCCATCACCACTGTCCCCCTGTCACTTTCATACGTCCCCTGCTGGTGACCTCCCAAGCACCGAGCTCCGCCGGCTTGCCGGCCCCACCCTGCCCCTGGTCTGTAAGCCGCACGGGGGCGGAGACCTTGTCTGTCTTGTGGAAGCTGCACCTGCAGCCCCTTGTCCACTGCCCAGCAGAGATGGTTAAAGGCCACCTGTGGAATTACAGAGCCTGGAGGGTTCTGAAACGGTGGCCTGGGCAAGGAGCCCCGTAACCTGTGAAGGTCTGGGGTTCAGCCTGAAAACTTGCATTTCTAACAAGCTCCTGTTGCTGCCGGTGCCTTGGACCCAGCTTCCATACTCGGAGAACCACGGCTCTAACAATGGCCCAGTGCTGGATCGTTCTGTGGGCCAAAGCAGAAACCCCTGCCTCAGGTGTCAAGGGAACTCCCAAGGGAATAGTGACCGGTGGTGAGCAGCTCCTGAGCGTCAGGGCAAGAGGGTCTGGGTGTCTCCCCGCAGGAAGACAGCCACACCCCTGATGCCTGCAAGGTTGGCAGATAAATCCAAAGCCTTGGGAGAGGGAAGTTGAGGTGTGGGCGTGCATGTGTGTGCACAGTGCCTGTCTCAAGGGAAGGGTAGAGAGAGGTCAGGGAAGGCTTCCTGGAGGAGGTGACATAGAGGGCAGCCTTGAGGAAGGAAGGAGAGTTTAGTAGGCATATCTGGGGGTTGGGGGAGCGCAGAGGACAGTCCAGGCAATAGGCACAGGGATGGAAATGGACGGAGGTATGTGAGAACATGGGCAACTCTAGATTGGTATCTAAAAGGAAAGAATCTCTGGGCTATTTGCATGCTTTTCTGGGTTGGGTTTTACCATTCTCTGAAACACTGAAGGCTTCTGGAGAGAGATCTCAGTTATCATTCTTTACATTCATACCAGGAAGAGCGCATAATTTTTGTCCAAATCAGGACACTTTTGAGAGCAGAGGGGGGTGTTGTTAATTACTGGGCTGGAACAGTATGTCTAAAAACTAAACCGTCATGAGCAAATGTCCAGAGGAGGATGAGGACCACTCTGGATCTGGGGTCATTTATGTGGGGAGGGGAGAGGAGGAGTGTGGCTGGGGGACCACTGTGGGCATCTGCCCAGAGGTCAGGAATGGCTGTTTGACCTAAGCAGGTCTCTCTAGGCCTCAGTTTCCTGCTCTGTAAATCTCTGCCTGCCGTGCCTTCCTGCCAGAGCTGTAGGAAGGATTCATCAGGTACATCCTGAAGAGGAAAGATAAACAGGACCTCCCCCACCACCCCACCACCCCTTCCCCTGCAAGCAGAGAGCCTCTGCTAGACTCTGGGCAAGCTCCCAGCATCTTCCTTAAGCCCTCCCCCTCTGCCTGAGCAGCAGCACCCCTCCCCCTGTCTTCCTGACAGCCTCCCCCCAACCCCCACCAACCAGGCCAGCCCCTGGAAGCCCTTGGATCTTTACCCCAGTTTCCTGATTTCATAGATTCAGGGCTAATGGCAAAATGCTTGCTGAGCGTGAAAAGCAGAAAATGTTCAGATTTATTGCTTTGAGATTTTGGGTTGTCTCCTGGGCCTGGTTGATGCAGTTTCCTCCAAGTTTCAGAGCATTTTGTTTAAAAAGAAGGATTTTTGACAGCAGCGCTTTCTAGTTTACAGAGAGCGTTCACATAATAGCAGTAACAATCATTACTATATGTACTGAGTTACTGCTGGGGAACTCAATTAACCCTCGAAATCTCCCTCCCTTTCCACAGCGACAGGCAGAGGCTCAGAGAGGTTAAGGGGCTTGCCCAAGGTCACACAGCCCAGGGAAAGGGCAGGTCCATGGTTTCAGTCAGTCCCTGCTCACCCTCTCCTGTTCTGCCTTTCTGATTTGTCCGCAGATTTGCAGACATACAGTGGGTGAGAACAAAACAAAACAAAACAAAACAAAAACCAGAGGCTGTTGTTGAAAACAGAGACTGGAATGAGTTTAACCAGGTACGTCCAAGGGACCCCTCGCCCCCCCAAACAATATATTTTGTGCTAAGATTAGTTTTGTAATGATGCAGGTGGTAGAGGGTCCAGTGGGACAGGGAGTCAGTGAGCAGAGGACTGGCTTTCTAGATCCTAGGACTGAACTGTCCAAAATGGCGCCCAGTGACCACCTATGGCTATTTAAATTTAATTAAAATGAAATAAAATTTTAAATTTAGTTCCTCAGTCGTACTTGCCACATTTTAAGTGTTCAATATCCACCTGGGGCTGCCCTATTAGACAGCACAGAGACAGAGTATTTCCATCACCACAGAAAGTTCTCCTAAGCCACCAGCAAGCCAGCTCCTGTCTCATCCAGACTATGCTGGAGGCCGCGGGGAGCCGCTGTTGGAGGTGATAGCTTCCTCTGCTACCAAGTCAGATGACATTCCAACACCTGAGCCCCTCCACTTGGGGGAGGTTACAACTCCATGGATGCAAATAATTTTTTTTAAAGATTTATTTATTTGACAGAGAGACAGAGAGAGAGCACAAGTAAGCTGAGCAGCAGGCAGAGTGGAGAGAGAAGCAGGCTCTCTGCTGAGAGCCCGATGTGGGGCTCGATCACAAGACCCTGGAATCATGACTGGAGCCAAAGGCAGCCGCTAAACCAACTGAGCCACCCAGGTGACCTGCAAATAATTTTTTTTAAAGATTTATTTATTTATTTGAGAGGGAGAGCACGAGCAGGAGGGGCAGAGGGAGAGGATCTCAACCAGACTCCTTGCTGAGCCCAAACCTGACACCGGACTTGATCTCATGACTGTGAGATCAGGACCTGAGCTGAAAACCAGAGTCGGAAGCTTAACCCACTGCGCCACGCAGGGACCCCTCCATGGGAGCAGATGAGCAGAAACCAAAGGAGCAGGCATTAGCGGAGGCCTCGCTACTCAGTGTGGTCTGAGGCCCGGCAGCATCTCCATCTCCTGGGAGCTTGTTAGAAACTCAGGAGCCTGGGCTCCGTGCCTGACCTGCTGAATATGAATCTGCATTTTAACAAGATCCCCAGGTGATTCAGGTGCACGTTCAAGTTTGAGAAGCTCTGTCTTAAGAGACAGGAGAAGCAGGATCAAAATATTGTTCCAAATATAGGGAACCAAACATATTTTTAGATACTAAAAAATAGCATTAGCACCCCCATTAGCGTGTGATTGAGCTTTAGTCACAGAGGGCTGAGTGTCTGTGCGCCACATAATCAAGTAGCAGAGCCCCCGTGCGGGAGCTGGGAGGAGCTGGCCCTTCCCTGTCTCCAGCAAGTTGGCGAAACTTGAAGTCCCCTCCCCAAAGCAAAGGAGGCCGAGGTGAGATTCACATCGTGGGTCTCAAGGATGCTGCCTTTAAACCAGATTTTCTGCTTTTGCTTTTCTTCCCAGTGCACTCGGATTTGAACTTTGCCGATTGCCAAGGACACAACGTGATGCACAAAACATCTTCACAAACACAGGGGATTAAAAGGAAGCATCTGGAGAAGGGTTCTGTCCAGCTTCTCAGGAGTATAGCGCTCCCGGGCCTCAGTGCCGGGAGCCAGCTGCTAATCAAGCTTTCTGGGCAGGAACCAGCCTCCCGCCCCTCTGTGAAGAAAACAGGTGCAAAAGGTGGTTTCCTCCAACGAGACTCCAAAAGAGACTGGCAGCACGCTGACCCTTGGCGGGGGAAGAAGGGTCCGCCGCCAGCACTGGTTCCAGAACCAGGATTCCGATTCTGTGGCTCCTCCTTCCATGAAGATGACTCATCCCTTCATTTCTCTCTCCGCTCAGCCTACCTTGGGCCTTACTTATTTTTATCCCTGGAATGAAGTTGCCAAAAGGATGCTATTTCTCCACCTGCAAGGGCCCTCCTGGAGGATGAATTTTTAAATATTCATTTTTACAACTTGCCCCCAGCGATAATGCAGAAGACAGAAGGCTGGTGACAGGGGGGGGGGGGGGGGTAACCATACAGCAATATGGGCCCAGCGGGGGAGCCCGGGGCCTTGGGGGAACTGCCGAGGGGCTTTGCAATGGAGAGACATTCCAGGAGCGGATTCTGAGGTGCAGAACCAGAGGCGAAGGAAGAATGGTCAAGGATGCTTTCATAACTCTCTTTAAAATACTGAAAAGAATCAAAGCAGAACCTGCGAATAGTCTTGCTGTTTTGCCTTCACAAAAGGCAAAATGAAGTGCGTGGCTTCATTATCTTGGTAGCAAACTTCCTTTTCTGCTCCCGGGAACAGCCCGTGGGGCATTGCATGGGGTCCCAGTGGGTCCCTCATTCAGGATGCCCCACGGCTGCCAGCTGGGAGCACGTGACTCACGCTGGGCCAATGGGAAGCCCGCTTCTTTGAAGGGCGGCAGTAGGATCTGGAAATGTTTGAATTCACCTGTCCTGATGGGGGGGTACTGGGGAGACTGCCCCCTTGGTTCTTCCTGCTTGGATTCCTGGCCACGTCCTCTTCCTAGTCCTTCTTGTGGTCCGACTGTTCACTCTCCTGAGATCCCATGAGTCACCGCAAAGCATTTCAATATGTTCTTTTTTTTTTCCCCTTCCTTCCTTCCTCCCTTCCTTCTCTCCCTCCCACCTCCCTCCCCCTTTTTTTTTTTTTTGCGTAAGTTAGACAGTGTTGTTTTCTATTATTTGTAACTGAGAGCCCCAACTGTCACAAACCCAAATGCCCAGAAATAGGGGCTTAGATCCAGAACGCATGATACAGAACACGATGGAACATTCCACAGCCAGGAACAGTGATAAAGGTGTATTTGTTGACCTGGAAAGGTCTTCACAAAATATAGTTGAGAGCAAAAGCAGATTACAGTAGAACAGTATGCACAGTAAGGTGCCATGTTGCAAAATATATTCTGTACATTCATAGAAAAAGATCTAGAAGAAAATATAACAGTATTCATTCTGGAGGGTAGAATGGTGGATGGTTTTCTTTCTGCTTAGCATAAAGATATTCCTCACCTTTTCCACAATGCTTGTACAGTGGGTTTTTCTGTTTTGCTTTTGTTTTTTGTGTGTGTCTTTTTGTTTGTTTATTTGTTTTAATGGACACAGGCAGGTCTCCAGAGCCTGTCAAAAGTGAAGTGACTTCCTGCGTTCAGGCAGGGACTTACTCACCAAACACCAGGTTTCCTGCCACGGGGATGGCTCCCTCATAATTCTGACTGCTTAAGAAGATTCTGGAAGCATCTGTGTCTCCAGAACAAGGAAGAAGGCCTTCCCACATGGCCAGGGCGCCAGTGGTTCCCACTTATTCTCACAGCAACCTTGGAATGTGGGAGGTTCCTCCCTCTGTTTGATGGAAGAATGGCCTGAGAGGTGAGGTGACCTATCCAGGGTCCCACTGTGTGGACGTAAAGCCAGGTCACTTGGCCTAGGGCTTCAATACCCCAGGGGCTACTCAAGTTTATAATGGCCAAAATGAAGCAGCTGAGCGTGGGGGAGGGTTCAGAATGCCCCTGTGTGGTCAGCTGTGAGACAACCTGCCTCAACTCCTTGTTCTGCACATGGCCTCAAGGTGTTGGGCTTCTGGGTGGGTGGGGGGAGCAGGTAATGTCACTGGGGAGAGTGGGTTTGTGGGATACTCCTCCCGCTGCTCGTTCTTATCTTCCAGGTCTCAGCTTGAAAGTCAACTGCTCCGAGAGGCTCTCCTTGCTGCCCTAAGATGATCCCTGGCCACAGATGCCTCGGCCCCACATCTCCTCTGTAGCAGTTCACGTGACTCGCAGTCATGTTGCTTATCTGTCCGTCTACTTTATGGGCCATCTTCCCCCTGCTTGGCTGTATGCTCCCTGAGGCCAGGGTTTACAACTGTTTCACTCCCGGCTGTGTCCCTAGCAGCTAGCCCAGTATCTGGTCTCCTACGGGCACTCACCACGTGTCTCCTGAATGAGAACTGATGGACACACAACGGGGGTCCTGAGCACACTGTAGGGACTGGGCTCCCCCCTGCCTCTACCAGCTGATGACCTCAGGCAAGCTGCTGGCCCTCTCTGGGCCTCTTCCAAGCCTTAAGTATAAACATCCAACTCCATTTAAAGGATTGGCTTCAACCTTCCTGAATTTTTAAGACAAATTTAAGGGAAGGCATTAGAAGTTGGAGTCGTGACTAAATTGTATGTCAAATCAACTGCTGGTTGATTATTTTTCTGGGTGATAACATTGCTGTGGTTTTCCCAGGAGTCACTGGTGTGCAATGAACCCAGTTGTATTTCTTATTCAATAAACTCTTTTATTGTAAGTTTACAGGTTTTCCCATTACAATAATGAAAATAGCACTAGTGATTCGTTAACACTGAGGCCCAAATAAAAAGGGAACGCCCCCTCAAATTATAAGGTAAATGCCACGTAGTTGAACGTATAGTAAATGTTCGGCAGAAGGCATTTAAGATCTAGAAAATGGGGTCAAGGTCTGTGTGCAAACACTTTAAGGTTTAGTTTCTCAAGATGCTGCTGCTTTGGAAAGCCCATGATTCTGAAACTGTATTTGTAATTTGTGATAAAACACAACTGCAGAGAAAAGGCAAAATCAAGCAAAATAAACAAACAAACAAAAAAACCCTTCCCCAAATGAGAGGAAGTGAATCAAAGGCATGGGGACAATATGCAAACCTCCATTCACTGGGCCCTACAATGGCAAGTGAGTGGGTTTCATAGAAATTCTCCGTAGAAAGGAAAGTCTGGGCCTGGGGGGACATCACTGCGTCTCCAAGTCCTGTCTCCTCACAGAGGAAAAGAAGTTTCTTGTCCGACACATCTGCCCTGGGTCTGCCAGGAATGGGGCCTATGTTCCCAATCCCTTTGAGAACAGTCCCAAATCCTGAAAAGGCAAGGCAGCCCTCCGGGGCCCCGGGTGCGGCAGGGAGACGGGTCAGAGTCGGCCCCCAGCCCTGCTGGAGCTGTCCGAGTGATTCACGGGGAGGGGGTGGGCCTCTGTGTTGAACACCCAGTCTTCCAGGGAGAGCATGTCATCTTCAGAGAACAGAAGATAGAGATACCTGTGCCCCCGGGGTAGGGAGGGAAGCAAGACAAGCTGGTGAGGGCCCTGGGGAACAGGGGACCAATGGCAGCCAGTCTCAGAGGCTTCTGCAACACGGGCCTGTGGCTAAGGGTGCAGGGAGGTTTGAGATCCAGGGTCTACCTGCCGCACTGGTCCCAGGGAAGGTGCTGTGGATGCTGAGGAGAGCACTGAGATCTGGGGCAGTCAGACCTGGTTTAACTCTGGCTCTGCCCCTGGCCTTCCTCTGTTACGTCGTACCCATCTGCCTTCACTCAGGTACTTGCGCCCCCTGTAGGAGAGGCCGGCCAGGTCCCCTTATGGCTTAGATTCTTCTTTCTTTTCATGGTGGCCTGAGTACTGCACCAGTCCAAACTCTTGAGCAGCTCCCTGATGTGCCCCCCAGGAGACTCTAGACTAAAGCGGATGTTAGGACTCTAAAATGAATAGGGAGTTGTGACTCCAGAACTCCAGCTCCCTAAGCCAAGGGAATGGACTATTCCAATCCATTGCAAAGGGTAAAACACAAGGTTTGGGAAACAGCAAGGAAACGGGGTGGCTGACTTCTACCCCCAGAAAGTGAGGGAACAGTGCAGGAGCAAAGCTGTAGAGGGAGGGTCAACAGCAGTGACCACTGTTGCTATCATTCCTCCCATTTTACAGAAGAGGACATGGTTTCAGAGATCCAAGGGACCCAAGGAGACAGGTTACAGAAACTAAGCACACCGCTAGTACTTGGAGTTGGGGTGCTGTCTGGTCTCTCTCTGAGGAGAGAAACCCACCTGGCCTGAGGGGCATCCTGGGTACCCCAGGCCCCCTAGCTGTGGGCCCCCCTGTGATGGCAGAACTTGTTGCTGAAGGGAGGGACTGCTGACCCCTCCTCCTCTCTCCATCCCTAAGAAAGTCCCAGTTTCCCTCTGGAAAGAACACCAGCCAAACCCCAACTCACTTTAGTGTCTCCGCTAGAAAGAAAGTCTGCTGCTTGTTGTCGTGGTTTGGGATACTGCTGTACACGTCTTGGATCCCGGAGAAACCAGCTTCCGTCCGACAGTATTTCTCCAAGGCCTGAAGGAAAGGGAGGCAGCTTTGGTGCAGGGAGAGGAGAGGCCCCCCGCGCAAGATTCGTGCCTGCCCAGGTCGTGAACAGGCAGACCCCGGACCACTCTGCTGGGGACCCCTGGCATTTGTGGAAGCAGAAAGCCAAATTATTGTTCAAGGGCTCAGCCGCCCTGCCACTGGGGCTGAGAGCTTAGTCCCAGCTGGCTGCCAGCTCGAGCTCTTCTCCTGGTCTGAACTCAGAGGACATTCTTTTGGCCCTGCAGGGAACCAGGCTGAGCCGACAGACTCACCCACAGCGGTGGACAGAGGAAGGCAGCGGAAGGCTGGGACTTGGGGACTGGACTTAGCACACCCCACGGATTCCCTGTGGAGATTCGGTCCCTCGTCCAGAGGTGGGAGGCCCCCGACTGTCTGCTCTTGTATATAAATGCCATTTTTACACACTGAGGGCCCAGGAGCACAGAACACTTACTTGGTTTTCACTGGTCGAGAAAGGGGCCTTCGGGGAAGCAGGGAGATTCTGAACCACATAGGTGAACCTCGGCCCTCCCCAAGTATAATGTCCTGGGTGTGGCTCTCCCCAGGACAGTCTATGCCTCTGAGAGCAGGGGGCCCTAGGGAAAGTTGGGAAGGGGCTGGACAGAGAAGACTTAGCAACCCTCAAGACCCATCTTTCTGGACTTTCCATACTTGCCTTTGACACCCGTTCCCTGCTGGGTGGTTGGGGACAAGTGAGCTAGTAGTGGGGAACAGAGCCCAGAGACAGGTGGGGGCCGCCCAGGGCACAGCTGGCTTTGGGCAGAGGAGGGAGGTGATCTGTCGGTCTGGTACCCTATTCCTGTTTGAGAGGAGAAATCTGAAACCATCTCAGGCTTCAGGGTCAGAGGGCAGTGACCACATGTGCTCTGTGTCCCTCTGGCTCCCGCCCTGCCTTTAGCCCTCTAAGTTTGCTGGCCCTGAAGCCTGGGCCCCAAAGGCTGTGGGCGCCCAGAACCCTCTCCATAATTTCCCGGCCCACTTTTGCCCAGCCGGGGACTCTTGGCTCTGCGACTACACCTCGACCCTTTGCATTCGGAACCTGAGCCAGATGTCAACCTGGTGTGACCTTCTTCTCTGTGCCTGAGCTCAGGGGATTTTGGACCCTGCCTGAATTCCTGGGGCACCTGTCACGCAGTCGGCCCCCCATCCTCCCACCCAGCGCACTCACCAGCACCACCTCCCAGCCCCACTCCCTGTAGATGGGGTCGTGGGTCTGTCGCCACAGGTACATGTAGCTCTCCACCACCTCGGGCCGCAGGATGTAGTAGCTCTCGCTCAGCTGCGTGGCCACGGCCTCCCTGCCCGAGTTAAACCAGAAGGCCTCGGGCCCCAGTTTGGTATCTGCGGGGAGGACCAAGCAGAGGACCTGGGTCAGACCTCCCAGCTCCTGCTTTTCAGGACCCAGCTGCCCCAGGAGTGCTCTCAGTGGCCTGGAAGCCCTGGCAGGTTGACTGGCCCAGGCCGAGCCCTTGCCTGCACTGCCGAGCCTGGCAATGCCCAGCTTCCCTCTTGGCCTAGGCAGACCAAAGCAAGACCCTTGAGGCCTCGAACATTGTGTAGTTTTAGAATCTGAGAGTCCAAATGAACTATCCAGTAATCTGTGGAGAGAAAGGTTTGGGAGATGTTCCCCAACTTGTGTTTTGAGACATAAAGTCTGAAAGATGTTAACCAGCCAGGAAAGGATCTCAGATTTAAGGACATTTGGGGAACAGAAGGTCAATGAAGTGAAACAGTCTCCTGTCTACGGGACTTAGCAGGTCCTTTAACCTGCTGATCTGCGGTGCTGCTTCTCCACAGAGAAAGACCCCTTTCTCAGGGAAATGCTTTTCCCACCTCCCAGAAGGAGCCTTCCAGAGGCGACAGGCTGGGACGATGCTGAGGTGAGACAGGGGAAGAACTGCCCAGAAGGCACATACTCAGGCAGAGGCAGCTACATAAAGAGGGCTTAAAGAGGTCTGAGATGTTTTGTTTTGTGTTAAGATTATTTATTTATTTGAGAGAGAAAGCATGTATGAGAAAGAGAGGCAGAGGAAGCAGGAGGGAGAGAGAGAGAGAGAAAGACAAAGAGCAGAGCCGGGGGAGGGGCAGAGGGGGAAGCAGGCTCCCGGCTGAGCTGGGAGCCCAATAATGTGGGGCTGATCCCAGGACCAACCCACTGAGCCATGCAGGCAGCCCTCAGTTTTTTGTGGGTTTTTTTGGTCACTGGTTTGTTTTTGGACAATTTGGTGCCTATTTGCTGGACGGCCATAATTATAACCACCACAGCCACCACTGATTTCAAGGGCTGTGCTGGGTGCTTTAGGTGCATTATTTTGATCCTTAACAAATGTTGTTTTTGTTTTCTTCTTCTTTTGTTTTTTTCTAAGGTAGATATTAGTGTCTCTTTTGCTATCAGGCATATGGAAACTGAGGATCAGAGAGGCTAAGTAATTTGTCCAAGGTAACACAGCGAGCTGTGACTGAGCTGGAATGTGACACTGGATCTGTCTGATGCCCTTTCCCTGGACTGTGCTCTTGTTCTTTCCCTCCTGGGTCTGAGACTCTAGGCCCCAAGTTTAGGCGAGAGGGGTCAGCTTCTCCTCCCTTCAGCACCTGCACACCCTGAGTCGGTCAAGTGCCAGGCTCTGGTCCTAAGTGTGCCTTCCTTCTTCCCATCAGGTCAGGACCCCGAGAAGCCCCAGGTTGTTCTTAGATGACGAGAGCCTCGAAGGACATCCTACTCTTCCATGGAGGGCTTCACAGAAGGGCTGTGCCATTAGCTGGACCGCGGCCTCGTCGAGTTCTCAGATGCTTGCTGCTGCTCCTGGCCGCTAGCAAAGAGCCATTTCGCCCAAGCTGCGGACGGGGTCGGGGCACAAGCGCCCACCGTGGCTGTCCGTGGACAGGCAGGCTGGCTGGCACAGCAAGCTCTCTTACGTGGATGTCTTTTATGGTCTGGGTTGATTGTCCCAGACAAATTGTGAGCTTTTTATTATTCCTGAGAATTCCTTTTTGTTTACGGTTCTGGGTCTTTGAAGGGAACTGCGGACCCGTTGTGAGAAACCCCTTGTGAATTGCAGGCTTCGTGTAACCAGCTCCGGGAGCTCTACATTCCACTGGAGGGTCGCAGATGCCTTTCAAGGCCTTTCAAGCTAAAACATGCCTTCCATGCTGGGGCTAAAGGCGGCCGGAGATGTGCTTTCTATGGGACCCTCTATCTCATCCCGGGAGACGTGTGTTATTGCTCCCGTTGAACAGATGAGAAAATGGAGGCCACCCCGCTGGTGAGTGGCAGAGTGGCACCTGAGCCAGGTTTATGGGAAGTCTTGGGTCCTCTCCTCTAACCAAGACTGGGATTACACCCAGAGCAGTGGGCACCTCTTGGGGCCCCCGGGGGAGGGCTTTTTCTGAAGGGCACGGTCTACAGAGGCAGCACACAAGAAGAAGCTGGGCATCAGAAGACCTCAGATGACATCAGAAGCTACTTGCGCACCGTGTGACTTTGGCGAAGTCACTTCCCTGCTCTGGGATGACTCAGTTTCCCCACGTGTAAGACAAGGCTCGTGTTCTCTAATGTGCCTTCTCACTCTAGCGTTTGACAATTCTGCAATGAGTGTTAGGTGGGGAAGGTCAAGAGGCTCTCGAGCCTTCTGGTGATCTTGATTCAAAGAGGGTGATACACGGGGTGGTGCTAGAGGTGGTAAGACCCCCCAAAATGGAGGGATGCCGGGGAGGAAAGGCAGAGAGACACTCAGGGGTAAGGGCCCAGGGAGAAGGGATCTACTAGGCTCAGGAAGCCTGGAGGACCCTTCACTCTGTGCCCCTTACACCGGACCTCGGCCAAGTTCTCTCTGGGCCTCAGTTTATCTGTGTTGTGAGGTTCAGCAATGGTGCAGGTCAAATGCTGAACAACACTGGGCACAGGTGCTTGATACATCACCCCTATTTTCCTTTTCACTCAGGTTACAGTCTCAGTGCATCGACAGCACACCCCTTGTACAAATTCTCCAAAATTTCCAAGGCAAGACTGCCCTAAGACCGTGTGTTCTAGTCACTCACTGCCGCTCTACTGGTTTTTCTAGTTCTTCCTGGTGTCTAGCCTCAGTCTCTCCTCCGCCCCTTCCCCTTGCAGGGTTACCTGAGCGGGCGTACGATTCGTGGCACGTCTTGGTGATCTGGGCTGCAAGCTCTCGGTAGTGGGCCCTCTTTTCTTCCTTGGCATCCTCAGCGCCGAGGGCGATCATGCCCCCAGAGAAACAGGCCAGGTGCCCCATCTTGTGGTCCAGAATCCCCCCTCGCCACTCAGCAATGTAGGTCAGCCCCCCAGGAGAGACATTCACCAAGTAGGTCTCTATTGCCTGGGAGCAAGGTGGGAGTTGGACAAGGGGGAGGGGTATAGGAGGGGGGACAGAGAAGGGAGGGGGAGAGGACGGAAAAATGAACATTTTGCAGACAGCAGTGAACGCAGCTCTGCTGAGCCCTCCATCCCAGGCAAAGGAGGTCCTTGACCTTGGCTGGCAGCTGGCGGTGGTCCCTGATGGAGCCGTAGGAGGTTCTGCCACTCGCCTGGCTGAGGCCTGGTGCCTGCTGGGGTCTTGGACACAAGGCAGCTCCCCGGACTGAGTCTCTTATTTAGACTTTTAAACAAATATTTTATTTTTAAATAATTTCTACACCCAGTGTGGGGCTCAAAATCACAACCCTGAGATCAAGAGTTACATTCTCTACCAACTGAGCCAGCCAGGTGCCCCTCTTATTTAAGCTTTTATATCTTCTATGTATAAATATTTTTTTTAAATCTTTAAAAATTTTTATCCATTCTCCACGATGTCCTCTGTTAGGGAATCTTAACCTGGAGCCCAGCTTGCCTGTGGACAGGCTCCAGGGGGTCCAGAGGCCACTCAAATTGTATGTGACACTCTCGTGTATGTGCATTTCCCTGGGAAGAGGGTCCCTATATTTTATCTGGTTTTTGAAAAGGACCCATGGAAAGTTAAGAGCTGCTCTCTACAGGCCCTTATCACACACCTTCTCATTTGATGCCCACGACAACCCTGGCACATGGCTGTCATGCCCTCTACAGACAAAAGGATCAAGTGGCTTATCCCAGGTCACCCAGCCATGCGAGGACAAGGGCCCCCAGATGCCCAAACTGGGCATTTTCTACTACCTGACGGCTGCTCCTTCTGGTAGCAAGGGGCTTTGAGGGCCCCCATCCCCAACTTCCACAGGAGATGATACGGCTGGTAAAGACTCTAAGGAAGTTGGGGGATGCGGTGTCAGGCCAGGGTGCCCCCCATTCCCTGCTGTTAGTCCCTGGAAGCCTGGAGACAGAGGTGATGGCAGTGCCTGTGGCTCTGGGTCCGGGCCGGGCTGCTGGGACCCTGGCCAGGCCTCTTCATGCATTCCTGCCCCTTCCAATCTATTCTCCAGGGGTCTCTGCTCTCTGTAAATAACGGACTAGTTTAACCTGATGCCACAGACATGGCTCCCAGGAGCCGATTCCTCAGGTTCAAATCCTACTTCTGTCAGTTCCAAGCTGTGTGACATTGGTGGGTTCTGTGGGCGCTCTGGGCCTTGATTAACAAGTAAATGTATGAAAGGGGAACAGGACATAAACCACCTCACACGGTTGTGAGGATCAAATGCGCTTTGCGTGCAGAGCTCAGCATACTTGCTCACACTGTGTCCTCAGCACCTGCTGGCTCGGACAGTGCCTCTCCAGTCCATCCCCTGCCCCAGCCTCTTCGAAGTCACATCCCTCTCCTCCCACTGAGTTTTCCATGAGCCGAGGCTCAGGGCAGGGGATGAAGCCCCTGAAAACATGCAGCCTGGACCCTGACTCGGGGAGTTCACCTGTTAGGAGATTCCCAACAAAATCAAACACACAGGGGAATTACGATTTGTGGTCAGCATTTTGAAAGAAACATGCTCCGCCTCGACTCCACGGCCCCAGCTTGCCTTTGCGCATGCGCCACACATCCTGGCCATGCCGCGGTGCTCGCTTCCCATTCCCTTTCCACGCGATGCTCTCCCCACCTTGTGCATCCCTCCGTGCATGGTCTGTGGCAACCCTGTCTCTCTCCCAGGACTCTGCTGCCTGACGGCAGAAGCCATCACTACCCCCACTCTCCAGCCAGGAG
This sequence comes from Enhydra lutris kenyoni, assembly GCF_002288905.1. Classification (NCBI taxonomy): domain Eukaryota; kingdom Metazoa; phylum Chordata; class Mammalia; order Carnivora; family Mustelidae; genus Enhydra; species Enhydra lutris. Next base: position 888,088 of record NW_019154122.1, read on the forward strand.
CAGGCATACAGTAAGTCCTCAAGCAACATTCGCTCCTGGATCTGTTCCATTCCCCCTCCTGCAAGGTCCCACATGCTGGGCTGGCTCTAGGACCTTCACTGGGTAGCAGGTGGGGAAGCTCTGATGATGTGCGTGGCAGACCACCTGTGCCATGGGGGACGGAAGACTGAAGGGGCCTAGGGAGCCGCCCACTCTCGGGCTGGGTCTGCTCTTGGGCAGAGCGTGGTCCGCACGGGTGGGGAGGAGGGGTGGCAGGCTAGTCCAGGGTGCAGAAATCTGGTCCAGCCACCCGTTGTGGACGCTTGGGGGAAAACACAGACATCTCAGGGAGATGTCTCCCCTGGTGGCGCAGAGAATGTCCCTTCAAGACTGGATCTCATGGGTTACTTCCATTTGGGGTTCACCCCAAGCTAAGTAATCATGGTAAAGAGGAAATGACAGACCAGTCTCATTGTGAGGACACAACTGAGACAAGCAGATAGGTGTAAAGATGAAAAAAAAAATTGAAAAAACAAAAAAACACACACCAAGGCTTTCTAAAACTCTAAGCAAAACACAAGACAGCACAGGCTGGCAACTGACCAGTTAGGCTTAAATCATCCAGGAGACCAGCCGAGCTGAGGGGGAAGAGAGACCTGGGCTTGGATGCCAGCTCTGCAATGTGAGGGTTGGGTGACTCTGCGCAAATGATTTCCCTTTTTTGAAGACTCCCTCTCCTAATCCGTAACAAGGGAATAATTCCTGGGATGGCTGTGAGGTTATTCAAAGACTCTGCCTTCCTTTGCCTCCTGGAGGGGACCCCATCTGCCTCACTCCCAAGAGGGGTTTCAGGCAAGCCAGGCTCCTTTGTGGTTGGCAGGAGCACTGGATCTGGAGTCAGTCGGATCTGTGTTTGCACCCTGGCTTTGACACTGGCTGCCGTGGGACCTCAGTTTCTCATCTGTAAGATGGGGCTAACTAAATAAGACAAGGTAGTCAAGGCACCTGCCTGGAGGAGGCCACCGCGACAGATGCTCTCCCTATTCTTGTTGCCCCTCCTCCTCTGACACTCAGGGGTGTGCCCTGTTGGCCTGTCTGAATCGTCCCCAACTCACCCCAGCTGGACAGTGGTCTCACCCCACCTCAGGGTAGCTTTCCAGGCTGTTTCCTGGGCCCGGGCCCAGACATTCTGATGTAGCCTTGTCAGGGTGCAGCCTGAACACTGGGATTTTACAGCTTCCCCAGTGATTTTTAATGTGTGGACAAGGTTGAGAATTACTAGAATATTCTTCAAAGTCCCAAACCTGCCAGAGGCCCAGTCTTTACCCAGGGTCAGAGATACTCCAGGCTATTCACTGGGGATATCAAACAAGGGGAGCAAAGCCAAGGTTCTCTCCTCTTCAATCAAGTGCTTTCCATAAAACTCCCAGTTTGCTTGAATAATTCATGGCCATTTCTTCCCTTGAAGCCTCAACCACTGTGTGCCCTGAGGGCAGGGAACCAGGCTGCTTGCTAACTTCATGTTTACCCTGCAAGGAATGGTGGAAAGCGCAGACAGGCCTTTGCCAGCAGCACACTCTGTGCAGGCTGAACACTGATCCCCTGACAGCAGACACTGGCTGTGGTCTGAGCTCAGCTGAAGCTTAAGCTGGGGCTGAGATGCAGACGGAGATGGGACTGGAGCCCCAGCAGCCGCTTCATGACCAAGGTCTTGGTGCTGGGGAGCTGGGTGGGGAAAACTCATCACCAAGCCTACAGTTTAAAAAGTCCATGGCTGTGGAGGCTTGTTTCAATGGGTTTCCTTTAAGCACTACCATTCCTGGCCAGATTCATGCAGTCAGAGGATAGTTATAGCTCATTCATCCATCTATCCAACTGTTCATACCCATCCATCCACCATATCCACCCATGTATCCATCTTTCCACCTGCCTATCCACCTATCCATCCATCTATCCTCTACCAACCCACCCATCTGTCCTTCCACCCACATATCCACCCACCCATCCATCCATCCACCCATCAATCCTTCCACCCACAGATCCATCCATCCACCCATCTACCCTTCCATCTGCCCATCCATCCACCCACCCACCCATCAATCTTTCCACCCACGGATCCATCCATCCACCCATCTACCCTTCCACCTGCCCATCCATCCACCCACCCATCCATCCATCCAACCATCCACCCATCCATCCATTTATCCACCCATCCATTCTTCTACCTACCCATCCATCCACCCATCAATCCTTCCACCCACGGATCCATCCATCCATGCATCCCTTCAGCAATCATGTATTCATTTGCTCACATGGTTATTGTACACTTCCTATGCACAGGTACTATTGTAGGAGTGAGGCAGACACGGTGAGTGACTAGATGAGATCCTTGCTCCTAGAGAGCTCACATTCTACTTGGGGAAGACAGACAATGAACAAGTAAGCAAACATGCGCTCGGAGTAATTTTCGATGTTGATGAAGGTGAAGAAAAGCCTAAGTCTGGTGTATGTGACAGAGAGAGGCTGTGAAAGGCCAGTTTCCAGGGGCATTTGACTTGACCAATAAATGGGGCCCAGCCATTTGAATGCTATTCCAGGTAGAGAGGACAGGAGATACAAAAGCTGCGAAGTGGGAATGAGTCTGGTGTGTCTGAGGAAGGCGGGGGACCAGAGCTGAGAGTAAAGGGGGAAAGAGTTCAGGGTGATTGGTAGGTCTAGATCACGTGGGCAAAGGTGAGGAGTCTAGCTTCTTCCAAATGCAGAAGGGGAGCCAGTGAGGTATGGACATGAATTTCTAGTTCTTCTGGCTGCTTTGTAGAGGGAGAATGGACTTCAATGGGGAGGGGATCAAGAAGACTAGTTTAGGGGACATGACACCTCAGACCAAGGTGGTGGCAGATAGAGCCAAGTTGCTCAACTTACTTTGTGGGGAAACTGAGGCCTGGAACCTACCCAGTGCCTTTTCCTTAGTTGGGCTCCGAAGTACCTACTGATGGGTTAATGGGATTCCATAACACCTTTCCAATAGCTCAGGCTAACCACCTTCCTCTTCTATCCTAATTCTCCCTCTCTTTGGAGAGACTCATCTCAGCCTACCACGCCTTGTTCAGTTCACACCCTGTAGACAGACCAGTGGTGGGGAGAGACAGTTGAGGGGATATTGGGAATGTCTTAGAAGATCGGGCTTTAGCTTCAGCTCTGCCAGCTCTGTACTGTGTGGCTTTGAGCAAGTGCCTTTCCCTCTCTGGGCCTTGTTTTCCATCCCCATAAAGAGAAGGAGCAGAATTGGACGATCTACTGGAGGAGGCCCTTCCCTGCTTACATAGGCTAATTACAGCCCCTCGGGCTCTGCAGGGAAATGGCTGAGGGTCTTGCTTTGGCAGCCTCATTTGGGGGCTCCCCGGCCAGTGTCTGGCTGTGTTCTGGGTTCTAACACATTCATGGAAGCCCAGACACCATGATTTCTGAATCAGACTAACTGCCGCTCCCTGTAAGACCTCGGACAAATGGCTTTACCGCCTCGAGTGTGGGTTTTGTGTCTGTAAAACGAGGATGCTAACGTGGCCCTAATTTCAAGGCATCTGAGTAGTCACAGCTGGCTGTGCAAAGCACAGGGCGGGGAGGGAGAAGATCTTGTTCTTCTGGCCAGCTCGCCATGGGGGAGGGGTGGGTGAGGCCCTGACACTCAGGGGTCAGGGCCAGAGCTAGGGTGAATGGCCAGCTGCCCACGAAGGAGCAGGCGCCCCTCTTACCTCCAAGGCTTCATAGTACATATCTTTAGCCTCCACATCTGTCTTGGCTGACATCAACCAGGATTTGATCAAATATTCATAAAAACTGTCCCCGAGGCCTCCAACCGAGACGTGGTCTGTGAGGAGAGAGAGGACGGCTTGTTACCTCCAACTGCTGAGGCTGCTGGGCCGGCCTCCCGGAGGGAATGCACCGGGGCAGCAAGTATCCCCCCACCCCGTCCCCTGGGGGCCACATGCAGGTGGGGCAGCCTCTGAGCCCTATGGGAGCAGGGGCAGACAGGAAGCCCCGGGGCGGGACTTGGGGAACCCAGGACCATCCTGAGCACTGCTGTCTGGCACACGAGCGCACGGCTCACCCAGGTGTATAAATCATGTCCTTTTAGCAGGCCAAGGATGGCAGGGCTTCTGGTTATTAACTGTAAATGAGTTGCATTTCTTTAAAAAGATAATCTGGTGGCAGGGAGTTCAGAGATTTTTATTATCCGGTGACAAACATGGTAATTAATGCTGGGCAGGTTCATAAAAGGCCACGGAAAGGAGGAACGGGAGGCTTAATTGAGTCAGAATATGGAGCCACTTGGAGAAACCAAGCTTCTGCTGAGCAGACTAGGAGAAATGGAGTTTCCAAGGAGCAGGGGCTTGGGGAGAATTGGGTCTGAGGAGCCCATCTTTGCCCTGGGGGCATCTGCCTGGAGTGGCCCCCATGGGGCAGGACTGAGTGACTCCGCCCAGCGCTATCTCTGGAGAAGGATGGTCAACCAGGAGCATTTAACCAGAGAATCGAGACAGGGACAGCACTTCACGCACGTGCTTTAAAAATTAATAACAGGGAAACATAAAGGCATTTAATAGCTATAACAAAGAGCAAACTTCAGCTCCCTGTTAAGATGCACTTAAGCAGAGAGACAGAGAGAGGAAGGAAAATGGGAGCAGAGTAAAGTGGGGTGGGGTCGCTGGCGAGGGTATTTCCAGCTCCTCTGGAGAAAGTGGGGGTAGGAAGAGAGAAAGGAGGGAAAGTCGGTGGAGGGAAGAGAGAAAGGAACAGAGAATCCATCAAAAGCTGTCATTTCTCCAGGGTCTACGTGGGCCCGGAGCCTTACTGTACTATCTGTAACAACCTCCCAAGAACCCGGCAAGGTGGGCATGGCCAACCCCTCTCCCGGAGGGGACAACTTTGGGCAGGCCTGCAGAGCTCCTCTAAGGCCACCAAGGTGGCAGAGCTCTCGCTTTCTGCTACTTTACAGCTAACCAGAGCACGAACGCCTGCTGTTTCTCTGCCTAGAGATAGAAAAGACAAGTGTGAGGAGAGCGGGACCCAAAGTCAGAGGGTAAAGACAGGTGGGGACCAGAAAAGTGGGCTGAGAGGAATACCCAGAGTAAACCAGCCCTTCCAGCTCCTTCCGGCCCCATAAATAAATCATGGCCCAGCAAGGGCTCAGGACCTGTAAAAACTGGAACAGACCAGAGAAATCCTGAGCCTCGGGAAAGTGCAGGAGGGGGTCTGTGGGGGCTGGACCCTGATGTGTGAAGAGATACTCAGCAACACAGCACATCCCCGACCCCCCCATTGCTACACGGTGGACAGAGCACAGAGGAAGGGGCAGGAGCACGCCGGGCCTAGCACGCAGATGCCGCGTCCGCAGCTGGAGCAGGAGGTATGTGCCTGGCAGGGGTTAGGGAAGGCTGCAAGTCAAACCAGGCCGGCCTCTGCTGAGGGGACCCCCCCCCCCCACAGATCACAGACCACAGAAGAGGCACACGGGCCAGCAGCGGCGGTGGGGGGGGGGCTGCCATCTCCACACTCCTTTGGGCCTGCCACCCGTCACTGTTTTCTCTGCCACCCAGAACACTCCTAGCCCCCTGCCTCCCCAGTCATCTCCCACCTGTGGTGACCCCTCTACCAGGAACACCCCTGCCACCCCTTGCATGGCTAGCACCTTCTCACTGCTACACTCCAGCTCAGGCATCCCCTCTGCAGAGAGGCCTTTCTCGGTATTCTCATAAGCCTGCTCATCATCCTTCCCTATTGGGGGCGGGGGGGGACCATGAGGAATGGGTGAGAGAAGGTGCACGCAAATCTGGCCCCACGGTGCCTCACGTGGGAAGCACTCCGTGACAGCCAATCCTTCCATTGCTGGGTGTGTGCCTTGCCCGCGGCGGCTCCCAGAGCTGTGGTGTCCGTGTCTGCTTCTGTGTCTGCCTCCTCCGCCAGGCTGTGGGCTCTCTATGGGGAGGGGGCAAGTATGATTCGCATTTTACACCCGCTGACTGTATGGCACACCGTGGACACCCAGTGAGTCCCGAAGGAAAGAAAGGAAGGGAGGTTTGAGCTGTGCTGGGAAGGGCCTTGAATGCCAAGCCAAAGAGTTGGGACTTCATCATGTGATTGCAGTGTGTCTAGAATGTGGCTGAGGGCTCCACCCGGCGGGTGTGTGCAGGAGAGGGGAGTCAAGCCCCGGGGAATTCTACGGGTGTCTGCAACAGAACACCCTCTTGGGGATATGTGAATGATTCTCATTTGGAGGTCCCACTGCTTTCTGGCTAGTGTGTGCCTGCGGTGTCCTACGCCAGCACCGTGTGGTACATAGAGAGCCCAGAGTGGGAACTGGAAGACAAAGATCTGCCATTAGCTCAGTGCAAGCCATTTTCCTCTCTGGGCCTCCACCTTTTGATCAATAAAATGCAAGAGGAGCATGAACTGGTTGGTGTCCATGAGCCTGAGCAGAGATGGGCCCTGCTGCTTGCTGACCGTGTAGGTCAATACTGTCATCACACTTGGCAGCAAGAGGTGGTCACCATACAGCCTGGGAACGGGGTGGTAGGAAAGTACCAAGAACCCGGGAGAGGATGCCAGGCTGGGGCTGATGGGCAGCTCACATTGCTAACCCCACTGGGGAGAATGTGGACTTGCCACACCCTCCTGCTGAGGAAAGTGGGGATTCAGGCAGCGGACCAGGTAGACAAGCCCCTCCAGGGGTCACGCTGACTGGCCGGCAGCCTTCTGAGCTCTACGTGGCTCTGCGAGGATGGGTCTCATCTGTGCCAGGTACCAGCAGGAGCCTGGTGGACTTACCCTGGCCATGAGTCCTAGTGGCAGGAGGGTCTTGGCCTCCCCCATTACCCTGCAGCTCAGTGTCCAGCAGGAGTGGGGGGCAGCGGGAGCAGGGGCATGGGACCAGGACACACCCCCAACTTCCCCTCCCCAAGCTGCAGCTCCTGTGGTTGCAAATGGGCTAACCAAGGACTCAAGAAGAGGAGAGAAAGTAAACACACTGAACTTACGCAAGTTGGGAATGTTCTCGTCCGTTGGAAAAACACACAATTACCAAAAAATCCCAGTGAAACCACAAAGAACCTGAGATGAGCCTTGTTGCCGGAGCTGGGGGTCGGGGACGAGGCAGGCAGGTGCCCGGAGGAGCAGAACTCTAGCTTTCCCTCTGCCCTTTAGCAGGCCTCAGATTCATGTTTTATTAATATGAAACAATTTTCCATATGTGACCGACTTTGCTCAGCCCTGCGACCCCTGGTGCAGCCTGAAAAGAAAGTTCTTCTTCTCAGCAGGGTGGGGGTGGGGAGGCTCCCTGGAATTTGCCAAGGTAGCTGCTCAAACAGGGAGGTCACGCCCCTCTCCCTCCCGGTGGCTTCTGCTGCGTTGGCTTCTGCTGCGTTTTCCCGGAGCAGCTAAGGCTGGCAGTCGGGTAGTTTATTTCTTTACCCAGTCAGGCCTTGCAATTAAAAACAGTAACAGTTATTGAACTGTCTTCCCATGGCCATAATCTGTAATTCAAACCTTCATTTTCTCCCTGCACTTTTGGATTTGGCGGTGTGTTTTGGTTAAAAATACCTTGTATTTCTGTAAGTGGTTCTTGCAGGAGGCCATTTGGGGGTGAGATCATCACGGGGGAAAAGTCCTTGGGTCACATTTTCTGGGCCTCCTGGACCTGCAGTCACAGAGGCCCAGGGTTGCGAGAATAAGGCCTCCGCAATTTCTCCCCGGTGTCCCTGCAGGCTGGCCTGACCCCCAGGCCCGGCTTGCCTACTTTTACTCACTACCTTTTGGCACAACACATATCATCTTTGGAAGATGAACTGAAATCTGTTTCCTGGAGCTTCTGACCATTACTCCCCCAACCCTCCATGGTGCACAAAAAAGCTATCTCGAGCTCTTCCCCCATTTGCAAGAGAGGAGACCAAGGCTTGCAGTGAGGAAGGGCATTTCCTGGAGCCAGGCAGTCATCAGTCTCCCATGCTTTGCTCCAAGCCCTTGCTGATGTCGTAACAACTAGGGCTGGTGGCAGGGGAGAGGGAGAGGGCTCCTTGTATCAGCAGAAATGATGGAGGTGTTGGGGGGGGTGGGTAGGGCCAAAGGAACCTGCCCCGCCACCAATTCGTGCTGTGACCTCCTGACAGGAGCAATCCCAGGGTCCTGGGAGACTTTTCCACACCCTCCAGCTTGCATGTCCCCGCAAACCCCGTTCTGTTTCTGTGGGTGGAGCTGGGGGCTATCAGTGAGGTCCCCGGGCCCACGCCCACCTGGCTGAGGCACAAGCCACTGAACAGAGAACAGCAGGAATCCCAGGACCCACTCCGGCCCGCGTAAGATACAGCGGTAAGTTCATGATTTTTCTATCACTATATAGTTGGGCTCTGGATTAAAGCTGGAGGTGGGGCAACTGATCCAAGGGGCTGGGAGAGGGCACGTGGTCTTTCCTGGGGCCGCCCCTGGAGTAGAGAGATGGTGCTGTGTGGAATGGCCCCACTAGTCTGGGGGATGACCAAAGAGGCTTCAGCGGCACCCTAAGAGACAGAAGCCTGGAGGCAGCGAGTGTGCAGAGGGCAGGCCTCGTGACGGGGCAGCCACCACACCTGTCACACAGGATGACACAAAACACAACGCCAGTGAAGACCCCCACGGTGGCTGGCATCTAGGAGCATGGAGCAAAGGCCTCGCTGGCCTGGGGCTCTAACAAATGTGTCCCTGCTCACTTGGCCAAGGTGCCTCGCACGGGATCCTGGTGGCAGTGACCGCAAGGCAGGCGGCGGCTTCCCCATACTCACGTTGCATCCAGTTCCCACTCACTGGGCTCAGGAAGTTGGGGTAGAGGCCGAAGGGCTTGTTGATCTTCCTGAGGACCTTTCGGATGTTCCTGACCTGCCAAGAAATGGACAAGAGACACACCCTCACTTTCTGGAAGGATCCGGCAGCGCTCAGCGGTGGCCGCTGAAGGAGGGAGCTTGTTCGGATCCGAAGAGGACACCGCTCAGCCGAGACAGGAGGGGAGCTGCGTGACAACAGCAGGCCACAGCCTGGAGGTGGCGAGATGGCCACGCCCTGGGCCCACGTGTGAGGCACAGCAGGACACGGCCACAGGGGAGCCTGGCCACTGCCTTTGCATTGACCCCTCTGCCTGGGGCCCTGCTAGGCCTCCCACGCTCCCCTCACTTCACCCCTTCCTCACTGTGCATTGCTTTGGGGGATGGGCCTTTTCAGGTGGGGAGTGGGGATGGTTCCTATAAGCGATAGTAGCCCGTTTGTAAGAACTACGGGTAAAACTGCCTTTTAATAGGTCAGAAATGGTCAATACCAGCCATTTCATATGGTTCAACCGAGGAATAAATCATTGTGTCAGACATGATAGGACCATTGCAGAGGAAAGGCCTGGGCTCCTTCACACCCCTGCCCTAACAACAGCTGTGAACATTTCTCAGTCCTTCTGACCCAGACCCATCACCTGCATCACCCTGGAACCTTCGAACAATCCATCTGGTATTATCTCTGTGGAACAAACCCGCATCCTGGAGTTTCAGCGGCCTGCCCATGGTCAGAGTTCGTAAGTGCCAGAGCCAGGACACAAGGCAGGGCTCGGCTGGCCACACGGAGTAGCCCCTGTGCTCGACACGGGTCAGGGCAGGGACCGTGCGGTAACACGCGGCAAAGGCTGCCCGGCTGGAGCAGGAAGAGGCTAGATTTGCAACCTCTGGGGCTACAAAGGGTGAGAAGAGGGAAGGCTTTATCCCTTGGGGTCTGCTCTCTGGCAGGACACATAATCCTTCCGGCACAGAATCCTCGAGAACAGCAAGGCCCTCGGGGACAGTACTGTACCATGCTTGTAGATTTACCTACAAGGCGAGGAGCAGGGAGAGCAGCCTTTCAGCTGTCAGACCTTTCTTTCCAGGGAACGGCGCTTTGCTTTACCACACGAGATTTCATATCCATTTATGTTAACGGAGTCCATTATAGGGGACAAGAATGTGCTTGTACCTGAGTTATTCTCGACTGTCCTGGTGGTGAGCAGTGAAGCAGGCTAAATTAGCTCCCCTGGAGGGTACGGGTGCTTCTAGAATTTGGGCCAATTTGTTGACTGCCAATAATTGCCTCTGTGGGAGGCATGATTGGGGGATGAAAATAGCCAGAGAATATAAATGTAGAGGGAGACAGAGAGACAGGCAGATGGACTTGAGGGGGAAAGCCTGAAGCCTGCTATACTAATCTGGTCTTCAAAGAACGTGGGCTTTGGAGTCAGAAAGTCCTGGGCTTGGATCCTTGTCGCTTACCAGCTGGATGACCAGGACAAGTGACTGGACCTCTCTCAGTTTCCTCCTCTGTAAAATGCGGGTAACAAGAAGACCCACCTCAGGGTCTGGAGGGGTGGACAGAAACACTATAAAGGTACCCAACACATAGCAAGTGCTGGGGCGGTGGTGGCAAGTTTGTCCAGACTAACCAGGGACTAGAGTGAGCTCTCTGTCCCGCTCCAGCGTGAGCCATTCACAACCTTCCCAGTGGAGTCTGACTCAAGAGCAAAGGAAACGGGGAGGCTGGGGGCGGGAAGGCTTGGAGGTAGGAAAATGGATCAGCAAATAAGACCCATCAGGAAGTGGGATGGAACCTCTTTCACGAACTTGAAAGGCGGGGTGTCACAGGGTGCCAGGGTCCTCCCAGTACAGGCTCTGAAGGCAGGTCTGACGTGACAAGCTATTTAAGGGGGGGGGTAGTGAACCCCAACACAGAGGAAGTGATCAAGGGGCTGAAAAGCACTTCTTGAGCTTCCTAAGAATGCTCAGGGAGAGTCCCATACTGAATAAGCAGTGCTCTTAAATCTGGCATCAAAAAGCACATGGGCACTTATTAAAAATGCAGATTCCCAGGCCTAGGTGACGCCCGGAGATGTGTTTCCTCTAGGCTTGCAGGGAGATGTTGGAGGCTGGCTGGTGGACACACGACTGGGAGCCACTGGGTAGAGGTGTGAACCTATGATCTCCCAGCTCCCTTGGCACCCCAAGAGTCTAACCTTCAGAGAAGGGAAGGCTTTGGGAGGGGAGAGGCCTCCAAATGGACATTCCCGGAGGCGGGACTTTAGCTCCTTAGGCAGGACTCAGGGAGGGACAGCTGCTGGTGGAGCCCAAGCGCCCTCTGAGGGTCTGTGTGAACCCTTCCCTTCCTGGGGTTTAGTGTTAGACCCGAGGAGACATTTCTAGACGACGGCGACTGCCATGGGCCGTCACGTGGAGGAACCCCTTCTTCCGGAGGGCTTCACAGATTGGCAGGAGCGGGCAGCTGTCAGGCGGGCTGACAGCCTGGAGGCCAGCTCTCAGCACCCCTTGTGCCCTGAGCCAGCCTGGTAACAAACAGGAAGGGCAGACGTGTGCCTCTGCCGTGGAGTGCAATCGCTTTGCCAGCCTGCTGACAACGTGAGTTAGGCAGGCATCTGGAAGGAGAAGGCGGCAGATCGCACATGAAAAAGTTAACTGTCTCTGGAAAGGGGCCTTCTGCACCCGGTGGCCAATTCCTGCCAACGGGAGCGGGTGCCTGGATTTCAGTTCATGCATTCTCTCCCGATTCCACATGTGCGTGGCTGCCACCGAGCTGACAGCCCCGGTGAGAACCTCGCCGGCAGCCTCATCTCCTCCCTGCCCCGGCAGAACCCTGATGACTCCCTGCACACACCTTCCTGCCATCTGGCTTTGGGCATGCACGCGCAGGGCTCCCGCAGGCAGCAACGGTGGTGACCAGAGGCCCCCCCTTCTGGTTGGGAACCTGCTGAGTGGGGAGAAAAGGGAGGAGCCATTGGGGGTGGGGGAGCAGGGAGAACACTTGCCTTTTCTGCGAAGACCTGGTTGCCAGAGAGCTCGGTCAGGTGTAAGAACTCCAGGTGCAGAGACCCGAACTCAGCCAGGATGCTGCTGCTCCCGGCCATGGCCCAGCCCCAACTCCTATTGGAGCCACTGTGAAAAGACAGAAGCACCCCTGTCAGCCTGCTGCTGCTGGGGCTGGCTCCCCTGCTGAGAGTAATGTGGGGGGGGGTACTGCTCAGTGGGGGGGCACCCGCTCACCAGGCCCTGTCCTGGGAGCTCCCGCCATCTGATCTCCATTACTCCATCCTGGGAGTCAGTACCAGTAACAGCCCCAGTTGCTGATGAAGACATGGATGTCCGTGAAGTGACTTGCTGGAGGGGATCTGAACCTAGCTAGGCCTGTCTACCGGCACTATTCTTTGTTTCCTTTCATCAACCAGCCCCTGGGAGATGTGTGGGCTCTAGGATGGGGCCAGAGCTGCCTTGGTGGCCAAGATCGGGCACCCAAGTTACGCTAAATTTATAAGTGATATGGACAATGCTGTCAGGGACCATAAAGACCCTGCGGGACACTTTCTGTCCTCTGGCTGAAGGCCATCTGGCCGCTACCGTCTGTGACGCTGTAGGGGGGGGTACACTGCCGTGGCTGGGGCCGGGACGGGGGCAGATGAAAAGCAGGGACCCCACCTTCTTCCCGCCTCCACCTCTCTGGGTATTTCCCTGAGTTGGGGGCGGGGGGGGGATGGGCTGCACAGAGAGGGGAGACTTGGCTCACAGATAAAAAATAAAACAGCTTCTGTGTACTGAGCCACTACAGATACCAGACACAGGGTCAAGCTGTTTGCATCTTGACGTCATTTAAAGCCCACAAGGTAAAGCATCATTCATCCCAATACACGAAGAGGAAACTGAGGCTCAGAGGGGGAAGTAAGTTGTTATCAGGAAGGTCGAAGCTGGTAGATGGTGGAGGCCAGATTCAGACTGGGCTCTGCATATCCCTTAATGGTCTCCCACCCAGATGGCCCCGCATCCACCCAGAGGGAAGGGGAAGGTATCCCCTTTCTGTCCCTCTTCCCCTCAGGCCAAGTGAGATTTCTCCCTCCAGCTATCTCAGTGGGAGCTGTGGGTACCCACAGAGGGTTTCCTGAATAATGGATGCTTCCTGCCCTGGAAGAGACATTCAAGGTCAAAACAGCCACTAATCAGCCAGCTGTCTTTTGTTCTCGGTTTCCCCTATATGAGCCTCTCCTTCCTCTCCCTCCCTGCCTAGTGGGCTCCCTGCAGGGGGGCCAGCCTGGCAGACACGCAGACCAGGGCTGGACAGTAGCGGGCAGTGGGTGGGCACCTTCCCTCTCCTGCTTGTCTTCAAATGCCGGCTCCCGCGGTGCCCGGCCTGGGCGGCTTCAGGCAGGTCAGCTGATCTCTCTCGCCCTCAGTTTCCTCATCTGTTAAATGACAGTACCCACACCTCACAGAGCTATTGGGAGGTATAAATTAGGCATGTAATTACTGTCATTTTTCACATTAGGTAATTATGCACATATAAATCACGTGTTTGTAGTTTATTAAAATTATTGTTTGAGTTACTGAGTTCCTGATGGGTGCCAGACATTGTAGTTTCTTATTTTATCTTCACAACTTCGGAGGTGAATACCACGATTCTTATTTTATAGGTGAGGATGCTCGGACTCAGAGAGGGGAAGACACTTCTCCAAGATCACACAGCATGGAACAGAACTGGTAGAGCTGAATCCAAATCCAAATCCTAAGTACTCTGTGCTCCAAATGCACCTGTTCTGGGCGGCCTCCAGAGACCAGGAGGGCTTCTGATTGGCCCTGTGAAGCCCTGGGCTAATAGAGGCTCTGCCCCCTGCCTCCCTCCCAGTCTGGTAAGCCTACAAGTGGGTCTGCAGCCTGTGTTCTCTCCCCACAGAAGGGGTCACTCCACAACACCCCTCCCCAGCATGGCAGAAGCTCCCATGGGTACGTGTATGTCTGTATGCGTGCTCCTGTGTATGGTACAGTTGTGAATGTCGGAGCAAGACAGACCTGGCTAATTCTGACCTCACTCCACGGCTGTGTGACCTTGGGTGAGCAACCTCACCTCTCCCTGCCTCAGTGTCTTTCCTGGTGAAATGGAGTCCTTGTGCTCACTGTGAGGTTGAAGAGCGAGAATCCAGATCACGTGTTCACATGGTGTGTGGTGCACAGTGAATGCTCCAGAAACACGAGCAATTACTAAGATGTGGCTATCTGTGTGTGGTGGGAGCGTGTCTACACAAATGCATGTTTGTGTGGGAGTGTGTGGCGGCAAGAGTGTGTGACACAGGCAAACCTGTGTATCTCAGCCTGCTGATTCGGGTGGGTGGCAGCCGAGTGCGTCTGTGTGTGTGAGTCTGTGTGTGTGACAGATTAATCCTTGGACTGGACACTGCCACTCTCTCAGATTCAGTGGTCCCTGCAGGTCAAGGGTCACAGCTGTCCCTGCCTCTGCCTCTCAGATGGGAGGAGCACTCAGGCTCACTTTGGGGCAGGGCCTTGTTACCCATCCCTCCTGCAGCGACCTGGGCCGGCCCTTCCTCCTGGAGGGCCCCAGGCTGGGTGGCGGTGTGCAGCCCAGCTCCCACCAGCAGGCCCCCTCTGCAAAGAGCAAACTCAGCACCCCGTGGGCTATAAACATCCCTGACATTCCCCCGGCTGGAACAGGGAGGCGTTTTTTTAGCAACAGACTCTCTTACCCAGAAAATGAAAGGGAGGCGTTGCCAGGAAATATGCATATACATACATATGTATACAGCACCCGCAGCAGGCAAATAGCCTAAAAATAAATGCATTTTCTTAATCAGAAATGTCAGGATCTGTGTCGCAGCCGGTCTGGGCTCTGAGGGACCGGGGTAAGGCAGGCAGCCAGCACAGGGCCACGCACAGACGCAGATGCGGGAAGGAGGGCTGAGCTGAGGTCCTCTCCCAGACTCCAGGCAGTGAGGACCGAGAAGCCAGCCCTGGGACAGAGAACCACAAAGACAGCGCGTTTGCGTCTCGGCTCCCTGACAGCTGTGGCTGTGTTTCTCCAGGATTAGTGTTTGTGGGACAGGAATCTGAACAGTGATCCAAACGTCCAGCTCTGAGAAGTCAATCCTAGCATGGAGAATGGGATTCGACTGGCTCCAGGGGCCCCCTGTGGCCTATGGTGAGACTTATGTGAGGTCGCACCCCAGGAATGCTCTCGGACCACAGGGATGGACCGAGTCCCCTCTCCTCTGTGAGGCCCCATGCGGGCCGACCTGAAGAGTGGGACCTGCCCAGGACCGCAAGGAAGCCAAGGCAGCGGCACTGAGGTGCTTGACCAGAGCCCAGGGCCTCTACTTCCCTACCAGGCCACTGGGGGGCGCCGCTGGTGAATGGAGAGTCCGGAGGGAAGACATCACTTCAGGAGATGGAATGGGGAAGTCTGGTGAGATGGAAATACTACAACCTTTCCCCCAGACTTGGAGTTGCAGGAGAGCCTCCAGAACGGCCCCGGGGAGCTCCTGGGTGCCTTCTGCAACATCTCCCGGGGGGGCTGCTCCTGAAGCACAAGGGTGGCAGGGCTCCTGTCCCAGGGACGGCCAGGCAGGCCCTAAGAGCAGAGCTTTCAATCTCTGACCAAACGGGCTTAAATCATATCCCCAGTTACCTAGTAGCAAGTTAGTCGACCTCTCTGAGACTCTGTTTGAATAATGCGGGTACTATAAATATCTACCCTCAAAGGGTTGCTGTGAGGAGTACTTGGGGGAGGCAATGTGCGGAAACTCTTAGCACAATGCCGGGCACGTGGACTTGCTCAGTAAGCGGCCAGTGCAGCCGCATGGCCGATCTCTTATCCTGCACACAGGCCTGAACATGGATATTTGCTGAAGGAAGGAGCAAAGACTTAGACATGGATCCTGCCCTCAGGAGGCTTCCAGGCCAGCAGGGAACATGAATAGGCACGTGCTGAGGCCATAAGGAGGCAGATAAATTGTCTGGAGGCCAGGAGAGGCTTCTGGTTTTCGTGGCCCAGATGGCAGGGCAGCTGGCCTTTGGCGGCTAGGGAAGCTGTGAGAGGAAGGGGACCAGTGGAAGGACAGAGTGAGGAAAGGCAAGACAATGGGGCACTGGGGGTCCCAGGAGCAAGACCCGTGCTCATAAAGATTCATCCATCATTAAGCTGGCTGGCCATTAGTTCTCTTGACTCTGACCCCACCCCTTCCCCTCTCTGGGTCTCAGTCACCACATCTGGACAATGGGTGGATATAAACACACTCTCATCCCTGTGAGAGGGAAGGGCAGCCTCATGCGGGGCAGGTAAGCACCCCCAGGCATTGGGGCTGGACCCAGCCCCAGACCCAGCTCTATCCTTCTCTCATTGCACGGCCCAGGGTGCCTTCCACTCTGACATTCTGTGACTTAGTGGCTACCCAGAAAGTCTTTAGTTCACACATTGGATTAAGCAATAGGTCAGGAAGGAAAATCATGGAAGCAGCCAATAAGAATGAATGTTTTAAAACCAAGTCAGTAGAAAGAAGCATTACTGGTGGTTTCTTTGATTAGTGGAACCACGCAGGAGTTTTCTCTGTGGTATAATCCATATTTTCTGCAATGAAAACTTACTATTTTTAAAGAGGGGGTAATTCCAATAAGTATTATTAAAAATGGAGTTGGAAGTCCAGGTTTGTGCCCAGGAATGGCCGGCTACTGGCTTATTCGACCTGACTAGGGCATTTCTTCCTTGGAGTCCAAGCTTCTGGGCTCTGACACTGAGTTCCTGAGATCCAGCCCAGGGGTCCCTCTGCTCAGGGGCTCGAGACCCCCAAGCAGTTTGGGGTACCTCCTCGTGGCGGGAGCATGTGATGTGCCTATTGGCTCCTGACCCTAGGGCTGTGAGTCAAGGCAGTGTTAGGGGACAATCACAGACTAGCTGCCCCCTCCCCACCTAGGGAAGATCGGGCCTTATGAATCCTAAGCCCCAGGTTTGGTGACAAGCATCAGCCCTGGAGAGCCCTCGGCTAAGGCTAGTCTCTGCTGTGCCGCTGACTCACTATGATTCCCACGGCGGGTCCTGTCCTCTCCGTGCCTCAGTTTCCACATAGATGTACCCAAAGCCACAAGCAGGAAACCAGAAGATGGCCTACCTTTTGAAGTTCACAACACCTTTTGGGATACCCGTGGGGGTGTTGAAGGCCGGCAGAAGCTTTTCTCCCAGCTTGATGGCCTTCACTCGGAACACCTGTAAAGGAAGCAGCACGGGCACCGTGAATGGGTCTGGGTGGGCGCGCTCCTGCCGGCAGAGGGGCCCAGGAGCTGCGGGCTGGGGGGTGGGTGGGAGGCTCGGGTTCCAGTCCTTGCCTCACCGTGCCACTGCTGGGAGCTTCTCAGCAAAGTGCTGCCGCCCCGTGTGCAAAACCAGGGAAAGAGCCTTTCCCCCTTGACATCGTGAATCTTCCCATCGTTCCCATTTTACAGACGGGAAGGAGCAGAGAAGGTGAACAGTTAAACTACTGACATGGGGGTTGTAAGGAGCCGTAAGGAGGCCCCAGGCCTCAGGGCCCTGCTGGAGGCTCTGACCCCCTCACACTGTTCTTCTAATTCAGAAGCACTTGTGACCTTCTGATGCCTCAGTTTTCCTCTTAGGCATCTATTCTAAGGAAACAAGTAATCAAGGATATTGTAAATGTTGAATTTAAGGGCTATTTATTCCAGCATTGTTTATAATACAATCATGGAAATATGACGTGGAAAATATAAATATAAATAAATAAAAATAAATAAATAAATAAATAAAAACATAATCGTGGAAAAATGACGATATTCTAAACATCAAACAATATAGAAGTGGTTAAATTAGGACTTATCCATGCAACAGAAGACCAGGCAGCCACTGGAATAATATAGACTATTACTTCATAACAAAGAAAGGGTTTATAGCTTATGAAAAGAAAAGTATAATTTGAAATAGTGTAATTCAACTTTAGTAAAAATTACATGCACACGGATGCGTGAGGAAAGGCTGGGAGGGAAATACACCAAAATATTAACAATACTCGCCTAGGGGTACAGGGTAGGCTCAGAGAGGAATTTTCTTCCTTTGGCTTATCTCTCTTTCTGCGCTATTTTTAATAATAAAAGCAAGCCCACAGTAAATATTATTTATTTTTTATAACGTGAGATGTAAGTTCCTTAGCAACTGCTCCGGGTAGAACAACACGTTTCCTTTCGCTTCCGAGCTCGAGGCCGATCCAGTCTACTGACCTCCCGCGTGCGGCAAAACCAAGTCTTCTTGGGTCCCCAGGCCCCAGTATGGGCCCCTGAACGGCTCAGGCAGCTGCGGAGGGCCTGAGGTGGGGGGTCTGCAGGGCTAGCTGGGACGAGGCAGCGGGGCCTCTGAGGGCAGCTGTGCCTCTTGCCTGGAAGGGGAGAGATGGGAAGGGAAGAACTGCACCAGGGGCCTGGCAGGGATGGGCGGGAGAAGAGGATAGTGTCCCCCGCCAGAGAGTGGGTCCCAGGAGTGGGCACAGGGGCCACCCACATCAGAGTCCCGGCGGGAGTTTCTCTAGAACCCAGATTCCAAAGCCTTGGCCCAGAAGCCACCGGTTTAGCAACAACAAAGGGCTCTCATCTGAGGCTCCGGATAGTGTCACTGGGCCCCCGGGAGGCTGCGCAGTGCAGTACAGAGGAACCAACTTGCACCTGAGCCCACTCCGGACAGCTGACCGGCTGCCGTCTGCCCCGAGGACTGCAAGCGGTGTCTTCTTAACGCTCTTAGGAATTTCCACCTCTCCACCTTTGGAAAGCCTGTCGCTGGCGGGCACTGCAGGGTCTCAACCCCACCAGGAAGGATGCTGAGTGAGTGTGTGTGGACCAGAGGGGTACCACCGGCAAAAGAAGAACATGAGTCTACTTATTCTCTTGGAAGTGAGTAGGTGTGGAACAGATTCTGAACCCGATTCCACTCCGTGTGTGTGTGGCAGGGGGGTGTTTCCCTATACCAGCAAGCAATTCGCCAGACACCAGCTGGGTGCCCTACAATTCAACTCAGTTCTGACACTATCTTCCTGGAGACAGCATCGGTTCCCACAGTTTGAGGACTGAGTCCTACCAGACTGCCGCACCCCTCCCTCCGCCCCTCCAGACACCAGTCCTCAGTCTAGCCTGTTACCTGTGCTTCTGCACACCGTCTCTAAGTCAGAGGTTCTCACCAACCCCTCTGTGGGTTTGATTAATTTGCTAGAGTGCGTCACAGAACTCAGGAAACATGTTTACTTACTGGTTTATTATAAAAGGATGTAGCCCAGGCACAGCCTAACGGAAGAGATGCTTAGTGCAAGGTCTGGGGAGAGGGTACAGAGCCTCCATGCTTTCTCCAGGACTGGAGCTTTCCCCAAATCTCCCAGTGCTCAGCCACCCTGGAAGCTCCATGGCCCAGTTCCTTTTTGGGGTTTTATGAAGGTTTCATGACATGGGCACGGCTAATTAGGCCACTGCCAGTTGGCTCCTGATTCAACCTCCTGGCTCTCTCCCGTCCCTTGGAAGTCAGGGCACGGGACTGAAAATAACTACCCTCTCACCTTCTGGTTCATTTTCCTGGCAGTGAGCCTCTATCCTCAGGTGGGGTCCAAGAGTCGCCCAATTTACATAACAAAAGACACAATGATTGCTCTCAGTGCTTAGGAAATTCCAAGGGTTTTAGGAGCTCTGCCAGAAATGGGATGAAGACCAAAAACATATTACTTATTATAAATCACAAAGTATCACTATGCCAGGCATCTTCTCTACATGACCTTCAGTCCCCAGTAGCCTTGTGGGCAGGGTGTTGACCACTCTGAGGATGATACAACCGAGACTCAGAGAAGCAATTTGCTCAAGGTTGTGGAGCTGGGAAGTGACGCGAGCTGCCTGCCTTTCCAACACGGAGAGATGCGGCTGCAGGCAGCCACGGTAAGCCACAGTCAGGTGCCTAGAGGTTCCAGAGCAGAGTGAGAGAAACTAGCAAGAAGTATGTTCTGCAGCGTGAAAGTTCTCCGGGCTGGGAGTCAGAGCCCGGGTTCAGATCTTCCCACTTGGCAGCTGTGTGACCTCAGGGACTCTGACCCTCTTGTGCAAAATGGAGCCGCTCACGTGCCCTAGATGCTTCCCGGTGTCCTTCTAGAACTCAAGTGGGAGAAGGTACATAAGGGAATGGGCTGCATGAACTGTAGAGAGCTGGGCAAACGTCACCTGGTGTGACTGTCACCAGGCTTGCCATTCTCAGGGGCGTGCGGTAGCGCTGGCCTACCCAGCAGGGGGGTGACTCCCTTAGGCTCCCCCTGCTGCAAAGACAGGCCTCAGCCCAGGAGGGATCTGGGGTTTCAGGCACCATTCCACAAATACTCGTGGGAAATCTGAAGAATGAAAAGGCTCAGCCACAGGCACCCACTGTGTGCAAGATGGAGGACAGAGAGGTGGTGGCAAGTGGGGACACCAGGCCGGACAGAGAGGTGGTGGCAAGTGGGGACACCGGGCCGGACAGAGAGGTGGTGGCAAGTGGGGACACCGGGCCGGACAGAGAGGTGGTGACAAGTGGGGACACCGGGCCGGGCTGCATGGGGGCTGTGACCCAGGCCTGTGGCAGAAAGGCCACGGAGTCAGGCACCAACTCACCTTGGCCATCAGGGAATGCAACCTGAGCGAGTTCCTTCTAAGTCTCGGTTCCCACATCTGCAAGTAGGCAAAGACCCCCCCCACCGCATGGGGTGCTTGGGGGCCAGTGAGACAGGACACATCGGGTATGGTCTCTGCCATGTGGAGGTGCTACGGACAGAGAGGGACCAGCAGGGCGTGGCTGGAGGACAGGGTTGTGCCCATAACCTCAGGAGCCTGCCTGCTCAGGGGTTCTGAGCCAAGTGGGACTTTGTGGCCTAGTTCTAAATCACAGTCTCTCCTGTCCTCCTGTCCACACCCCAGCATCCATTCTGCATCCCAGACAGTCAGACTGATGACCCTTCTAGTGACACGGGGGAACCGAAGTGACCCCACAAAGGACTGCTTTTTACGTTCCCTTACCTGCCTCGACCCATGCGAGCACCTACACCCCCGCCTTATACCTGCTTCATCCTTGTAAGGATCAAGGAGCGAATGATTTCTTTGGACTCTTCCAGTGCAGGAGATACCATCCAAGGACTGTCTGGGCAAGAATGACCAGGCAAGGCTGCCTTGTGCATATCCTAGACACTGACACCAGACATCTCAATGTCAAGACCCCCTCGTGCCGAGGAATAAGTGACTTATGGAGGCACCTAGACCCCGTCCTTGCTATGACCAGTTCCTAGATGCTGAGAGCACATGGACATCAGACCACAATCCTCAACAAAAACTGCAGATCCTAAGCAAAGAAGAGACTCATTCTCCTTTTCCTTTCTGAGTCTCCCAGATGCTCTGTCTGTACCCTCCCTCTCTCTCTGTGTCTTCAATAAACTCAGTTCTCACTTCCTCTTGGCTCACATTCCACTTCTATCCTTCATGAAGCCAAGGACCACCCCAAGGGACCACTCCTCCTCTGTCCTCAGACCCAGCCAGATTACATCACTAACCAAGGCCTTAAACAAGTTCTCAGAATCACAGATACTCTAAGAGGAGGGAGGGGGAGGGTCGAGCATCAGAACTGAGGGACTCCAGTTGCCCCTCACAGATCATTGGCCCCCAGACTGACTCCTGTGAGCCCAGTCCCCACATCCTGTGGCCACCTCCCAGAGCCATGAGTGGCAGAGAGGCTGGGCAAGTACCTAGAAGAACACGGTGCCTTTCTCTGCTCCATGTCACTTTCCTGTTCTTGGGTTTTCAAATGAAATTCAGGCTTCATTTGGCTCAAAGCCAAGGGCTCCCAACTACAATTACTTGGGGACGAATTGGTCCAAGTGGTAATCTCTGCTGAGGAGATGAGGCCCGAGGGAGAGGCCTGAAGCGGCTGGGGAGGAAGAGCAGGCACCTGATGCTTCTGAACCCCTGGCTGCAGAAATGACCTCAGCAGACAACAGCACTGGGGCTTAGTGGGGACTTTTCTGGGTCCCCCGGCCACAGGGAGTGGGGATGATGTTAATCTCGGGGTGGACAGAGCAGGGAGAAGTGCAGGGAAGGGAAAGGGCTCAAGCCCAGGCATCCAGCCCCAGACAGGGATTGTGCTGAGCAACGCGGCCCTCTGGGTAACGGGGAGCACAACAGTGGATGACCCAGGTCCTGGGGACTTGGCCAACCTCGTGTGCAGATACTTGGGCTGCGTTTTCATGGGAGGTGACGAGGGGAAGAAGAGCCTCCCATTTCTACAGAGCTCTGTGGTTTTCCTAAAATTCTCTTGCAGCCTGGAGAATACGGGCTTTGGAGCTGGTCAGCTCGGGGTCAAACCTTATCTCTCCTGTCTCATTTCTCAAGATTTCTGTGAGCCGATCCCCACGGTGGAGAAGGAAGCAAGGCCCAGGGGTGGGAGAGGACTTGCTCAAGATCACAGCAGGTATGGTGTGGGGATAAGACCCAGGTTTTCTGACTCTGTGCCCAGGGCTCTGCCTTCCCACACTTCTCAGCCCTTCCGCTGGAAGCCAAGGCACCTTGCCTGGGGCCTGAGGCCTTGCACTCAGGGTATGTGACCAGCAGTGGCTGCCCATCTCCCATTGCCACTGGAGACCTGAAGTGGTGTCTGTCTGGTGGCTGGCTCAGGAGGGGAGCAGAGGGGTGGCGGTGGGGACAAGAGGCGCCCACAGGTGGAAATCATGAAACAACAGTCTTGACTTCCTCCATCCTGAAAACCAACACCTGCAAAAACCAGTCTGGCAGCTCTACAAGCCCCGACTGAGCCCACAGCCTGCTGGGTGCTGTGCGAGGAGCTGCGTGGATGGTGTCGAGAGACTAGTCATCGTCCTTAGAGAATTTACTACCAACCATGGGAGCCAGTGGGGCTCACCTGGGCAGCAGAACAGAAGCATCAGACAGAAGAGGCGGAAGGGCCAGCAGGTGGCCCCATGGAGGTTGGGTGGCCCCAGGCAAATCCCCTTGAATCCCTGTTTCCTCACTGGGGAAATGAGGGAGTGAGATCAGATGTTCTCCGAAGTCTTCTCACACCTGAATGGTCGAGGGGCTTCAAAGGTCAACTTACCTCTTCTCCGGTCAGGTAGAAGGCGGAGAGGAGGCCTCCGATATACCGGATGTTCACCTCAAACAGGGATGCTTCTCCACTCTGCAAGGCAGTGGGAGAGAGAAGGGGAGAGCAGAAGGTGGGGGGGCACTTGTGAGATGCCGGCTGGGCTCCAGGGGAGAGCCAGGCCCTTGAGACAGTCCAGGCTGTGCTGGGCGGTGGTTTTCAGAGAAGTTGCGAGGGATCAGCACCCGCAGGGCAGGCCACTACAGCATGTGGACAGCATTACGAATAAATGCTGGGTTTGGCTTCCTTCCCTAGCCCTCGCCCGAGGCCGCCAGAGCAAAGTTAGGCCTGGTGGCTCTCCAAGAGGCTCGAGAGGGTGGTGGGAGCTGCTGGTTAACGCCTAGCCTGAGGGGAGGCAAGTTCTTTAATCCAGCCACCCCCTTCCTGAGGGACTGTCCTAGCTTAGCAGGAGGGCAGGGAGACAGGGCCAGGGGAAGGTTCTCTGAGGTGGTTCTGGGGCAGACAGGGCCAAGCTGAGGCTGAGAGGCCAGAGTGCCAGGCAGACACCTGCTGGTAAGCAGACTTCTCAGCCTCTGGTCTGCAGCCCGAGGGCATGTCCACACTTGGCTTAATCCGCGTTTTCTTTCTTGGGTCTGGACTGCCAATCAGGGATGTTGGGGCATCATGCCAAGGACCAGCTCTAGGTTAAAATCCCACCTCATCCTCTTACTTGGCTTTGGGATGTCAGGCAAGAGATGTCACTTTTCTCTGCTCAGGGTTCTTCATCCCAAGGTGGGTTGCTCTGAGGGGTACGGGAAGATGCCTACCTGATGCCCCGCGTGGCTTCCCAGAGGTGCCCGCTATGACCTCCCCTGCACCCAGCGCTCCCCACATCACAGTCTTACTGCTGACCACACACAATGACCAGCCCTTCATGTGGGAGAGCTTTCCATTGAAAAAGAGCACCGTGAAGCCATTCTCTCTTTCAGCATTGCTCCCGTTTTCCAGATGAGAAAGCCAAGGCTCAGAGAAGGGATGTGACCCCAACTTGCCTTCTTCCGAGAACCCTCCCTAACCTGCACCAGCCTGCTGGAAATGTCCCCAGGCTCCCCGGACCTGCCAGCAGCTGGCACCCTAGGTAGCTGCCGGATGCCCATTCTCTCTCCCCCATCCACCAGGGGCCGCGTGCGCCCAGGAAGATATCCCTTCCTTCTCCCGCCTCGGCCTTTCTCCCATTCAATATGGTAGGAAATGGGAGGATTCTAAGCTTCCTCACACAGACCACCAGAGGCATCACGTGCCTCAAAATTATGGTAATAATGAGGAGGAGGAGGACACCACCCTACCTCCATGTCGGACTTGACAGTGTAATTAACCCTCCACGGTAGTTAACCTCACAACAAGCCTGTGAATTAGGCATTGTCTTTGTCACGGTCATCCCGATGGCTCCCCATCCTCTCACCTACCTCTAGAGGGCAGCAGAGGATGGGGCGGGGCTCCAGGTTAGAGCCTCTCTGAGCAGATAAGCCACTTCTCCCCTCCAGAGTCACTTCCCCTGTTGCTGCTGTTCTGTGCGACAGATTCAGCCCTAGAAGGGACTTCCTGGGGACCTGGCACCCCAGGCAAGGGAGAGAGAGGTTGTTGGCTATCTTCTCTCCCAGAGGAGAACAGGCTAGGAGATACGCATGGGCTGGCCAGGGCTGGAGGGGTGCCCCACCTTGAGGCTGGTTTTAGGAGAGGACAAAGCAGACAGTGCACGGAGCCCCACTTCCAGCACTGCTCTGCTGGACAGCTTGGGGCCAGGGTCTTTGGGTCTCCGAAGTGATAGGATGGAGCTGGCCCCTGTCTTTCCAGGTGCCTTTTGGCTCTAACACCCCAAAGGTCTCTGACTCACCACATTTAGGTGGAAGTTCTCTTCTACCCAGGCCTTGGCCTCCTGGAACTCCTCCTGCAGCTCCATGAGGTAGAGGGTGTCAAGGGAGTCAATGACGGTTGCCCCATTGAGGCCTCCTGTAGGCACAGAGATCGAAGGCATGACTCAGGCTCGTTCTTATCCTTTTCATCCCCAGCCACACAAGCCCCCATTCCCTGGCCCCCTCTAAGTGCCTGGGCAGGCTCTAAGGCCAAGGCTGGCCCAGGCATGACCCAGGGAGACTCCACCAGTCTTTGAAGCGGGGGTCCAGGAGCAAGTGTGTCCCCTTCCGCCCACCCCAGGCTGCTTTCTGGGCAGTGGACAATGGGCAGTGGGCTGGGACACCAAGTTCACAGGCCGAACCACTCCCCAGACCTTCATCTACGAGTATCTGTCCACAAGTCAACCATCAGTACCGGCCAGGCGCCTACCACTTTTCTGTGACACGGGGGAGACGGTGAACCGGCATTGGGTTTACACGATCTTAACAAACATTCCAGTCCTCTGACTTTTCAATGCCATTCTTTATTTTATTCTAAGACCAAAAAATAAAATAAAATAAAATAAAAAGATGTTCACAAATATTTATCCAGGGAGATATTTACTGCAGTACTATATACAATGGGAAGAGTTGGGGAAAAGCTCCAAATACAACAATAAGGGATTAGTTATATAAATTGTGGCTCAAACATAAAATAGGACACGATGCAGCCATTCCTGCAGGTGAGGCAGACCCGTGTTTACTGGGGAAATATCCATAGGATCTGTTAAGTTAAAAAAGGTAGGTTGCAGAAGCGCCTGGGTGGCTCAGTTGTTAAGCGGCTGCCTTTGGCTCAGGTCATGATCCTGGGGTCCTGGGATCAAGTCCCGCATCCAGGCTGCCTGCTTGGCAGGGGGCCTGCTTCTCCCTCTGACCTTTCCCCTGCTTGTGTTCCCTCTCTGTGTCTCTCTCTATCAAATAAATGAAATATTTTTTTTAAATGTAGGTTGCAAAAAAAAAAAAAAAAAGAAGAAGAAGAAAAGAAGCACAGTATAATTTCTTTGTTGTATGCTGAATGTGGTGAGCTCGCACAGAACTAAGTCTGGCAGCATGTGATTCAATGGTTACCTCCAAGTGCTGGGATTACAGGTGCTTTTTTATTTCTTCAGCTCATGGATTATTTTTACAACCAGAAATGTATTTCCATTTGAGAAAAAAAAGTTTGGGCAAAGAAACCAAACAAATGCACAAAGCAAAGATTCTGTGGCTCTAGGACAGGGAGTACAAAAAGCACAAGCTGTGAGACCTGGCCCCTGCCACTGGGCCTTAGACTCTTGTCCTGGGAGTAAAGGCTGAAATAATGGTGCAAAATATCATAGCTTTCCACACCACGGACTGGGCAGGAGAGTGAAAAGGAAGAACTCCCCATGTGGCACAACCAGAGCTTGACTGCAGAGTATTGTGAAGGAGGAAAGGAGGGAGAAGGAGAGGTGCCTGGGGCCATCCGGAGGGCTTCCTGGAAGAGGTAGCTGCTTCCCATCAACTCCTTAAAACTACAGTTAGGAGTAATTTCCTTTAGAGACCAGCATGCAGCTTAAGAGGTCTGACTGTTCTTCAGTGTCCTCCTTGAGGAGGCTCAAAAGCAGTGAGAACCACAGGCTCCATCTTTCCCCAGGGCGCTGAGCCCCTCTAGAGTCTGAAGCGTGAGCCTGGGCTTTGCAAGCACACCTGCATTCAGAGTTAGCATCTAATCTCCTTAATTAGTGCTTCCCTAACTGCTTGCTTGTGTTGACTTTGCAGGCAGAGACTCCTGAAACTCAAACCACCACCTCTCTGGGCCGGGCAAGGTCTCATAAAGGGCATGGCCTGGAAAAGGATGGGAGGGAGATCAGGAGTCACTGGGAGAAGGATAAGCCTGGAGGTTTCAGAATCCACTTCCGGAAGCAGGGGTTTCCCAATCCAGAGTCAGGCATCCCAGGACGGTTTCAGTATTGAGGTGGAAGTGAATTTCCAGAATGTCAACCCCTCCTACACTGAAGGATTGGTAGAAAAACACCCAAAGCCAAACAAAGTCGATCTCCCCTCGTCTGTGCTGGCTGCCTCCCCTGTGGGTGCCAAAGATCAAACACAGGAACGCTTTACGGTGAGGTAGAGGCGTGAGGCCTGGGAACACTGACAGACCATGGATGCTGAGATGCGCCCGGCCACGGAGTGCCCGCCTGGCGTCCATCCTCTTGGCTCTGAAGCTTATACCACAGGCCCTCACACCTGATTTTTTAGGGATTTTTGAAGGCCCCACTGCCCTGTCCCTAAATTTCACAGAGGACCCCCAGAGGGGGTTGGGACATGCCTAGGATTAGACCAAAGAAGAACCCAAGTTCTCTTGTTTCCCTGTGAAAACAGTCGGATCTGATTGCTAACCGTGCCCCAGCCCCCAAAGGGGCAGGAGGCCGCTGTGACCTGAGAAGGATTGAAGAGAAGCCCAAGGCCAGAGTATCTGATTTCCAAATCCTGCCCTGCGCTGCCTGGTGTTTTCACCCCACGGGCCATCCTTCCATGGGCTGAGCCTGAGCCCGGAGGCCCAAGGGCCTAGGCTGGGGCAGAAAGGCAGCCAGGGCTCCCGGTGACCCATTCTTCTTGCCAAGTGCTCCGGGGCCAGCGGCTAAGAAGGCAGATCACTGAGGGATTTACTGGCAGGGTTCCACTCTGCTCTCAGGTTCCTGCTTCTTCCCTCCGATGATCTCTCACCCTGGCCCACACCTACGTGTAGCTGGGCTGCGGGCCAGCGAGGCACTTATTGGAAAGCCTTTCATCCCAGGCCAGAGGTTACCCAGTGGCCAGGCTGGGCAAGAAAGAAGGCCCAGTCCTGAATTCAACTCTATCCGTACCTGCAGCCGGCCTGGGTCGGCTCCCCGGGGGGGGGGGGGGGAACACACACCCTGATTCAGTGAACAGGCACAGGGTTTCTATGCACAGAGCCAAAGGGGGACAAAAGTCAGGCAGCTGGCTTGGAAGCTCCACTAGGCTCGGCCCTGAGGCAGGTTCAGGTTGGCTCACTCTCCCACCTCCAGCTCTGAACCCCTGCGGTGCACAAAGGATTGCCCAGCCCCTGGCCCCTGCCTGCCAGGCAGGAGGTGGGTTAAAAGAAAACAACCCTGGGTTCAAACCCCAGCTTGGGCCAGCAACACAACTGCTCTGACTGTCAAAGTTCTCATCTGTAAAGTGAGGGAAGACCACCAGGTTAGATACTGGGGAGCCACTGCAGGTTCCTGAGCTGGGATAAACGCAGCACACGGGTGCCGGCCTTTCTGATACAGACACCTGTTCATGCCTGGCACAGAATAAGCGCTCAATCAATCAGTTCCTTGTTCTTATTCCCGGTGTCCTGTAGCTTCTCTTGAAACACTGGCCCTTTCAGGAAGCTGTGGGTTCAAATTCTGGTTCCATCACGTACCAGCTGTGCGCCAAGGCAAGTCACCGTACCTTTCTGAGTCTCACGTTGCTCGTCTTCGAAATGGGGACGACAGTGGGACCTACTTCCTAAGGCCACAGGGAGGGCTAAATGGGGCAGTGGATGGAAAGGAGCTGGCGCCGGGCTGGGTACGTGTGAGCTTATTCCCCCAACCGCGTGGCCCTCCTTCCCCCACAATGGCCCTGAGCAGCCCCTCCACAAAGTCTTCGGGGGTCACCCAGGCCTTGCGGTGCTCTTGCATCGCTGGTGCCTCCTGGGCCTACAGGGCCGTGTGGCATGAGTGCTGCTTGCAAAACCTTTGGCCCAAATGAAAGGAAAAGGGTCACCTGGGTCCTACCTGCGTCTGCCTCGGAGGCCAGTAACACCCCGATCTGGGTCTGCACCTGGCCTCTCAAAAGGTCTTCCTACCTCCAGGACCTCTGCCTTTCCCCTCAAATTCACCCCGCACGCTGGTGCCTGACCTGCCTTCCTAAAACCACATCCAACTCCCTCCTCAGCTCAGCAGCTGCAACAGCTTCCGAGTACCTGTGCGATAAGGGAGGGAGGGCTGAAGCTTCTGGGTCTGACGCTACAGGGCCTGGCTGATCTCATCTCCCATCCAGCTGTGCCTCCTGGACGCGAGCCACACCCTCCGGCCTCCACACCTTTGCACGCACGCTCTCCTTCGCCAAGGC
The DNA here is from genome assembly GCF_002288905.1 of Enhydra lutris kenyoni. Lineage (NCBI taxonomy): Eukaryota > Metazoa > Chordata > Mammalia > Carnivora > Mustelidae > Enhydra > Enhydra lutris. The sequence continues at coordinate 917,058 of NW_019154122.1, forward strand.
AGCTGTTCTGTGCAGCTGGGCATACTCAAAGCCCCAAAGCCCATGTGTCCTCAAAGGCCCACCTCCCCCTGGCAGCGTTCCCTGATTCCACCCAGCTAACCCCCTCGTGCTGAGGGAGCTCCCTATCATGTGCACACCACTCCTGCCCGCCAGCACTGTGGCCTTGCTCACCTTCTAACTAACCACGAGCTCCTTGAGCTCAAGGGTCCCCACTGCCTCTCTGCCCCTCTTCAGCACCTTGTCTCCAAGCAGCCCCAAAGGCCAGAGCCCCCAGCTCAAGTGGGCCACTTTATAGCCCTGCCTTCTGCGACTCTTTGTAGACTGCTAGCAACCGCCTCCCCCACCCCACCTTCTCCTGGGCAACCTAGAGCCCACCTGGTGCCCTCCTGCCCAGGAAGCCACCAAGACTGCCACCCCTCGGCCTTCATGAGGTTCTGCCTCCCCGACCCTCCTCTCCTGAGAAATCTTCACCAGCCCTTCCAGGCCCTCACTGTGGGCCCCTATTCTGTGCACCCCATCTCCAGAACAAGGTCTGCCTCCCTGTCCTCACATCACAGAGAAATTGTCGATCTGTCCGTCCATAAGAGCAGGGCTCTGGTCTGCATCAGATGGGTCTCCAGGCTCCAGCAACAGCTCCTAGTGAAAGCGGGCAGGGAGTGGTACCTGGGTGGCTCAGTCAGTTGAGTGTCTGCCTTTGGCTCAGGTCATCATCACAGGGTCCCGGGATCAAGCCCCGCATTGGGCTCCCTGCTCGTTGGGAAGCCTGCTTTTCCCTCTCCCTCTCCCACTGCTTGTGTTCCCTTTTCCGCTGTGTGTCTCTATCTCTCTCTGTCAAATAAATAAAATCTTTAAAAAGAAAAAAAGAAAGTGGGCAGAGGAAAGGCTGGGAGCAGGCTGTTCCGTCCCTGACAGGTGCACGTACTCTCCCCGGTGCTGCGCCTGCTCTGAGCTGACCTTGGCCTTCAGGACAACACTCTTCCTCTTGCCTTTCCTTCTAACCCTGTGACTGGGCCTGCCCAGTCCTCTCTGTGGGTCCCTCCTCTTCTCCAAACCTCTACGGACGGGCTCCGTATGGTTGGGCCTTTTCTCTTCTCTGCCCGCCCTCATTCCTTTAGGATTCAGTACCACCCGGCACGCTGGGGACTCCCGGATGTCCACTCCCAGCCAGGACCTGGCCTCAAGCCCCAGCTTCCCCTAACCAGTAGTCCCCACTCCTATCACCACCAGGAGGTCACAGACAGCTCACATGTAACCCGCTCCTCCACATCTGTTCCTCGACCACAGTGGTCAACGCCAAGCTCCTCCTTCCAGGAGCTGTGCCCCAGCCCTTGACTCTGCTCCGCATTCCTCTTCCCCTCGTCCCATCCCATGGCGAATCCTGGTGGCCCTCTTCACAAGATTTCCAGACTCCATGCACTTCTCACCTCCCCTGTGCTCCCACCTTGGTCCAGCCACCTTCTTCTCTCTTGGATTTATTCCAAGAGCTTCCTAGCTGGCCTCTGGGCTTCTTCCCTTTCTCCCCCCACCCCCCACACCTCCATCTATCTGTCCTCAACATGGCAGCCAGAAGGACCCGTTGAAAATGCCAGTCCCAGCATGCTGTTCCCCTTCTCAAAATCCTCCCATGGCTCCCATCAGACTCGGAGGCCCTGTAATCTGGCTTTGGCTTCCTCTCGGCCTCATCTCCCTCTCCCTCTTCCACTTCTCTTGCTCTGCCCTTGCTGCCTGCTGCTCCTGGAGCCCTCCGAGCCTGCTCTGTGTCAGGCCTTGGCAGTTCCCGTCACTCTGCCACAACAGCACCCTGTCGCTTCCCCCTCACCTCCTCATTCTCCTCAGCACCTTCATCCCAGGGACGTTGCACGTGGATCTGTGTCCTTGTTACTGTCTTCTCCTAAGAGAGCACAGGCCTCTGGAGGGGAGAGCCCTGTTTTGTTCACTGCTGTCCTCCACTGCCTAGAACACTTCCCAGCATCTGCAAGTAAAGGGCCCCTCACCCTGGGTGGGGAGGGTCTGGAGCGGGCTGTGGCTCAGTCCCATTTCTCAGCTCCCGGCTACAGTCTGGCACCCAGGAGTGTTAAAGGTAAACGTGTTGGTTTGAACAGACCAAGCCCACCATGCAGGCATCTGTGGGGACCACGCCCAGGGCAGGCGAACTGCCTATTCCCGGGGCTGGTACCAGCAGTCAGGGGAGGCCCTGCCACCAGGCTGAGGCCAGGTCAGCCAGGGTGGCTAAGTGGGTGTGTAACATCGTCCTGTGGGAAGCTGTTGGTCACATGTGGCTCTGTTTCCATGAGGGACTGGCTCCCCCTCCCCTGCTCCTGTCACCTCCTCCCCCTGGGGCTGCCTGGGCAGGAGCCCTGCCCTGCTAGACTGAGGTTTGTACCCCCTCTCCCGACTCTGCCATGTTAATGGCGGTGAGGTTTTTATGGGACGCTACACTAGCAAAGAGAAACGGGTCAGGCTGGGCAACATAAACTGCAGGAAAAACATTCAGAAGGGAAAAAAAAAAAATCACCCAGAGCACAGCCTATTACTGGAGCATCCCCAGAGCCATACTCTAACGGCTGCGTTTAATTTGATGACATAATCCTCAGAGACTTTTCTTAATCTGTAAAGAAACAACACAACTGTTTCTTTCTCGGCTTCCAAAGAAACCAGTGTGGCTTTGGGGCAGGTCTTATTTCCCAAACACGGCTGCCACAGTGCACCCCACCCCAGGAGAGGGACTCTGCCCACCGCTCCTCTCCGTGAACCTGGGTGGGCCTTTGTGACTACCGGTTTATTTATTGATAAAGGGCAGGAGCATACACCAGAATACGCCAGAATAAACCAGAAAGGATGATGCGCTAGTTTCTAGACCCAGACCTTAAGCAAAGGGCAGTTTTCACTTCCTGTCTCTCGGAACACTGGCACTTGGAACCAGCCACCATATGGGGAGGAAGCACAAGGTAGCCCCTAAGGAGAGAACACAGGGAGAGGCCACGTGTATGTTTTCTGACCACAGCCCCTCCTGAGCTCCCTGCTGACAGCCAGCATCAGTTCCACACATGTGAATTAAAAAGCTTCCAGATGGCTCCAGCCATCAGGTTCCCCTTCAGGCCTTTCCAGCTGAGGGTGGTAAAGCGATAAGCTGTCCCTCTTGTGCCCTTTCTGAATTCCCGACCCACCGAATCTCTGAGCATAATAAAATAATTGTTTAAAGCCACTAAGTTTTGGAGTGATTTGTTATGAAGGAGAAGCAACTGGAATGTTCTGTCATGTGGGTTTCTGGGATGATTAAAGTGATATCCCCACTACCCCAAAGGGCACTGTGTAAAACCACACCGTCTTGTATGGCAAGGTCTTCCGGCCGCACGAAATCCTTTCAGGGATCAGGACTTCTGCCCTCTGTCAGGTCTGGGGCGGGGTTTTTTCCCCTCCAGTAATAATATTTTTCTTGACTCTTCCCATGATGGCTATTTTCTGATCACATCAAGTTGCATCCAGAGGATGTGTGTTTCCAGGCAAAGGTTTCCTGGAGCCTCTGGAAGGACTAAAGAGATATTTTTAGGAACTATTCCTGGCACTTGACAGAATGTTCTTACTAGAGGTGAATCGATAGAAGATGGTCAGATCTGATGATGCTCCTGCCCTTTATCAAGGCCTCAATCACATTCAAGTCCCCGGGGCACCGTGGGCAGGTGCCTGCGGTCCAGGCTTTGGCAGCCTCTGCCTCCACTCCGCTGCTCTCTGTGCGGTGATGCTCTGTAGCTCCCCCAAAATGCCCCGGGGGGCTGCTGACATGGATCCCTAGGCCTGGGATACCTTCCTTTTCCGAGTTGGCTTGGGGAACACCTACTCTTTGTCCTGGTCTGCGCTCGAGCATTGAGCCTTCACTCAAGAATTCCTGAGCCAGCCAGCAGACCCTCCTGGGGACGACTCCCTCCCAGGCCAGGCTGTCCCGCTCCACTGCAGGCGTCTTGGTCACAACACCGTCCCCACCACACCACATGCACCTGTGAACCCCAGGGCTGGCGGCTGGATCCGACTCTTCCCAGTGGCCCAGCATCCACCCCCGGGCCAGGCACAGGGAAGGTGAGAACGGAGGGCTGCTGAATAAACGAACGGCTCGTGGAAACGAGGACGGTGCTTTCTTGGAGCTCCCCAGACACTTGACAAGGCCTCTTGGCCTTGGAGAAAACACTCTGCGCAGCAGCGGCCAGCTATCCAAGGGAAACAGTCACCTGGACGAAATGCCGCAGACGGCACGGCTGGTGGAACTAATGGCTTCCTCCAGCCTTCCCAGACAGATGCCATGCTTTGCTGCCACAGCCAGCCGGGGAATGTTTGCTGTGGCCGGCAGCCGAATGAGGGTCAGGGCACCCAGCGACCAGACACGGATCACTGAAGTGGTCTGCCGGACAGGGCCCCTCATGGGGAAACAGGGCCTGTTTTAAACATGTTACTGTTGTATTTGGTTGTTTTTCAGTCAGACCTGAGGGTGCCGTCTGACTGGGAAATGTGCATTTTTAAAACGCCCTCTCGAAGAAGCTGGGGTTCAAATTCGAAACTTCTTTTTATCTCAGAACAGCTCTGAGAGAAGAAAAGGCAGATGGAGTCTGGGACGCCGCAGTGGTTTCTCCAAAGTCACACAGCGGCTTAGCAGCGCAGGGCAGAGCTGTAAGCAGACATCAACTTCCAGACCATGCGATCCCGTCGGCTTGGTTCTAATCCTAGTTTAGTCCCTTCCCAGCTGTGGGATGTTGGGCAACCGGCTTGACCTCAGAAAAATGGGGTAATAAGTTCTTCTTTTTAGGAAGGTGTGGCCGATTCCAACAAAGGTATACAAAGAGCATTGAGCAGGCATTCAACACCAGAGAACAGGCTATACCCAGCACACCCCACCTTAGGTGCTCGATGCAGGGGTCTCTTATCATAAGGCTCGGTTCCTGCAGAGCAAGCCACAGTGGGGCTGGCAAAGCTAGGACTCTTAGCAGATCCTTGGCCTCCCTGGCCCCACAGGAAAGAATAGCACGGCTTTCATGCCAGGCAGGCAGGAGGCACGAGCCCTCAGGAGGGCAGGATGGGGCTGGGCAGGCACTGTGGCATTCTCAACATACTTCTTGCCTCCTTGGGGGGAAAGAAAGGCCAGAGTCTTCTGCTGCTCACCCCAAATCATATTAAAGTCCAGCTGCAGCCTGGGCAGCTCCTGAGTCCCTCCATATACTGGCTTCTACCTGGCTTTTACCTGCAAGTTAGGGGATCGCTCAGTACCCTCCCTCTACCTCCAGGGGAGAAGCAGACACCTCCGGCCCATCAACCTTGGTTGTGTCCATGTAATCTGCTCTGGCTTCATGGTGGGTGGGGAATTAACTGTGCCCTTGATTTCAGGCTTGATTGCGAGCCTTGCCCATGGGATTCGTGGACATGACTTGAATGGAAGTTTGAACGAAGCCTGCCTGGTTGGGCTTGTCCTCCTGCTCTCCCACCTTTCACTGTGAGAAGAACGAATCTCAAACAGCCACTGGTCCAAGACAGGGGGAGCGGACTGAACCCAGCTGAGCACAGCCTAGATAAACTCCAGCCTACCTGCAACCACACAATTAAAAAAGAAATGCTCACTGTTGTCTGTCACTTGTTGTGCAATAATTTGTTCCACAGCATTATTTTGGAAGAGGCTGGCTGATACAATACCCTTTCAGCCTTGTTTCTTTCAAGTCTTTTATGTTCTCCACACTCTAACCTGACTACTGATTCTCTGGTCCCCTCTTTTGAGGCTTCCAGCCCATTACTCAAGCTATTACCTCTGCTTGGAATGCCCTCCTCTCACCCAAAATGTCTCTACATATCTCCCAATCCAATGGCTAATCGCAGTCCTAGAGAAAACACTGCTGCTTCCATGAAGACATCCCGGATTCCCCCACCTGAACCTGAGGTCTACCTCCTCTGAACTCTTTTCATGAAAGAATTTCTTTCCACTTTCCGTATGATAATCTGTGTCATCCATGTCCTTTTCTCAAGTCCATCCTGGCAAGTGAGTGTCTTCGGGGCTGAATGGAAGTCTGGTTAATCTAGGCTCGAACAGGCCGTGCAGAGGCAAGGCATCTCCGGGATTTGCTGAGTGAAGACATGGCTGCCATCCTCCCACCACCTCGTTCCCAGGTGAGGAAGCCTCCCTGACAGCCAGCGCCCCTTGCCAGAGGCTGTTCCTGCGCAGTGCGAGGTACTGGGGGACAGAGACCAACCCCATGAGACCCCAAGGTCCTGACCAAGGGCTGGCACTCCGTAAAGGTTTGCTTGTCGAATGTGGCGTTCTCCTCCACGCCAACCACCAACCCCATCCTTGGCAGAGGTTAACAGAAGTAACCATAGCGAGCCTGGCCGAGTGCTGGCTTCGCGCTCTAGGTCTCACACACAGCTTTTTTAAACCTTGTGACAACTCTGTTATTGTCCCTCCTTTACAGATGAACACTGAGGCTACAAGGAATTAAGTCACTTGCTCAAGATTTATATTTTCACCCCAAGACACTTCTCTGAGTGCTCAGGACGTGCCCGGTGCTGAAGCACGATGGGGAGTGGACAGTCCCGGTCCCCGCCCTCAACGAGCTGCAGGTCTGGTGGGGGAAGAATGACACCAACCAGGTGTCGCACAGACGACATCTGGGTACAAAGTAATGTACGTGATAAAGGAAGAGAGAGAAGGATCAGAGGCCGGGGGAGGGGCGGCATCTGAACTGAGGCCTGAAGGAAGCACAGGACAAAAGGCGGGTGGGGGCGAGCCAGGCGGAATGCACAGCCCAGAGATCAGCCGGATGGACGTGTGGGCAGTCTTTTTTTTTTTTTTTTTTTTTTTTTTAAGATTTTATTTATTTATTTGACAGAGAGAAATCACAAGCAGGCAGAGAGGCAGGCAGAGAGAGAGGAGGAAGCAGGCTCCCTGCTGAGCAGAAAGCCGGATGCGGGGCTTGAACCCAGGACCTGGGATCATGACCTGAGCCAAAGGCAGCGGTTTAACCCACTGAGCCACCCAGGCGCCCCGTGTGGGCAGTCTTGACACGTTTGTGGAGCAGAGCGGAGGTCGCTCGCTGTGAGGAAGAAGGACCGTGGTGGGAGCATGGGGGTGGGGCCAGGCCACACAGCCCTGGGGACTCAGGGAGAGGCCTGGACGGCTTCGGGCCTAACCCTCTGGCTGCTGGGCAGAGAGTGGGTGGGAAGGGGACCCAGAGGGGACCCCATGTGGCATAATTCAGGGAGCTATCCCTCTTGGTTGGCGAGCGCCCACTAGTCATTCATGGGTGGGCAGGAGAGTGGCAGGGAGCACCCAGGCCCGTGCTCTGAGACTGTCTGAGAGCCACTGGTGGTGCCCCCTCAAGCGGCGAGGCAGCTGTTCACCAGTCCAGGAACAAGAAGAATTCACCCCGAGTGCAGGGCAACGTCAGCTGGTTGCCTTACTTCAGCCCCAGCAGGGGAGCCTCTAGATGTCCTCCCAGGCCCACAGGCGCGGGGTCACAACAGCCTCTTGGATATATGTCGTGGCCACACACAGCTATGCATTGATTGTGGCGAACACAGACTGAGGACCAGAGCCAAGAGACACAGATGCAAGGCTCTGATAACAAGATGAGTGATGATTTTTGGAAAGGAGAAAAGAAAGGAAATCAAAGAGGCCCTATTCACCCCAAGAAACAGACACATGGCAGAGGCTGTGCTGGGAGAGCCTGGTACGGAGCTACGGCCCAGGATAGCATCCTGCCACTTGCTGGGATGGCCAAGCTGCAGGGAACGGGCAAAAGAAAGGGGTGAGCCTGGAGCCACACTTACTAGTTGCCTCGGTTTTCTCATCTGTGCTCTACCTTCCAGAACCATCCCGGGGGCGGCGGTCACAGTGTGTGTGCAACACTGGATGCACAACTGCCCACAGGACCCCCGCAGACACAAAGCCACAACCAGCAGCCTGTGTGGGCATGGCAGATGCTGTGCTGCAGAGCCCCCCGCTCCCCGCTCCGGGGCAGCACCTCTTGTAAGCTTCCAGCAACTCTATGGGGAGGGCATGATTCACGTCCCTTTTCCACAGATGGGGAAACTGATGCGTGGAGCGGTCATGAACATTTCCCGAGGTTGATGAAGGATGGATTCAGGATCTAACTCAGGCCGTCTGCTCCGGAGACTCTGCCTTTCCTTGCTGTGCCATCCCCGGCTAGATTCAGAGGGTCTGAGAGGATCCCAGGGAGGTGCTCACAGCCCAAGACTCCCAGGTCCCCTCCTTGCCTGTGGGCTGGGGCAATGCCCCTGGGGTAAAGACACTGTCTGTGTGCCAAGAGCTGGGGCCTCCCCCTGCAAGAGCCCTGCCATGACACACAGACCAGCCTGGCCCCCTCTTCCTCCATGAAGCCTTCTCAGATCCCCTCTAGGGACTATGCTTCCTCCCTGCTCTGTTTTGGGTCCCACTGCTAATCACTTGGCTCAGGCGGGCTCACAGAAGGATCTGGTCTGTCTCTCGGACAGGCCAAAGCCCCAGAAGCCAGAGATCCTGACCATATTCTTCTTTACAGTCATCAAAGAGCCTAGCATAACGCTGGGCACTCAGGAGGTTCTGAGTAAATAGGTACTGAGTTAACCTGGAGAGGTGAGAAGGAGCCAGAGCAGGCACAACCACAACACAGACCAGGGGGTCCTTGCCATTTATGGGCCTACCTGATTCACTTCCAGCATCCAGAGAAGAGGAGGGGACCGACTCACCCCACTCTACTGACCAGGGACTTTCCCTTCGTTGGTCCATAGGCTCTTTCTAGAATCTAATAGAAGCCACACTACGCCCCCTTCTTAATTGAAGATACTTGTACACATTTTACAGAGAAAGTAATGCAGGCATCCCCCTGCCAGACTTACCTGTGTTAGCCACCTAACTGAGATGAGAGGGACAGATTTTTACTTCCTACAAAGGATGGGGTGAGGAAATTATTTTGGAGTCAGGCAGGGATTGAGTCAAACCTTACCGTGGCTATTCCTACCTGTGTGACCTCTGGTTAGCTACTTCACCCACGTGAGCCTCAGCTTCCTCATCTATGAAATGGGGATAATGTCAGATAACGCACATCACTAGAGAGACTGACACTGGGAGGTGTACAGTGAAATTTTTTTCATTTCTTTAAACATAGATGGGCTGCAGGGGGTGCCTATGAGTCATCTTTCATTTGATTAAATTTGGTGTTTTTAGATGCAGTTGCGATAGTGGATAAAGCACAGGCCTCTGGTCTACATGTTTGAGACTTGGCTCTGTATATTACCAGCTGTGTGGCCATAACCAAGTTACTTAACCTCTCTGAGCTGTGAGTCTACATCTGTCAAAGGAGACTGACAACACCCGCCTTGCAGGTGCGGGTAGCCTGGATAAGGCACAGAGTCTGGCAGGAAGAGGGAGCAGGAGGTGGAAGGTCTGTGCGAGGGCTGAGCAGGGAGAGAGGCCCCTCACCCCACCTGCCCACATCCACCCACTCCGCACGCCTGGTATGACAATCCCCCAGCATGCTTCCAGGGTAAAAGCTGCCTCTGTTTTGGATCTTGGGGCCAAAGCAATTCACAAATGCAGCAAATATGCCAAGCCCAGAAGACAGCTCTCCCTACTTCGGAGAAAACACACAGTTCAATTTCCTAAAGATCGAACCCCAGGAGCCTTTCAAGGCTTTCCCTGAAGAGAGCATTTCTCGGAACTCGGCAGACGCCACCCTCATGCGACTGAACAATTAAAGCCCAGAGTATTTGTCATTCTCAGCAAAGGTTTGTGAGGATGACTGAGAAAATGGAAAAAAATCTGATTTCAGCGGCACGGTTTTCAGAAATATATGGTAATCCATTTTCGTCAAACCGCAGAAGGCACAGCTCAAATCATTAAAAAGCCATCGTACTTAATCATGCAAAGAGAAGGCCGGTCTATGCCTCTCAGATCATTTTCAAATGGTTTCAGGTTAACTTTCAAAAACTGACAGGCAAGCAGGGAGGGGATTATGACAGACGATAACTTGAAGAATTTCTGGTTCTGCTTCTCAGCAGAGGGCGAGGGATTTATTTGAGAGAAAATCGCCACCCAGACCTCAGCATGGTGGTGGTGGGGACAGTGGTGAGGAAGATTTCAGAACGGATCGGCCGTGACTTCTGCCCGCAGGAAGTCGGGAGCCGCCTTCTCAGAAAGACAACACGTTCTAGGCAAACTATTAAGTAAATGAAGAATAATGATGTACTGTGACAGGTGCTAATAAAAGGCAGGAGTATAGCCAGTGGTCGTCTTAGCTGTGAGCGACCATACCTGGCTTGGGAACCCGTGTGCCCCTCGCTAGCTGCGTGGGCTCACACAAGTTCCTGTCTCTCAGAGACTCGGCTCCTCCTCTATAAAATGGGATGCCCACCTCGGAGGCTTGGCAGGCTGTGAAGGACTTAATGCCTGTAAGGCCTCTGGTACAGTGCCTGGTACACAGTAAACTGCCCATCAAAGCAGGCTAAGCAGCTCCCTGCTGAAGGGGGACTCACTGACCACCTTTGATTTGGATCAGGAACGATGAGCAGAAGTTTGCAGGGTGAAGAACTGGAGGAAAGACACCCAGGCAGAGGGCACAGAGCATGTGCAAAGGCCCCACGGAAAGAGGCTAGTCATGGAGGAGCACAGCATATGGGGGGGGCATGAGGGGGGGGAATGCTGCAGGCTAACTTGGAGCCCTCCTGTGAAGGTCTGTCAATGCCAGATGAAAGGGTTTGGACCCTGTCGAGAGGGCCGCGGGGAGCCACGGGGCAGGGGCTGTCTGAAGGGCAGGCCCGCGGCAGCTGTATGGGTTAGAAGCTAACTGGGGGGCCATGGGGTGGGGGCTGCGGACAAGGCTGGGACGGTGTGTGGTCCAGGCTCTTCACAGGGTCAGGAACATCCTGTGTCTTCTTCTAGGTTTCATCTATGTCGGGCACTTGATCTCTAAGTGACTACCCCTGCTCCAACAAACTCTGATCCAGGGTCCCCAGCCTCTGTTCCAGGAAAACACTGTGTCCTAGGCCCAGCAAAGACCCCACTCCCCTTCGCTGGGGCAGAGGCCTGACCCACCTGTGGGATGCTCCAAGGCCAAAGGAACCTTGGGAGTCACCATCAGAAGATGATGCAGCCTCCAGCACCCTGGGTCCCCATGTGACCATGAGGAACAGAACCCCCTCCTCCTCCCGTCAGTTTGACTTTACATGAGCAAGAAATAAATGTCATCTCAATCCATTGGCTCTCTGGGTTTATCTGTTATAGCAGCTAGCGTTACCTTAAACATACCCACTCAAAGCAGTGATCTTGGGCGTGTTGTTTTGCCTCTCCGAGCCTCAGTTTCTCTCATGCAGAATGTTATAAGATGGACAAATGGGAGTGCTGCCTTGCAAGCAGGGAAGGACCAGAGAGGAGCCATTCACGTTGCCGGTGTTTCTGGCTTCCATCTCTCCGAGGGCCTGAAGGAGAGCGGACTTTGCACAGACCCTGCTGGGCCAGGAGAAATGCAGGCAGGGGCTTGGAGAAGCTCTAGGCAAGGGGTCAAGTTCCCCAGCAGAGCCTGACCTCACTCTAGGTTTTAGTTCTGTCCCTCAACAGAGATCATCCCCAAATAGCGGAGCCCCCAGGGGAGGGGGCTGGCACGAGGCTTCCCTCTCCTGGCAGCCCCCTGGGAAGGAGGCAGCCCAGCCTTCTGATGGCTTGTTTCAGCCTCACAACTCATTAGCAGGAAACTGCGTGCTCGATTTTTCAGACATGTCAGGTAGACACTGGTATCAAAACCTTATCATGTTTCTGCACAGCCCCACATTCTCCCGTGCTGGTGTCCTCCTGCCAGGCTCTGTGCTCAGGACACGCGCCCACTGCCTTTGAAGATCTGAGAACCTTGTGTGGCTGAGAGCTTGGCCAGCCAGTCTGGCTGGGACCCAAGGCTCAGGATGGAAGGCCGCCTGGGTGGCTGAGGCTCCCCCTGCATGCTGCTCCGAGGCAGCATCGCACTCCCAGCCCAGGACTGGTGCTGAGACCCACAGGGAGAGAGGCGGAAGGCCTGTGCCATACGTGATGTCACCAGCTGGATCTGGCCATCCCCAACTTTAACAGGACTCTGGTTATTACATGTCCTTTTGATGAGGGGGCCTCCTCTCCCACAGCCTGGGGGCAGGGGTGCAGAATGCCCCTCCCCGAGCCTCCAGGGCCTGGAGTCAGGGCCCCACTTACCCATTCTGCCGTGGGGGTGAGCAGGTGCCGACCAGAACTTCTCTACTTCCTGAGCTCTCGCCTTCTCCCACTGCTGCTCGGCAGCTCTGGCTGGGGGCTCCGACGAGCTCCCAAATCACCTGACTGAGTGAAGACCCTCCCCAGCCTGGACTAAGCTCTCTGGAGAGACACAGAAGAAACAACAAGGACAGAAAGCATCCATTTCCCAAGTCTTTTCACACACAGCAATGCGTGTATTTGACCCTTATACCTGAGGGGTGCCGGGTCCCCTATTTCACTAAGGAGGAAACTGAGGCTCATGGAGATTAACAGCTGTTGCCCAAGGCCATGCGGCTCATCCCCCAGGCAGCAGTGGGAGCCGGGTCCTGAGCTCCCACCACAGTCACAGCCACCTGTCCCGTCCGCCCTGCAGGGCAAGCACTACCTCGAGCATTTTCTTCAGTCCCATGGCTTAGGAGGCTACGTTATCTCCATTGCCAGATGACAAGGCTGAGCGACCTGTCCAAGGCCACACAGCAAGGAAGCTGGATCCACAGCCTTCGTGCCTACAGTGTTGGTGTTCCCTCCCCACCCCAGCTGTCTCCCCAGTGCCAAGGGTCCCACCTGGGGAAGGAAGGAAAGAGGTTACAAGGTCCTATCAAGGGAGGCAGTGCACAGCCAGTGTGGCCCCCAGGTAAGGGGTGGCCTCCCTTGGCCGAATTCTCCTCTGGAAGGATGGCTGAGGGTTAAGGTAAATAGGAACCAGGCAGGTGCAGGTGTGGTGGCTCAGCCTCGTGGCAGAGGGTCCTCCATCCCTGTCTCCAGGTGCAGGAGCCACATGGCCGGGGAACCTTTCCACCTCACCACCTTCCAGACACGCTTCGGTCTCTGGCACAGATCCACGCAAACCAGCGACCACTGATGTGAGCACCTAGAGCTTTTGAAAAAGTAAAGACTCGCAGGAGGTCTGAAGCAGCAGTTACAGCCCAAGCCACATTAGGAAGGCCCCTGTGTCTGCAGCGCCCCCGCCGCCCATTGTAGACACTTAGGCGGACCCGCTGGCCTCCAATTGCTCTCTAAAAGGCCCTTGGTGGACCCGTCCTGCCCACTCGGCTGGCTCATTACCCACATTTCAGCTCATGCTACAGTCATACTCCATTCAATGGGCCAGACCACCAAGCCTTTGCTCAGGCTGGACCTTCTGTCCAGAACGCCTTCCCTTCCCCTGCCCTCCTATTCCTAAGCTCTAGAATGCACATTTGTGGTTCTCAGTTGCTGTGAATCCATCCCTCAGGCTTCAGATTATTCAGTCTCTCCCTCAAAAGGCATATATTTTAAAATTTGATTAAAACAAGTACTTTAGGAGAATCCTAGTACTCCTAGCAGAGAAAGAGGAACTGAAAAGTGAAATGGCTCAAAGACACGCCGCACACCTGTGCTCTCGGAGGCCTTAGCACGGCCCAGGAGGCCCTTGGCAGCCTTGCTCTAGTGGCCTTTGCGTGCACTCCTGGCTCTCACGCTGCCACGCCCTTACACCTGCTGCGCCTTCCACCTCTCCTCTGCTATCCAGGCCCAGCTCAGTGTTACCGGCTCTAGGAAGCTCCAGAGGTAGAATCAGGGGCTCCTTCCTTTGTGGTCCCCATACTTAGTGCATCACAATTGTGTAGCCCTTCCCCCTACACTCTCTGGGGACAAGGGACATGGCCAGCTCACCTGTGCATCTCTAGTCGTAGCCCAGAACTGGCCTAGAAATGCCTCATGAATGAATGAATGAGCCTCTTTTGCTAAGATCCCAAGATGCCTAATTCCTTAGCTCCCGTGGGCCTCCCCTCTCCATCACAAGACATGCAAACTGTACTCTTTGTCTTCACACCACGTTGGTACTGACCAGAGTTGGGTCTTAATGGTGCTTTGACAAAAGGCAGCACCCATGTTCATTTTCCTTGGCTAATTACATTTCCCAATTGAAACGCTTATCTCTGGGTTGGTGTTAAAGACATAATCAGTTTCCAGAATGGATTAAAAAGAGGTGAGAAGCAAGAAAATAATTAAGCCAACTTCTGATTGAATCAAATAATTAAGCAGATTAAATCGGTTGCCTGTGATCTACGGCCCCAGCCTGTGCCTGGGGAGCACATTTCTCTATCGGAGAGATCATTTCTGATTGTTTTAGAGATGGAGAGCATCGTTCCCAAGTAGTAAGCAAAGGAATGACTCTGTTGGCTGAATACAGATCAGGGTGGCAGGACCCCAGGTTCCTGGTTTAAGCAACATACTCTGGGTTTAGTAAAAGAAAACGAGGGTGGGGGCAGTCTGCTCCAGAGCCAAACCCGGACACCCGTGGTAAAGAGGCTGTATCAATGGCCCTAGTTCCTCACCCTCCCTGTGTCTGTACCCTTCACCACTCTGACTGGGGTGTCTGACCCTCTCCTTTTACTCTGAGCTTGGCCATGAGACTAACTTTAACCAATGACAGCAAACGTGATGTGAGCAGAGGCTTGAAAAATCCCTTGCACATTTCCCTTGCTTTCCTGCGCCTTTGCCATTGACACGATAACAACCCTGGACTAGCGTGCTGAAAATGGAAGACACATGGAGCAGAGCTGAGTTGCCCAGCTGTCCCAGGCAAGGGTCTCCTAGATGAGCCCACATTCAGCCGCCCCTAGGCACGAGGGTGACCCCATTCAAGCAAGACCGGCAGTCATTGAGCTGGCGCTGCCAGGAACAGCTGACCCCATGCTAAATAAACACTTTCTTGCCGTAAGCCAGTGAGATCTGTGGGCGTTTGTTAGGCAGCATCACCGTGGCGACACGTAAGTGACACAGTGAGGACGTCGAAGTTCAGGGAACCAAACAATTAGGATTGCAAGAGACTGTGGTCAAAGATAGTGGGCTGGGTAAATGCAAAAACCTCTGTTTCTCCCCTGAAACTCCACTAAAACAACAGTGTGAGAATTATTTTTAAAAGGCATCAATCCACAAGGACAAAGCAAACAGAGGAAAAGACAACAGCAAGAAAGGTCTGGCAGCTGGAGAGGAGGCAGGTGTGCAACAATGACTTAGGGAAGCCAAGAAAGCAGAACGTTAAGTCCTGAAGCTGAGAGCAAACACACACCAGGTCTCCACCAGCAACTTCAATGACTCTGGAATTGGCGACAACCCCAGGCATCTCTGGAAGTGGGATAATGAGAGGATTTGTTTAAAGTCAGCTTAAGGGCAGTAAGACGCCTAGCTCTCCTCCTTACCCCTCCTCAGTCAAGAACATGTCCCTCTCTCACTCCAGCAGAAGACTAGAACTTGAAGCACAAGAGGGAGTAAGACAGAGGTCCTCTGGACTGTGGGACACCTGGAAGAGGCACAGAAACTTATCCTGAGAGTATGAGGGTTAGATAAAGGTTTCTGGACTATCCCACTTGTCCCCTAGCCCTCCTACCCTCCTACTCTCAGCAAGCTGGAGCCAGGGGTCCACCTCTAGGTAGGAGAATGGAAACATCCTCTCTGCAGAATCTGACCAGCCTTAGAAAGCGAGAACCTATATCAAGTAGTCTACTGTCAGATCGCCCTACAGTGAGGTATCAGCCAGTGAAGCCCAGTCACCACACTGGAGCTCCAACCATCTTGTTTTCTGTCCCACGTTTAGCACGAGCACACAACCAAGGTTCCCCAAACATTTGCGGAAAAACTACCATGTGAGCTAGACATACCTACGTATACACGTACACAGGACAAGTAAACTTAGAGGACACAGAGGCTCTGCAGGAGGAAGGAAACTATACAGAATAATATCCTCAGAGGGACATACTATATCCATGAAATAAGAAAGGGATACTCAAAATAGAACATTCGTAAAATAAAACAGAATTCTTGGAATTAATACACAGTTTGACAGTAGAAATAAGAAACTCACAGAAGAGTTGGAATATAAATTTGAGGAAATTTCCCAGAGTGGAACAAAAAAAATTTTTTTTAAGTGGCAGAAGGGGAAAGAAAGAGAAAATAAAAGAGAAATAAGACATTTAGAGGACCAACTCAGGAAGTCTAACATCCAAATTTCAGAAATGGAATTTCAGAAATGGAGAAAAAATGGAGGGAAGAAAATAATGAAAAAATAATAATAATGATTCAAGAAACCTTCCCAGAACCGAAGGACATAGATTTGCATACTGAGAAGGTCCATTGATTTCCCAGCACAGTGGCTAAAACACGTCATCATGAAATTTCAAAATATCATCAACAAAGGTTAGATCCTATAAGCTTCCAGAGAAAAGACAAAGGTCACATACAAGTGATCAGGTATCAGAATGGCAACAGGCTTCTCATCAGGAATGCCAGAATCTAGAAACAATGAACCAGTTTCAAAATTCTGAGTAACAATGACTTTCATCTTACAGTTCTTTATTTAGCTCACTAGTAATTTAGCACGAGAGTAGACTGGAGAGATTTTTTTATTTTAAAAGTTTGAAATATTTTACCCCCTCAATCCTCCCCATTGCACTCTTTTCCAGGAAACTACTGGATGGTGTAAACCGAAAGAAAAAAAAAAAGAAAAGAAAGATAAGGGATCCAGAAAATTGGGGCTTTATAACAAGAGGAACTCGTAGCTAACATCATATTTAATAGTGAAAGGCTGAAAGCTTCCCCCCTAGGATCAGAAACAAACAAGGACATCCACTACTGAAAATTCTAGACAGGGCAGTTAGGCAAGAGAGAGAAACAAAAGGCATCCACGTTGGAAGGAAGGACTAAAACCATCTGTTTGCAGAAGACAATCTTTTTGTTTGTTTTAAAATTCAATCAACTAACATATAGAGTATTATTAGTTTCAGAGATAGTGATTCTTCAGTCTTATATAACACCCAGTGCTCATTACATCACGTGCCCTCCTTAATGTCCATCACCCAGTTACCCCATTCTCTCATTCCCCTCCTCTCTAGCAACTCTCTGTTTCCTACGATTAAGTCTCCTATGGTTTGTCTCCTTAGAGGACATAATCTTACACATAAAATATCCTAAGGAACTGGGACATCTGGGTGGCACAATCAGTTAAGCATCTGACTCTTGGTCAGAATCTGGTTGAGATCTCAGGGTGGTGAGACTGAGTCCTGCGTTGGGGTCTGCACTCATTATGGATTCTGCCTGGGACTGTCTCTCCCTCTCCCCTTACCCCTGTCCCTCAAGTAAATAAATAAATCTTTAAAAAAGTCCTAAGGAGCTTTAAAATCCTAAAAATTAAAAAATCCTAAAACACTATTAGAGTTAATAATAATGATTCCATTTACAGTAGTACCAAAAAGAATTAAATGTTTAGGTATACATTTAATAAAAGAATTCCAAGACATGTACACCAATATTAGAAAACACTGTTGAAAGAAATTAAAGAAGATCTAAATAAATGAAAAGATGTTCCATATTTGTAGACTAGAAGACTTCAATAATGCCAAGATGGCAATACTCCCCAAAATAATTCAATGTAATGTATATCAAAATCCCAGTTGTCCTCTTTGGTGGAAGCTGACAAGCTGATCTTAAAATTCATAAGGAAATACAAGCACTCATACAAAGAACAGTCAAACAATAGTGCAAACAATCTTAAACAAGGAGAACAAAGTTGAAAGACTCAAATTTCCCATTTTAAAAACTACAAAGCTGTAATAATCAAGACACTGTGATACTGGCATAAGGACAGGCATGGAGATAAGTGGAAGAGAGCTGATGGTCCAGAAATAAAATCTTACCTTACAGTCAACTGCTTTTCCACAAGGGCACTAACACCACTTGATGGAGAAAGAATAGTCTTTTCAAAAAATAGTGCTGGGACAAGTAGATATCCACACATAAAAGAATGAAGTTGGACTCCTACCTCACACCATACACATCAAGCAACTCAAAATAGATCACAGTTCCAAAATAAGGGCTAAAACTGAAACACTTTTAGAAGAAAACACAGGAGTTCATGACCTTGGGTTAGGTAATGGATTCTTAGATATGATACCTCAAAAGTACAAGTAACCAAAGAAAAAATAGATAATTTGACTACAACCAAATCAAAACTTTTGTTGAAAACTAGACCATCAAGGTGCACCTGGGTGGCTCAGTCAGTTAAGCATCTGCCTTTGGCTCAGGTCATGATCCCAGGGTCCTAGGATTGAACCCCGCATCAGGCTCCCTGCTCAGTAGGGAGCCTGCTTCTCCCTCTCCTCCCAACTCATGCTCTCTCTTGTATCTCCATTGCTATCTCTGTGTGTGTGTGTCTCTCTCAAATAAATAAATAAAATCTTAAAAAAAAAAAAGAAATGAAAACTGTATCATCAAGAAAGTGAAAGACAATCCATACAATGGAAGGAAATACTTGCAAACTGTATATCCAAAAGGGACTGGTATCTGGAATACAGAAAGAACTCATGCAACTCAACAGTAAAAAAGGTAAGTTACCCAATTAAAATATGGGCAAAGGATCTGAAATACATCTCTCCAAAGAAGATCTACAAACGCTCAATAAGTACATAAAAAGAAGTTCAGCATCCTTGGGTATTAGGGGAATGCAAGTCAAAACCACGATGAGATCACTTCACTCCTACTAGGGTCACTAGAATAAAAAGAATGACAAGAGTACCCCGGGTGTTGGCCAGGACGTGGAGAAATCGGAACCCTCACACGCTGCTGATGGCAATGTAAAATGGTGCAGGTTCCTTAGCAAACAATCTGGCAGTTTCTCAAAAAGTTCAACAAAGAGGCCTCCCATGACCCAGTAATTCCACTCCTGGGCATACATATCTGAAAGAAATAAAGGCACTCACTGACACACAAATCTGCACACAAATGCTCACAGCAGCCCAAAGGTGGAAACAACCCACCTGTCCATCAGCTGATAAATGCATACATAAAACCCAGTATATCCTTCATGAAATATTATTCAGCAATAAAGAGAAAGTGATGCATGCTACAACACAGAGGAACCTTGAAAACATGATGTTCATCATGCCAGGCGCAAGAGACCACAGACTGTATCGTTCCAATTTTACAAAATGTCGAGAAAAGGCAAAGGTACAGAGACAGAGTAAACGGAAAGTTGCCTGTGGCTGGAGGTGGGAATGGGCACAAGGTTTCTTTTTAGGTACTGAAAATGTCAAATTAGATTGTGGTACTGTTTATACAGCTCTGTGGATATACTAAAATTCACTGAATGCACACCTAAACATGGGTGAATTTTATGGCATATAACTCATATGTCAACATTAACTATTAAAAAATAAAACCAAGAGAGGCCAAAAGATCCCCAGAGAAGAGCTGCTGTGCAGCAGGCCTGGGGGGGTCAAGTCTCTGGATTGGAGCTCAAGTCAGGGGCTCAAGGAGAGCCTCTCAAGAGGAGGAAACCGAGGACACACCTAATGCACTTGAACACGCCGAGAGGAACCCACCCAGCCCGGAGGATGCGGAGAGGCTGTAACTGTAACGAACTGAGCAGAAGCAAGTAGGACAGTTACAAACTGCAGAAAACACAGATATGGAGGAAAGAGAAGGAAGCCACGCCTTGTCGGGACCAGCCACGAAGAGCTGCCAGGATGATGGTAAACACCGAGTAATCAATAGTGTGTTAGCGTTCAGTAACAGAAGGAATGGTGAATGGGAAGTGTGTGTGTGTGTGTGTGTGTGTGAGAGAGAGAGAGAGAGAGAGAAAGAGAGAGAGAGATACAGAGATGGAGAAGGAGAGAGATGAACGTGTAAAGTAAATAAAGCTACAATGAGATACCAATATTTATCCACCACCGGAATAGTTAAATTAAAAAAAAAAAAGGCCAACCATACCAAGTGTCGGTGAGGATGTGAGGCAACTGGAGCTGGGGGGATGGAAAACGGTACAGCCACTTGGAAAGAGTCTGGCCGTGCTCGCTTCGGCAGTGCATATACTAAAATTGGAACGAAAAAGAGTGTGGCAGCTCCTTACAAACTTAAACAGACACTTCACAGAATGCCCAGCAGCTCTGCTCCTGGGCGTATGAAATGAAAATACACCTCCGCACAATGACCTGTGCACGAAGGGACAAAGCAGCCTTATTTGTAGGAGCCCCAGAGTGGAGACACCCCAAATGCCTGCCAGCCAGTGACTGGATAAACCAGCAGGGGTCCACCCGCACAACGGGACGCTAGCGAGCAATGAAAAGGAGCCAACTACTGCTACGTACAACAACTTAACATTATGTTAAGTGAAAGAGCAAGACATGAGAGTTTTTTATAAAACTCATTTTATTATATTTATTATTAGATTAGGATTTATTTATAAGAAACTCCAGAAGGTTCAAGTGAATCTAGATTGCCTGAGCCTGAAGTTGAGGAAGTAGGAACTGCAATGGGGCATGAGGGAACTCTCAGAGGTAAAAAATAAAATCAAATAAAATAAATTCCATATCTTGATGTTAGAAGTGGTTAAAAGCATCTGATGCCTGGATCCAGCGGTGCCTGGAGTCCAATCCTAGTGATTTCAATCAGTTGATCTAGTAAATTCCTTTGGGCTTAAACCAAACAGGCTTGAGTCTTTTTTTTTTTTTTTTTTTGCAACTCAAGAGTGCAAACATAGTTGAACTTGAGGGTCAATGTCTCCCCTAAAACACATCATCTTGGGGATAGTGTTAGGATAGTACCTAACACAGGTACCAGGGCACTACCAGGTTGCTGCATTAACTCTACTTCCTTTTGAGTATAGCTGACTCTGAGAACTCAAACAAGGCCTTGTTGATTCTACCTGGTATGTGACACTGTAAACCAATCTCACATTATCAGCATTGCAAAAATTCCCCTATAAAAACACAGGAGTCTAAAATGTTAATCTGGGAATTAGTGGACATTTATCTTCTTTTGGATCAGTATAATTTCCTCCCATTTTTTTATCTGCTTTCTGAGCCACCTCATTTATCTAAGCTTTCAAAAGCTCATGCAAAACGCATAATGCACTTCAGCTACAAAAATCAATGCTCGAGGATATGTTTTTACCAGGATTGCTACAGAAATTTTTATACTCCTTTTCTGAGGCCTTGCTATCAAAATTTTTATTCACAAATAGAGCCAGAATAGTTTTACTTATCAATAAAGCTTCTCCCTAATTATCAAATCAGGGGAAAAAAGTAATTAAAAAAATACATTCTTTTTTATTTTTAAGGGGAAGGAGATTTATATTGGTTTGGGTTTCAAACAACCCTCTTTCCCCCCAACCACCCAAGACAACTGACTGACTTTAATTAAAGACCATTTACCCTGGGAATGGATTGCTTGCTGCAATTTGTACTGAAGAGACACATTTGCAGACAAATGGACTGCAGATTTCAGTCCTTAGATTTTGCTCCAACGACAAAAGAAGTGATTATGTTCCCCCATCACTTCCTCTCTCTGAAGAACTCTATTAAGAGAATAATTTGAACGGACTCTTCTGCTACTCTGCATTTTAAAGTGTGATCTATTTCAGCACCACCACCATTTTTTCCCCCTTTTAAAAATGAGTGATATTTAAGGAAAAATGCCAGCTGGGTATATATTTGAGGAGGGGCTATGGGAAACACAAAGGTTTATATAACTCCCTCGGAAGCTCGGTTGCTTGCAAGCACTGAGTAACATGTAGGCTTGGTCTGCGGCTGCAAATAGCAGACAGAAACAGTCCTGGAACACAGGAGGAGGCTAATCAAATTCACACGCAGGCCTTGGACACCTTGTTCTATTTTTCCACTTCCTGCCTGCCCAGTGCTGGAAGGGTCTGGATGGGGCTGTCTAACTCCAAGTCACGGAGTTTCAGTGGAACTGTCGGGCCCTAAGGCCCCCTGATTTGTTTGTGGTCTAAAAAGAGGCCCATGGATCTGCCTCAGAATTGGGCTGAAGGAAGCCCGAACTGCAGGGAGCTCTCTGGCTCCGAATGAAAACAAAGCCAGGGCCACCTTCTCTGTGACTCCACAAACACCCGTGTCTGCTGCATCGTAATGCCCTGTCTGCTATGCTCAAGGCCCGAGTGCATCTTGAAAGCAGGGGCTAACCGACTTCCTTGGGGCTTAGCTCAGTAGCGGGCACACGAGGCGTGCTTCGTAAATGCAGAAGGAGTAGCTGAATAAATCCGTGTTATTGTTTTTTTTTAAGATTTTTTTTATTTATTTGACAGACAGAGACCACAAGTAGGCAGAGAGGCAGGTGGGGGGTGGGGGGGAAGCAGGCTCCCTGTGGAGCAGAGAGCCCAATGTGGGGCTCGATCCCAGGACCCTGGGACCATGACCCTAGCCGAAGGCAGAGGCTTTAACCCACTGAGCCACTCAGGGGCCCCTAAATCCGTGTCTTTAATTCTGTCCATCTGGATCTGAGCCGTGCACCAACAGTGACTGGGTGCCTGATCAGCTGATCCCAAATCCAGGAAAGCTGCATCTGGCCTGGGCCTGAGATGACAGGGATCCTACCTTTGTTCTCCCACGGAGACCCAGGAGCTGTTTGACTTCAGAAGTGTTACAGTAGGAAGGAATCTGAGTGCCCTGGATCGGAGAAGCACTCCCGATTCTCCATCCTTCTCTGTACCCACGCCTTAGGCTCCGTGACTTACCCGCCGTACCCATCAAGAGATGGAGTCCTATTTCCTCAGCCCTTGTATCTAGGCTGGGCTTTTAACTTGCTTGACCAAAGAATGTGAAGAAAGGGACAGTGTGCTCATTCTGAGCCAGGGTCTAAGAGGACATGCAGGCTTCCACCTGCTCTTTCAGACCCCGTGCCTGCCATGAGAAGTCTGGGGCCACACGTAGCAAAGCTAGGTCATCCCACCGAGGCCATCCTAGACCAGCTGGCCCCCAGGTGAGCTCCCAGGTGCCTGCAGACACATGAGAAATAACACATGGGTTTTGTTTTAAATCACTCAGTTGTGGGATGGTTTGTTATACAGCAATAGCTAACCAATACACTGAGTTCAACATTCCAAACAGGTGGGTACCCTGAGGCCCAGAGAAGGGAGAGATCTTCCCTAAAACCGCATGGGCCGGTGACAAGAATCCAAGTATGAGAACCACTCACCCGGGGCCTTTCAACTCTACTGAACACTGATCATTCTTCAAGAAGCCATATCTTCCATCTTTCTAAGTCATTAATCCTCAGGATCTGAGCAGAAGGCAGGAGCACGTACACGAAAGTCATCAGCCCCCACGTGGAGGCAAAGCAGGTGTCATACCTCTGAGGTTCGAGCGTCATGTTCCTGGAAAGCCACTGGGTTCCTGTACCTTGTAACTATGTGTTCTGCCATGAAAATCAAACCACAAGGGCCTTTTCTCAATTTGCAAAAAATTACGGAAACCAGTAAGACCTTAAATATTAAAAGTAATCTCTGAAAGGCACTTGGAACAGCGTTTGACACGTAGTAAATGTTCAACGTTCAACGATTGTTTGCTGTTATTATTAAATTCTCCTCCCACAAATTGTTTGTAAACCTTTGGTGCCCGCTGCCATTGGAGGGCAGAGGAATGAGTACCGCTCAGTGAGCACTGCTGTAGGCCATGCCTGCTACGTACATCACTGCAGTTACCAACCCCATCTTACAGATGGGGAAACCAAGCCTTGGCGGGATGGATCTGCCCCAGGTTAGTACAGCTGGGGAGAGGTGAGCAGGCGTCACCCCAGCTGCCTGACGCAAGCCGGTGGGGAGCACAGACCATGCTCACTCGGCTCTGTTCTCTCTACCATTTAGCCCGTCATGCATTGTCTCCCCCACCTTCTACCCTCTCACCAGATCCCAGGCTCTTGTACTTGAAAGGACATCTTTTGCAACCGATGTCCTCAGTCGTGTGTGATCGAGGAACACAACTGAAGAGGCCTCACAGAGTCGTGGTTTATAAGCACGCATTTAGAGGTGGACTGAACAAGAAATATCTCGAGCCTTTGGAGCACCAGTCTGATCCAGCACTGTTACTACCTACAGGACTCAGTCACGCTTTTGCAGACTTCGCTGAGCACCTGCTCTATGCAGGCATTGAAAGCCTGGAGCTTCTAGGGCTGCAGCGTAAGCAGATGGTCCTACTGGACTTTTCTAAACTCAACCAGCCTGCCAGGTCCCCAGGTGTCCCTGTTCTTTGAGAACAAGAAATGTCACTTACCATCCTAGCCTCACCATCTTAGAACAACCAAAGCCACAGGGACGGCCATCATACCTAACTTTCCTTTCTCAAGTGGGACAGCCTGTTCCCTCTCTGGCACATGGGAGCCTAGGGATTTTCCCTATTAACAGACCGAACATGTGCATCCCCCCGAATTTCATATGCTGAAATCCTAACTCCCAATGTGACCATACTAGGAGGTGGGGCTTTTGGAAAGTGATGAGGTCATGAGGGTAGAGCCCTCATGAATGGGATGAGTGTCCTTAGAAAGGAGCCCTGGAGAGCCCGCTCCCCTCCTACCACGTGAGGACACGGAGAGAAGACAGCTGCTTATGAACCAGGAAGCCAGCCATCAGCAGACAATGAATCTGCTGGCACTTTAATCTTGGACTTCCCAGCTTCCAGAAGTGTGAGAAATAAATGTTTCTCTGTAAGCTACCCAGCCTGTGGTATTTTTGCTATAGCAGCCCCGAGTGATTAAGGCAGGTGCCATCTGGTGGGGGCAAGATGGTCTACCCAGTTCGGCCCTCCATTGCTTAGTGCCCTGGGGTTACTCAGTCCAGGGGTCACTAGCTGCGTTTCAGCTGGGCAGACCTACAGACTCTCACTCTCCTAGGCTCAGAAGAATGCAAATGCCCAAGCCCCATTCGGAACTGAATGTGAAGTTCTCCTGGGACTTTCTCAGATACCTTCCAAGGCAGTGGGCCCCTGATACTGACTTGAGATGAACTCCCACCACTGCAGGCAGTTGTCCAACATTTCGTATTTTAAAAATACCATCATACGATTCTTCTTATTTGATCCTTCTAATCCTAATCCTTTGAGGCTGGCCAGACTTAGGTAATAGCCCACTGAGGTCTGAGAGGTGAATTCCTGGCGTAGGCTCACACAGGCTTCCTGCCTGACTCAATCCAGTGCTCTTTCCACTATATATCTCATATCCATTCGTAAATATGATGTGGGGGAGATTTTGTGTGTCATCTCCCCACAACTAGGTGAGATGGTACTGCACCCATTTTACAGAGGAAGAACCAAATCCACAGAAGCTGGGTGATTTGCCCAATGTAATAATAGTAACAAACGGCAAAGCAAAAATCAAACCCATGTTTTGAATCTGCACAGCAGCAGACAGTCCCAACTTTCTAGAAACTTTCTAGGAGTTTACTGGGGTCCCAGTCTGGTGAGTGACAACGAATCAGTATGACCTAATACTGCATGGTTCAGGCACCGGCTCCTGAAAGGCACTCTCAGATGGGAGAATAGTGCTGTCTGAGGCTGGGCAACATCAGGGAATGTGAGCCAGCTTGTCCAAAGGACCACCGTGAAAAAGAGCCACTTGTGTCATTCCAGTGGTTTTGTTTTGCTATTAACCATATACATTTTGAGGTCAAACAAGATAAGGCTGCCATTCTAGAAGGATGCAAGGCTGTCCTGGAATTACAGCTCTAGTATGTCTTATTATCCTAGGGCCCCCTCGTGGATTCTGTCCCCAAATACCTATTTGGGCTGAAGAACTTCATCCCTTCTGTGCTTTGGGGTATGAGTTAGTGTTACTGGCCCTGGGAAAACAGGAAGAATCCAAATGGGGTACAGAGTGTAGCTGTCAAGAGGACACCTTTCGCATCAGTCAAGCCCTGGCCCATCGCAGTTTGCAGCTTCTGAGCGGTTCATGAGAAAGGAACAGGAACAGCCTCTCCTCCATGGCCGGTCTGAGACTCTGACATGGCCTATCCCAGTCACCTGGAGATGGGAAACAGGTGCCTGCACCCATGCTGGGGCAGGGATTGGAGGCACCTCCTTTCTCCTCCAGACCCCTGTTTCCCCACACCCACATCCTAACTGTTTGCAGCTCTCTTCCCCATGAGATTAGGAGCAATGAAAGGGCTGAGCCCAGGTCTGCTTCCTCTCTGAAATCACTGCATCTAATACAGCAACCAAGTGAAAGAATGAATGAATGGTAAGTCCTGTCCAGGGACTGTTTCCTTGTTCTGGGGGCCCCCAATGGGGACAGCTGTGCTGAGGAGGAAGGAGAGGTGAACCTGCTCAAGGTTACAGTGGAGCCCGGGTAGCAAGAGCAGATACATACAGACCTTTTCAACCTCAAAGCCACAGTGGCTTTTCCCAGTCAACCTACACCCTCAAATGCATTTTCTCCTCCAGATCACGTTACTTCAGAGGCAAACCAGTTCTCTGGTTAAGTAAAATGAATGTGAGCCGATTTTCCATTGATTGTCATTCCCCCAGGGGCTTTTACAGATAAAGCCCCTCAATCTGGGGTCTGTAAGGAACACTGATGGGGTCAGGGACAGCGGCGTGGGAGGTTCAGGGGCCTGAGCTCTGAGCAGCCTGATTTTCTTGCTTTGGAAATCTCTGCCATTCTAAGATGGCTTTTCTATATTGGCTATATTTCCGCTCCTTGGGTTTTAAAGAATGAGAAATCTGTGGTTGATCACATATTCAGCAACCAAGTACACTTATTCGAAGACCTAAATTGCAGAAATAACTCGTGTGATTATTTGAATGAATATGAGTCTGGATCATCAAGCTCAGCCCATGGATAAATCAAGAAGAGCTGGCTGGGCTGAGGGGAGGGCAAACCCTCCCCATCAGGCGCTTCTGCTGGGCCAAGACATCCTTGCCCTGCAAGGTGGCCAAGCCGGGAATCCTTGAACCTCTCTGCTCCTTGGGGACACTGTGCTTTGATCTGCCTATGTGACACGACTGGCTCCAGGGCAGAGCCTCGAGGACTGAGGCAGCTAGAATCTGGTTATCCCCAAACAGATGAGTCAGGCAAAGTGAGGGTCATGAGAAGAGCACCCCGGTCTCACCTCAGGGCCATAAGCCTGTCCTAGGGTTCACCGGTGAGTGAACTGCAAAACAGGCCATACCTTCTGTGCTCTGGCCTTGGACTTGCCCGGTCTAGCAGCAAACCTCCATGGCCCCCAGCCTGGAATCTGCCTCTTGCTCACAGCCTTCTTCTCCCACTGTACTCCCTGTCAAGGGCTCAGGCTGCCTTATGTGTGCCCACCTGTCCCCAGAGTGGCCCATGAGGATTCCCCATGAGGATTCCCCTCAGCCAGAGCCCAGCTCCTGAGAGGAACTGCTCTCAGAAGAGCCCAGGGCGGGGCACCTGGGTGGCTCAGTGCTTAAGCCTCTGCCTTCAGCTCAGGTTGTGATCTCAGGGTCCTGGGATCGAGTCCCACATCAGGCTCTCTGCTCTGCAGGGAGCCTGCTTCCTCCTCTCTCTCTCTCTCTCTCTGTCTGCCTCTCTGCCCACTTGTGATCTCTCTCTGTCAAATAAATTAAAAAAAATCTTTAAAAAAAAAAAAAAGAAGAAGAGCCCAGGGCCTCCTAGCACAGCTGGCTCAGCTCAGCCCACAGGCTGGCCTGTGAGTTGAGCAGAGACAGACACTCCCTTCTTTCCTCACCTGGGACACTATGGGGTGTCTGGGTGCTGGGGCTTCAGGAGCTTTTCTTTCTGGTTCTTACTTGTAATTTCTCATTTCTCTACAATGGGCACGTTTATCATTTTTCAAAAAAAAAGGTAAAAAATAGATAAGGGTAGAAAAGGATTTTCACACTCAGATAATTCCAACATGGATAAAGGGATTTGTTCAAACTTCATCACTCTCCAACTAAGAAGAGACACCCAGAATGGCAGCCTTAAGAAGAGGGAAAAATCCCACATTTCGAGGTTTAATGTCTAAGAGTAGTTAAAAAACAAAAGTGTCTGCAGCCGTTCTTCCCCATCACTCCATCCTGTGGGACACCAACCTTGACAGCAACAAACCAGACATGAAGCGTGCCTTCCTCTCAGGGGACACAAAATCAGGGTATCAGAATGACAGCAGATTCCTGTTTTACACCTCTCCAAGAGACCCTTCCTGCTGAGCTGAGAAAGCACGGGGCACAAATCAGCTTTCTGGAGGGAGGAGGGACGTTTTCACAGGATCAGCTGCAGGTGGGGGGAAACTGCAAAGTCTAAACATTCTTCATGTCGTAACTTTGTCAGCTGCGCTGCAGCGGACCAGATGCTGCCTCAGCACCTCCAGACACGTGCCAGACCGAAGCAGTGACTGTGTGAGCTATCCCAGCTACCCAGAGTCCTTAGCAAGCTCGTGCCCACACCGGGGACTGCACGGCCCCGCTGCCCTGGGACGGCGTCTCGGGACAGCAGTCGGATGTAAGGGTCTGTGCCTGCCTTCAGGAAGCAGCTTCGAAGGCAGGGCGTGTTCTTCAAAGAGAAAAACCGGGATCTAATTTGCTTGGAGGCAGGAAAAAAGATAATGGGGATGGCTGGTTTAGATATGCCACTTGGCTGTGTGAGACAGACAGGGGCTGAGATTTCCTACTCTCCTGGCTGGGCATGACAGTGAGCTCCAGCAGGGGAAGGTAGGGATCGGGGGTCCACCAGCGCCCAAGAAGATGGGCCATGTGTGGTAATAAAGCTCCTTTGAGGCTTTCTTATCAACAGCATCCACAGTCCTCTCCCTGGAGATGCGGGAATTCGGGGCTGACCTAGGGCCACACTCCCTGCCCCTTCTCAACCACGCTTCAGAAACAGTTCAAAGTTATACCAAGAATAGCCCTCATCCCCTGAGGATTGGCCCCCAAGGACTACATGGCTGGAAGGTACCCCCTTCACACAACTGCTGTGCCTGCGATTTGCCAATGTCATGCTCATCCAACACCTGCTGAATGAAAACCCCTAGACAGGCTGGTCCCTCACACAGCGGCCCAGGCCCCTGTAGCCCTCCTGTTGAACTGGGGGCCTGCCACTCCGTTGGCAGTGTGGGACCCGCCTACACGGCAACACCCGAGGGGGCTCACTCTTGCCAAAGGCATCACCTGGGCTAACAGGGCTGTGGGTGGGGGACCAACCACTTCAGGAAGGACAGACTTCAGGCCCGGGAAAGTCCTGTGTGTCCTAACCCATGCTGTGCATCAGAACCACCGACAGACTATGTACTTTTTTTTCTTTTCTTTCTTTCTTTCTTTCTTTCTTTTTTTAAAGATTTTCTTTATTTACTTGACAGGCAGAGATCCCAAGTAGGCGGAGAGGCACACAGAGAGAGAGAGGAGGAAGCAGGCTCCCCACCGAGCAGAGCCTGATGCAGGGCTCGATCCCAGGACCCCAGGACCATGACCCGAGCCGAAGGCAGAGGCCTTAACCCACTGAGCCACCCAGGCGCCCCGGCAGATTCTATTTTTAACACAGATCCCTGGGCCAGCTACCAACTCTACTGAATAAGAATTTCTGGGGATGGAACATGGAAATCCATGTTTGCAAATGTCCAGTAGGTAGTTCTGATATCTACCCTTGTTTAAGAGCCATAAATGGTCCCAAGCTGCTCATCTCATGGATAGTGAGACTATCCCAGGGAGGGTGGGAAAAATGCATTGTCCGAGGTTACACAGACAATCACTGCTTCCCTGGACGGCTTTGACAGTACCGATGGTAAAGATGACGGTGGCACCCACGATGACGGCAGTCTCCACTATTTACTGGTGCTGCTCTAAGCCCTTCACATGTACTAATTTGAATTCTCACAACCACTCTATGAAATAGGTATTGTTATTTTTTTTCCAGGAGAGGAAACTATGGCACAGAGAGGTTAATTCACTTGCCCAAGGTCACACAACTAGGAAATGGAGCCGAAGCCCTCTGTTCCTATCCAACTGGCAAACTTGTCTCAAGCCACCAGGACCCTGCCTCAGGGGTTTTGCCTCGTCTCCAGTGGGTGGATTGAGCTGCAGGGTCTGGGATGTTTCTGGGGAGTGGTCTCTGCCCAGCTTTGCATCCTGACCTCTGGAGCCTGGGGGAGCCTAGAGGGTATCTGTCATTTGCCAAGGGACCTGTTTTTGGATGTATACCCTGGTCGGGGCACAGTTTATGTCTGTGGAGTTCAAGGTCCTTCAGATAAAGCCATGCTGCAGGTGGTAAGAAGGACCCCACTGCCGAATGTGGCAAGAACAGGAGCAGCAGCTTTTCCCAGTCCAGCCAGACCCCTGTGACAGCCACTTAGACTTTGGGCAGAGTCAGGTAAATAGCCTCACCTGGGCTATCTGGGATTTTGTCCTCCTTAGTTTGGGAAAGATATATAAATACTTTGGCTTTCCTTTTAATGCAGGGAAGAGGGATATAATGGACAAAGGCTGAACAGTTTCAAAATAAGAATGTCACAGCCTTGGGCGCCTGGGTGGCTCAGTGGGTTAGAGTCTCTGCCTTTGGCTCAGGTCATGATCCGAGGGTCCTGGGGTCGAGCCCCGCATCTGGCTCTCTGCTCAGCAGGGAGCCTGCTTCCTCCTCTCTCTCTGCCTACTTCTGATCTCTGTCTGCCAAATAAATAAATAAAAATCTTAAAAAAAAAAAATGTCACAGCCTCCTTCCGATGTAGTTTTGAGATATAGGTGAGGTTTGGTGGAGTGAGGTCTGGAGCCAAAGTCTGAGAAAGAATTCTTGAGATGTCTTTGGTGCAAAAAGGTGGTATTATTAGGGGCACCTGGATGGCTCAGTCAGGTCATGATCCCAAGGTTCTGGGATCGAGTCCCATTTTGGGCTCCTTGCTCAGCAGGGAGCCTGCTTCTCCCTCTCCTCCCAGCTCCTTCTCTGTCTGTCTCTTTCAAATAAATTAATAAAATCTCTCTTTTTTTTTAAAAGGTGGTTTTATTAAAGCACAGGACAGGACCCGAGGGCAGAAAGAGCCGCACTGGGGTTATGTGGAATGGCTGACTGTATACTTTGGAGCTGGGGGAGATAAGGAAAAAGGGAGGTTTTCAAAAGAATTTTCATATGATAAGGAGGACCTACAAGATATTGGGGGCCTTGCTATTATCAAGCTAAGGTTGTTTTTCCCTCTAGAAAGCATTAAGCCAGTTGGGAACTTCCTGGAGGAATGTCACACAGATCCCACTCAGGAGTGGGGCGGGGGGTGGGCAGGGAGGCTGCAGGGCGTCAACTCATGCTTTGTCCTCAGCTAGCCTTCTTCTCCCTCATCACTTCTAATCGGTGCACACACACGGACCCTTCTTTGCATTCACCGTTACCGCTGGATACTGCTAAAGCACTGGCTGGGTCGATGCCATACCAGGGACGCACAAGGCAGATTATGCGGAAGTCCCGGCCCGCAGGGGGTTCACAGTTCCAGCGGCAGAGGAAACCAGACGTGCCGGCTTTGGAGGCAGGCAAGCCTGGGTTGGAGCTACAGCTCTGGCTCTTTGCAGGCTTGGGCAAGTTACTTCTCTCAAAATCTCAGTGTGCTCGTCATCACAACACCTACTTCAAAGAGGTACGGGGGGGTGGGCATGAAACTCGAGAAGGTAGCCGAGCAAGCAGGTGGGCACCTGGGGACACGCCCTCCCGGCCCCGGACCCTGAGTTGTTTCTGTGCCAGCTTTCAAAACAACAATGAGAAGGAAGGAATTCTTCCCACCAAGTCGGAGTGGTAGCAGGCTTTCGGGACCCTCCCCTGGCAAAGGACACAGAAACAGAGCTACATTATGACTTTTGTGGGCCCCAACTTCATAAAAAATATATTAAAAATGATCTTTTAGAGGCACCTGGATGGCTCAGTCAGCTAACTGTTTGCCTTCGGCTCAGGTCATGATCCCTGGGTCCTGGGATCGAGTCCCACGTTGGGCTCATTGCTCTGCAGAGAGTCTGCTTCTCTCTCTCCTTCTGCCCCCTCCCCCCCCCCCCCCAGCTCGCGTTCTCTCCAGTTATCTCTCAAATAAATAAATAAAATCTTCTAAAAAAATCTTTTACAATTGCATTTGTATAAAAATGAATATAACCCAGGCTAGGTTCATTATTATATTCATTTTTGTCTTCTGATTTTAAGATAAATTAAAATTACAATACTTCTATGAGCTGTAGGCACTGTGTCTAATGAAGAAGTCAGCCCTGTACGGGCGGCATCTTGGGTGCTGGGTGCTGGATGCCGGCACCAGGGCTCTTCCCTCCAAACCTGCTTCCTTCCACTCCACGCAGTGCCCCCACCTCTGTCTCAGCACCCATGCTCTACCCAGAGTGACCTCCTAGGCTCGGCCCGTGCTGCTGCCCCACCTGTAAGAGAGACCTCATTGACACTTGGCAAACTCTACCCCCAACAACTCTGCCCCCTCCCATACGACTCCTCTCAGATGCACCAGCCTTGTCATCTGCCGGCACTGAAATGTGGGGAACATTATGGGAACTTTTCGAATAGTTTCAGGAACTTGCTCGGCAGCTCTCCTTGGGTACTGCCACCCTCTCCTGCAGCCAAGTCACTCAGGCACGTGTCCTGCCTGGCAGCATGGGCAGATGGCCTTGGTCTTCTCTCCAACCAGCTCACGGCATCCTGCTCATTTCACACCCTCTTCCTGGCTCCATCCCCACCTAGGAGCCTGGCACACAGTAGGTCCTTGATACAAAGTTGCAGAACTGAATTAAGATTTAAATAATCCCAACTCGGCCTGTCCCCAACAGCACTATCGGTTACTTGTTGCAAAACGACATCCAGATGCATTTCTGGGCAACTGCTATTTTAGGAACAGTGTTATTTGGGGAGCTGAGCCGGTGCTGGCTGGGTAAGGAGCAGGCAAGAGGGCCTCCGCCACTGTGGCTCCCTTCCTCCCTGCCCCAATCATCTGCTTGGCCATCGGCAGGATTAGACAACAGCAATTATCCCCACATGGTCTATTCCCAGAATTCAAAGTTATTAGGGGAGAAAATGCAATTGTGCTTTTATCCAGTCATTAAAAAACAAAACAAAACAGGAGCCGTGGATTTCAAACTGCCTTTCAGATTTGATGAAAAGAAAAACAAACTTGAGTATTAGCCCTAAATTGTGCTGACAACACACTTCCGGGTCTCTTTGTCCTCCTCCACGTTCCCTTCAGAGGTTTTCAACAATTCCTATTGATTCCTGCCTGGTTCTCATGCCTGGGGAGAGCAGGGAACTGATCTGCCAGCCTGAGTGGCCGGGGTGGGGGGGTGGCAGGGAGGGGGGATGGGGGAGTGAAGTCCAGGCTCCCCCAGCCCAGAGAAGCAACCATTGCGGGGTCCTCACCAGTGGCTGGTACCACACCTCCGCCCCCATCACAGAGCCCGCTGCCCGCTCAGCCACACCAGACCTTCATCAGCCAGGGTGAAACACCCCCAAAGTAGTGCAATCACCCACTATTTTAGGACCTAGAAGCCACAGGAGAGTCCATATGCCAGATGCCCACACCGTATGATGGGGAAATGAGTTCAGAGAGAGAATGGGCCTCGCCTAGGTCACAGAGCAGACTGGTGGTTAAGAAGCAATTAGAAGCCAGGTCTCCTGGTTCCTGAGGTTTAGGATGGGGAGAAAACACCAGGGAGCTACATTCAGGGGACACCATTTTTACACCAGTACTGCTTGCATGAAGTCTCTTACCACATACCCACCTGCTCTGGCCACACTGGACATCTTTTAGACCTTGAGGGGCCATGATCTCATTCAATCCCCCCTCTAGGCTGTTGCACTTCTGTTTCTGTGCCTGTGACCCCTCTCTTATGCTTCTGCCTTCATGCTTCAACTTTCTGAAGCCCATTGCTCCAAGAAGGAATTAAAGAGCTCTCAGTGTGAGTACCTTACTATACTTGTACCACCTGAATTGAAACTACAAGTTCATATATTTCTTTCCCCACTAGCCTGGGCGGTCTACATGGATGTCTTCCTCCTGCTTCCTGTGTCTAGAACAGTGTCTGGCACAATATAGGCACTGAACAATCACAGACAGATAAGTTAGTGGTCTCATAAGATCCTAGTAACAATCCTATGAGATGTCAACCTCCGCATTCCACAGAAGAGAAAAACTGAGGCTCAGGAAAGAAATGTAACCCCTGTCCAGTGAGTTGGTAGGGCCAGGATTCGGAGACTCCAAGTCTTCTGACCCCAGGTCAGCATTTTCTTCATTACGACCCCCTTCCTGGCATAATAACAGAACTAAAGAAGGTCCAGTTCACACCATTTTGGACCTGTGTGTTATGGCTGGGGTGGGCTGGAGAGCAGAGAGGTTGCCCCATGGCACTGGGAGATAGCATGGGGATGGGGTAATGAAGGAAGACTTTGCTAACCATTCCTTCTGCTACAAAGAGCCCTTGAGGCAGCCAGCCTGGGAGGTCCAATTCACACCTAGGTTGAGGTGGGAAGAGCAGGGACCCTTTCAGACCAGGGCTGAGGGGCAGTGCAGGACAGCTCTGCTCCAGGGAGCACATGCCTGGGAAGCTCGGGGTTTGAACAAAGGGTGTGGCTTTTTTTTTTTTTTTTTAAGATTTTATTTACTGATTTGAGAGAGAGAGAGTGCACAGCAGTGGGGGAGGGGCAGAGGGAAAGGGAGAAGCAGACACCCCGCTAAGCAGGGAGCCTGATGTAGGGCTCCATCCCATGACCCCGGGATCATGACTTGAGCCAAAGGCAGACACTTGACTGACTGAGCCACCCAGGTACCCCGGGTGCAGCATCTCGATTAAGAGGGAAATATTCAGTAGGAGGCGACAACGAAGCATACTGATGACAGCTAGCGTTGGCAAGGATAATGGAGAGACTAGAACTCTCACCCGATGGCCAGCGAGACTGCTGATCCACCTCTCCACTTGGCAAGACTGGCGGCATCCAACGAAAGCTCAACATACCAACACGGTATGACCCAGCTGTTCAAACCCTGGGTGAATCCCAGCGTAAGTGGCTGCTCGTTTCCACCAAAAAGCATGTACGAAAGTGTCTGTAACCCTCTTCCTCCTCTCTCTCTGCCTGCCTCTCTGCCTACTTGTGATTTCTCTCTGTCAAATAAATAAATAAAATCTTTAAAAAAAAAAAAAAAAAGTGTCTGTAACCCTCAAGTACTCCCCATGGGAATGTAAAATGGTGCAGCCACTGTGCAGAACAGCCTGGAAGTTGCTCAGAAGTTTACACACAGAGCTATACCACATGATCCAGCCAGTCCCCTCCTAGACAGACACCCCAGAGAAATGAAAACCCACGTCCACCGGAAGACTTGCACATGAATGTTCAGAGCTGCATTATTTGGAAGAGCCAAAAAATAAAAAATAAAAAGCAGACACAATCCAAATGTCCATCAACTGCTGAAAGGATAAATAAAATATGGTCTACTCGCAGGACGGGATATTATTTGGCAGTAAGGGGAAATGAGGAACCGGTACATTCCACTGTGCGGAGGAACCATGAAAAATGAGGCCCAAGGAAAGAAGTCAGTCACAAGAGACCAGATATCATACGTTCCCTTTCATATGCAATGTCCAGAATAGGCAAATCTATGTAGGGAAAGAAAGTAGATCAGCGGTTGCCAAGGGCTGGCAGGAGAGGGATTGCTGGAGAGAGTGGCTGCTGATGGGTACGGCGTTTGCTTGCAGTTGCAGTGAACTGCAAACAAAAATGTCCAACAAAGGTAGAATGGGTGGGTAAACTTGTAAAGGAGTGAACTCCTGTTTATGATAGAATTATGAGTGAAAAGCAGCAAACCATGAAAGAGGATAGAAAGTCTGGTGCGAAATTTTGAAGCCGACTAAACTAATCTAAGATAACAAAAGTCAGAATAGCAGCGGCTCTTGGGGGGCTGAGTGGGAGGGGCCCGAGGGGACCTTGTGGGGTCTGG
This sequence comes from Enhydra lutris kenyoni, assembly GCF_002288905.1. Classification (NCBI taxonomy): domain Eukaryota; kingdom Metazoa; phylum Chordata; class Mammalia; order Carnivora; family Mustelidae; genus Enhydra; species Enhydra lutris. The sequence continues at coordinate 952,961 of NW_019154122.1, forward strand.
GAAATGCTACCTTGATCTGCGGCATAGCTACAGGATGTACCCATCTGTAAAACTCAGTGGGATTGTGCCTTCTGCTGTAGGTAAGATCTAAGTTACATTTCAGTGTTTAAAAAGGTCATTTTTTTTAAAAAAAAGAGGCTCAAGTGAAAAGACCAGGGCTCGAGTCCTGGCTGTCAGGCTTTTGTGAGAGTCCCTGTCCCTCTGAGTGCCTCGTTCCCCATCCTCCAGACATCGGACCAGATGGTTTCAAAGAATCCAACTGGCACTGACAGTCTGAGATTCTGCGAATTCACATACCTATTTGTCACTGAGTTTGTTGGGAAATTTGGCAAGTGCTTGCCATCAATGTGGTGCGAAGAGAAAGGGGGCTGGCTGTCTGCTGTGGGCTCAGCCTTGTTTCCAAGGAAGGCAAGGTCTTTGGAAAGTGGGTGGGAACACCCCGCCTCCAGGAGGGAATGTCACTTTCGATATGAATCATCTCAGGCATCCAGCGAACTTGCTCTGGGAATAGATACCCTGACTCACTTCTCCCTGACAGGGACAAGACTTGCTACTAAAATTTCAGATTTCAAAAGAACCAGCACAGCCCAAATAGCCTCTCAGAGGCGGAAAAAGAAAAAAAGAAAAAGAAGAAGAAATCAACCTGGTAACCAACCAGGAATCACAGAGGGGATGGGCATCTTTCTTTGTATTGAAGACCGGACGAGGCCCAAAGGAGGCCGCCGGCTCACACGGCTGCTGGCGCCAGGGCTGGGACGGGGACCCGAGGCTCCTGACCTCGAGTTTTCTTTTTACAACAACCTGCTACTATAGTTTTTAGAGAAATAAATTATGCTCTGTGCTGGTGGGAAGCCTTTTAAACAAAAAAGAAAAAGAAAACAGCCGAGATGCATCTTAATTAGAAAGTGCTTGGGAAGAAAAAAATTCTTTGCGGGAGGAGGGTGCGGCCAGCCTCATGCCTTGAACTGTCAGCGGCATGAGAGAGGGAGCATCCAGCAGGCTAGTTCAGAGGGGAGCGCTTTGCTCCAATAATTACCCAGTGTGACCTGAGGGGCTTTCTGGTTTTAGGAGGTGGTGGCAGGCAAAATCATGGATGTGTCATCCAAGGCCACGGGAGACCCCCCCCTCCCCGCAGGTGACCACAGCATCCGACTGGCAACTGCCGGTTCTGCCTGTCCTTCACATGTGGGGTCAATATTTTCATCCCATTACCCTCCTCGTGCTAAAAGCCCATCTGCCAGTGATCGGCGCTTCCAATCCATTTCCTCTGTGCTCTGAGAGCCCCCCAGCCTACGGATGGAGCAGCCACGGCTCCAAAAACATGTGACTCCCCGGAAGGCTTGCTCGCTGCCCTTACGCCTGACCCGTTCTATGCAAGGATGAGCAACATCCCCACTTCCGATGCAGACGACAGCTCTTTCTCAAAACAAACCCAGAGCCTGGGTCAGGAATGTGCACCACAGCCTGCTAAAAATCAGTGAGCGACATGGCCTGATGACGATTTCCCAAGAATGATGGATGGACACTGGGTGTTTGTTTTTTCAGAAAAACAACCAAACTCATAAAAGTGGATATGGCATTTTCAGCCAGAGAAGTCAACGCATTCTGTTACCCAAAAGCAGGGGAAGGGGGCGAGGGACCGGGAAGGGGGGTCATGCATGCCAGGCAGGGTCCTGGGGCGACCTGACCCTGCCCCCACCTTCCCAGGTGAGTAAACTGAGGTTTGGGGAATTCTGTGACTCGCCCGATTTCGTTCAGTTGGTAAATGCTGAGGATCTGACCCCAGGCATACCTCTAACATCAAAGGGCTGCCCCCCGGGAACAGGTTCCGAGATCGTGGAAACAACATGGAGTTTTGGGGAAACTGCAGAAGCAGGTGGTTTTCGCGAACGGTCTCTCTGGCAAAGCGTGCAGTTCCCTAGGCAGCCATGCTGGTGGAGTAACTCTCACCCCCACAGAAAGATCCAGGCAGACCGGGGTGTGTGTGTAGGAGACTGTGAGCATTTTGCAGAAGGCACTACTAAGTCACACGCCAAAAAACAATTGTAAAAGTGACATCTTGGGACCTGGATTTATTCCCTCTTCAACATCATATTTGCTCCGTTTACAAGGCAAAGATGATTTTTCTCCCTGCCAAGGCCGAACATTCCCAGCCTGTGATCTGAAAATCATGCTGTGTTCATTTCGCCTCTTAACTCACCCAAGGCCATAAATCATCCCTCGAAACGGGGATTTGGTTGGCAGTTCTATCGGGGATTCACAAGACAGAGGCAGAATCCAATTTGGGGCTCTCACAGTCCTCCCGGGCCGCCTAGGCCACGCAAGCTCCTCCAAGCTCCACAGAGAAGACGCCCGAGAAGCACATCTGCTGACTAAGCAGGACCCTTGCTCTTCTGGGGTTAGTCTGCTGATTCTAAACTCGCTCTGCGACAGAGGAGGAGGTCAAGGCCGCAGAGGAGAACGAGAGAAAGAGAACAAAGCCGGACCCAGCCCTTCCCAGCCAAACCAAGAACGAAGGGCTAAGGGGAAACAGGGCACGCAGAGACAGTGGTGGGCAATTCATTCATTCCAAAATATGTATTGAGAGCCCACGATGTGTTATGTGCCAGGCACTGTTTCTTTCCTTGGAATATAATTATTTTTCCAAGTATTTTTTTTTAAATAGATTTTTATTTATTTATTTATTTATTTATTGGACAGAGATCACAAGTAGGCAGACACGCAGGCAGAGAGAAAGAGGAGGAAGCAGGCTCCCCGATGAGCAGAGAACCTGATATGGGGCTCGATCCCAGGACCCTGGGACCATGACCCGAGCCGAAAGCAGAGGCTTTAACCCACTGAGCCACCCAGGCGCCCCTCCAAGTATTTTTTTAAGAAATAGAATAATAGCGGCAGTAGCTTATGGTTAACGAGTATACAAAGACGGGGACGTGGAGGCACGTGGGCAGGCACTACACAGGAACTTTATCTAATCTCCGCAACTGCTGGGTGAAGGAGGGGTTATTCTCATTGTACAGATGGAGAAACTGAGGTGCAGAGAGATTAGGAAACCGGGCCACAGGCACAGGACTCATGAGTGGCAGAGCCAGGATTCAAACTCAAGCAGGCGTGGTTCTCAAAACCATACTACCCTCGGCTCATGGTACGGACAGTCAATGGCATGCTTTGCGATTCTGTGTTTTCAGGTTATTGGGTGGGGATAAGGTATTCTCCTACACTGGGAGAAAAGAGGAACATCTGAATCTTTTTCCAAGCCCTAAATACTCAGCGGATGTCCACTAACTAATGATGCGTGGAGAAGCGTGGCTGCAGACCTAGGAAGTGTGTGTCCTCTCTGGGCTCCCGTCAGGGCAGGGGAGCAGAAGATGCAGCCCCACCAACCCTGAGACCAACCCTCTGCCCTGTTCCCTTCTCTGTGGCCACTGTATATGGCCACTGGAGAACAGGGCAGCACAGTGGCTTATGGACTGGGTTTTGAAGTTTGACAGCCTTATGATCAGGTCTCTGCTTGATAACTGGGTGACTAAGCAAGTCCTAAAACTTGCCTAGGCTCAGGGTTCTCATCTGTGAAATGGGGATCAAATGGGTAATACATTCCTTACAAGGGCTGTGAGTAGGACACGAGAGAATGTAGCTACTGTGCTCGGTGTGATGCAGGTACAGGAAGTGGGTGGGCTCTCTGCCCCCAAATCATACATCTCCTGGTAGTCTGCCCCTTCTGAAGCTCTGCAAATTTCCAGCTCCTGGTGGTGATCTGGCCATGACCATAGGCCTGCATTTCAACAATCTGGCCTTGGTCAGTTTAGCTAATCTCAGAGTGGGTGGTGCAAAGAGCACTCAGCTGGGACTCAGGCCACCGGAGTCTAAGTCCCCAGTCCTGTAATTAACGTGCTGTGTCACCTTGGGCAAGTTCCTTCCGCTCTCTGACCTTGGTTCTCCCCGACTCAGAGGAAGGAGTGGGAGTTGCCTTGAAGCCCTTTCACCCTCTCTGGTGGTACTCCCCCCCGCCAAGGCTCTGTCCCTGCTGGTTCTCCTTGCTGCCAAGGGAAGGTGAAGTTATCAGGGCTCACTATGACTTCTTGGGAGGATTAACGCTCTTTAAGTGCTTCAGGGCTGGAAGCTGGCACCAGTGCAAGGTGTTGCTTACTACATGCCCGGAAACTCTTATCCTGGTAGGAGGCTGATTTTTTCCATGGCCTTGAACTTTAACCTTTCCCTGCCTAAAAATTCCTCTGTAAGCTGCTTAAATGAAGGAGTGAACAGGACACTGCCTACCAGTGGGCTGCCCACCCACGATCCCTGCCATGGGCACTCCAGGGCTGGGGCAATAGGACAGGAGGGATCTGGTCTTGCAGAGCCCTGGAACCTTCACATGGGTCCTTGGATCCAGGCGTCTTGGACATGCTCCAGTCAACATGAGAGAGGCACACATTGTCCTAAGAGCCTTATGTCACCCTCATAGCAGCTGACTTGAAGAATGCCAGACATGAATATGAGCACTTCTCATGTCTTAACTCATTTAGTTCTCAAAACAATCCTGTGAGTAGGTAGTATTGTCATCCCAACTTTACAGCTGGGACCATGAGGCCCAGAAAGGTTAAGAAACTTGCCCAAGGTTACACAACTGAGAAGTGGCACAGCAGCATGCAAATGCAAGCCATCCGGCCCGAGTCCATGCTCCTCGGCCAGCTTATTGAGTGTCCTCCCCAGTCCTAGCAGCAGGCCTTTCTGCAGGTAAGGAAGCTGGGCCTCTGTGTACTGAGCCATCATGCTTTGTGGCACTCCGGCTGCCGCGTCACCGCTGGCTCTTCTCCCATCCCTCCCCGAAGACGTTCTGCGAGTGGCAGACTTGGCCCTGCAACTTACTAGTGGTCAGAGAGCTGCCACCGAGTGCCCACTCTGGACCTGGCTCTGGGCGAGGCCTCAGTCCGTCTCTAGTCTGTCACCACCGCCCAGGGGGTGGGAGTCTCTGCCCCACTTCACGGTGTGAGGCCACAGATCTACTAAGTGGCAGCACAGAGGCTCTCCTCAGGCCTGCTTAGATCCAAAGTCCACACTCTCTCCACCACCTGGCTGGACACTAACAGGGACACTGGAGCGACCTCTCAGAGGAAGGGGAACAAGGCAGATATCCACCATGGCCTGGGCCACAAGGCAATGAGCAGGCTAAGGCCTTGCTCGCAGCACGAGGGGCTTGGGAACATTTTCTGATGGACCTGCTGAGCTGGAGGTTAGGAAAATGGAAGCCTCTTTGACTCTGAATTGTGAAGGATACAAAAACTGGCTCGAGAGACACATCACTCGGCAGTCTCACTCTTGGAGTGAGAACGGATTCAGGGAGGGGTGCATGGGCAGCTGGGAGCGGAATTCAATTTGGTGAAACGCTGCAGAGGAGACCAGGCTCGGCATCTGATGTTCTCACTGCAAAGCCAGACACCAGCATGAACTCGTGACTCTTCCCCGTATGCACCCCTCTCAGCCCTGCGTGAGCCCATGTCCAAACAGCTCAGCCAGGTCGGGCGGGGGTGCGCTGCTGCCACCTGGCCTCCCAGGCAGGGCTCAGTCTGTAGTGAAGTCATGAAGATGGCAGTGGCCAGAGCCCAGCAATGATGCCACCTAGCAGCCTACGTGACTCCGGAAAAAGAAGGGGGAGGGTGACAAGCGGCTTAACCCAGGTTAGCTCACCTCCTTCTCTTTGGGAATAGTCTGGCTTCAAAGCCCCTTATGGATCCACCCCAAACTAGAACCTCCTCCTCTGGGTGCATTCCCATAAGCCTCTGGCTCATAAGACACATTTGTGGGTAACCACAGTCATAGCTACTACCTATTAAGTAGGTTCTGTGTGTCAGGCAGGCCCTGGGCTGCTAGTCTGACGTTTTCATTAGTACCACTATGCAGAAAAACTCAGGCTCACAGAGAAATGCCTTGCCTAAGATCACACAGCTTATGGACCAGAAAGTGGTCCATAAGCATTTGTTGAGTGAAAGACTAAACCTTTCCCAGGAGCCAGCCGCCCACTGCGCCCTCTTTGCTGGCTGCACAGGAAAGATGCTGCCAGGACTCCTAGAGGCACCGGAGGATTGGCACCCAGGGGAGCAGCTGCTCTGGGAGACGGACACCGAGGAGACCTCAGGACTTCCCACGGGCTCACCTGGGCAACCGCTGACTGCATGTATTATACTGTAAATTGTAAACCACTCACAAATACTGGGCCCTTTGCATGTTCATACGTGCTCTCACAGTAGTCCAGTATGAAGGACAAATGAGCAGGGGCCCAGAGAGGTTAAGCAACTCAGGCTTGGCTACACAGATAGCTCAGGACAGAATGAGGACTTGTACCCAGGTATTTCAGACTCAAGGTCCAAGTTTCTTTCCACCGTTCTAGCTGCCCACACTTTCTCCATCAGGTCTGGTGACTGAAAAGGGAATGAAGAGTTGAGATGCAAAGGACAGCCCTGAGGAATTTCACACAATGGGACTTGACTTAGTCCTACCAATAGTGCTCCCCATAGTGCTCCCTCTCTCCCATGGACAGTCTGAGCAATAGCTATGCCCGTGCTGTGCAGTTTCAGGAATCAGCCTCCCCTAACTTCCACCAATTCCCTGGATATCTGCAAACTGTCAGCGAGACGGAGAGGGGAAACCTCCGTGGTTCCATCCCAGATTTATACCGGTAGCCAAAGCTCCAACGACTGTGGTGAGACCCACGCTGGCCCCTTTCCCCAGGGCTAATGTGGGACATCAGAGAAGGTCTATGTTCCAAGACAGAGAAGACAGCTAGACTCTACACATCTCATACTTGAGGTTAAAGAAATATCTGCCTTTCTCTCTTCTGACTCAGGAGTCCTCCTTAGGAATCTATCCAAAGACAACATTTTATGCACAAAGATGACAACTGCTGAATTATTTTTAATAGCAAAAAATTAGAAACGACTTCTGTCCTACATTAGCAGGATGGTTAAATGAATCATGGCACATCCCTGCAATAATTGCCACCATTAAAAACATCCTTTATGACAAATTTGAGTAAGTTAGAGAAACACTTATGATGTAACATTAAGCCAGAGAGAGAGAGAGAACATAAAATTGTATATCGAGGAGAAAAAAGGCACAGAGAAGATTGAAAGGAAATGAACAAGAGGTCAACAGAGGTTGCATGTATGTGGCAGAATAAGCTATTTTTTGTCTGTTTTTCACTTTTTGATACTTTTCTTTTTCCCTATGTTCCTATGATAAACAGAAAAATGAAAGAAGTTACCGAAAATCTCTCTTTCTCACGCAGACACACAGACACACACCCAAGGCGAGTGAGTTATTAGAATATCCAGAAAGGATGTGATGTTGACTGGTTAGAGGGAGGAAGGCAGGTCCCGTGTCCCTCTTCCCGGAACACAGGCACTTCTCACAAGACCATATACGTAGGGGCCATCCCTTTAAATCTCCCTTGAAGATTTTCCTGGGACTTTTCATCTCACTTGGTTCTTTGGTTCTGGACCTCAGGGACCTGTGTCTCTAAGGGGTGAGGAACACAGCGGGTGAATTTCCGTCTCTAGCCCCAGAGAGCTCCCATCTCTCAGGGAAGAAGCAGGCCAGGCCGCCTCTGGCATCTTTTCTGGAGAAAGGCCTGCAGAGCAGAGAGCTGGCGACTTGCAAGGGTGTTAAGTTTGGAATGTGAGGCCGTACCCACAATAAGGCACTCTACAGACTCTCCAGCTGAGAGAGGCTCTCGAGTTAGGAGAACCTGTGCCTGGAAATGGAAGAGATACGAGCAAGTGAGGCGGCAGGTCACACAGGGCTGCCAACACAAGGCAGTGCCCATGACGCTCCCTGATGAGCGACAGTCCCGACCGTCCACCGGCGGGGTGTGCAAGACGCACCCGCAGGACCCTAAAGGCGGCACACACGCCCACCTCATCAAAAACTGGTCCCGTTTCTCATGAGCTCACCTGAGATCGTCTTACAGCTACACCTGGGGGACTGGAGTCAAACCCAGTCCTCTGTGTCCTTCAGAACCCCAGACCTGCTCCTGGGAAACAGGTCTCCGTTCCTCACCATCCCCAGTCACACGACTAAGTGTGTTTGCTCCAAAACACAGATGCTAAGTGTGTACAAAGAGTGTAAAGTGAGAGGGAAGCGTGTTGGCTTCCCACAAATCTAAAAGGCTCAGAAACCTCAAGAGCCCAGAAGGAACTCAGACTCGGGAGCCCCGAGTCTGGGGAAATAGGGACACAGCTCAGCAGGGTTGGGGGGGGGAGAAGAGCCAAAATTGAATTCCACCTAACCAGCAGAGGGGCTGTGGGTCTCACCCACACCAACTCACCAAACATGTTGCCCTCATAGCCATCTTTTGTGAGTGGTCGGAGCTCGTTTTTGCCCATGGCGTAAAGTCTGTAGCTCCGCCAGGCGAACTGCATCATCTGTAAGAGAAAGTAGGAAACAGAACCTGAGTGTGGCAATTCCCAACCGCGGGTGCTGGCCGCTGGCTTTGCCCTCTGCAACAGGATTCGAAACCATATAAAAAAATAATAATAATCTTCCAACCTGAGGAAGACCACTTTCTCTCTCACATAGTTTTATTCACAGTGACAGCTGCCTGGACGGCCATTCTCCTCAGATGACCCCATGAGCCCAGAGTCTACCCACAGATTCCTCAGAGGAGACACAAAAAGCAATAAATATATTCTAGCTATCCTTCAGTGCCAAAGTGAAAAGCCACCTCTTCCATGAAGACTTCTTGCTTTGCTCTGGCCTAAAGCCATCCTCTGAAAGGAAGGAAACAACTCACAGAGTGATGCCTGGTACAAAGCAACCCCTGAACTAGGGATGGTAGACTCCATTCTGCAGATAAGAAGACAAGGCAAAGACACGAGGTAATTTGTCCAAGGTTAGCCAGAGAGTCAGTGAGAGTGCTACAAACTGAACCCATGCCCTGTGGCTCTGAAGCCTTAGGTCTGCCACCCCCGCTAAAGCCTTTGTTCTGTCCCTTAACGTTGCCACAAGTCTCTCCGCACCTTTCTGACACTTGGCTTGACCCACCCTGGCCATCCCAGGTTCCCCAGCACCCCAGCCAATCACTTATCAGGCTTTGTTTCCCTGGCTAGGAACCAAAAGCTCTTCAAAGCCAGAAACTATGCCTACCTCAGTTTCCCTCACAGCACCCAGCACAAGTCTTGGCACAGGTAAGCAGCAATGAATATTTATCAACTCTGTCCCCCTGTCCGGGCACGAGTTCTTAGTACTTTAAGGAAACTATGTCAGTCTCTAGGGAACGTCACACCAGCACCTCGGTCCCCCGGATGCACTTAGCCTGGAGGCTAGAGGAATGGACGTTCAGTCCTGCTCCCCTGGCCCCCAGGCTCACCCCTCTAGAGTGCTGCCTTTTCGCCTCTGCATGGCAGGCCGCTTGAGCGACAGTGGGCTGGCAGCAGAGGCACAGCTGGGGACCTGGTGCCTGGGGAGGTAGCTGGTTTACTGCAAAGAACACAGGGTTCGAGGCCAGGGCCGTCTGTGTGTGCCTCTCACCTCTTCTTTGACCTTGGCAAGTGACTGAAGGTCTCTGAGCCTCAGTGGACTTCTCTTGGAAATGGGGATACCAAGGGCTGTTTTGCTGAAAGGTTTAACCCCTAATCCTGAAAGGTTTATGTGAAAGAAAGTAGCTGGAAATGTTGTTTCTGACCTGCCACGGCATGTGATTGACAAGCACGAGTCCTCTGCCCTCTTCAGCCTCTAAAAATCCCACTTAGTCCTCCAAACCACAACCACCATCCCTCCTTCCACCTGTCCTTAGTTCTCAAACTTTGCTGGCATCAGCATCACCTGGAGAGCTTACTGAATCAGCCCGTCGGCCCAATCCTTGAGTTTCGGATCCAGCAGGTCTGTGGTGAGCCCAAGAACTTGCCTTCCTAATGAGTTCCCCCACGATCCTGCTGGTCCACAGGCCACGCCTGAGAACCACCCATCTGGTCCACGTGTTTGTCTCTACTTCTCACCTCCCCTCCAGACACTGTATGGCACCCTTCTACTTCTCTCCTTCTCGCTCCTGGCCCACCTTCCTGTTGCAGCCCCCTCCTTCTGGACATCTCCACCCTCACCATCCATGCTCTGCCATTCCAGGTGCCAAGGCTTAGAAGCAGTCTCTCCCAGGCACATCTGGACTATGACCTCTGCTGTGCCTGCCATTGTGACCCAAATACACGGCCCAGGAGGGCAGATGTGATGAGTCTATGGCCCACACCCCCTGTGAAATGACAGAGGGATCTGGCAGCACCTCTCCATTTCCCAGATGTTCAAACTGAGGCTCAGAGATGGAAGTGGTCAGGACGACACAGCCAGCAGGGCTGGGAACCAGGCTCTTTCAACTCCCAGGCTGGCCAAACCTACCCTCGTGCTTGGCCTGGTATGTGACTTCCCATGTGACACACATGCAAATGTCATGGTAACGCATGCCAAGCACTTGGCACGGGCTTTGAGTCCTAGTTCCATTCCTCTGTTATTTTCTACTTACCCTGAATTGGCAATAACAGAAACTAATTGCTGAGTATGAGTGCTTAAGGGAAACTGGCCTCCTCCCTCAGTGTCTCTCATCTGGAGGCTCCCTCAGTTAAGTCAATGAGAGTTGAGGTTGGGGAGGGGGTGCGGGGAGAGTGGCAGGAGGCTGGTAAAACATACATGACAGCAGGAAAGAAGCAGCAGAGGTCTGAAGGGGGAGGACCTCCAAACCCCTCCTACTTGCAAGAAAGAGAGAGAAGTGGGTGTACCCGAGAGATTAGGAGAATCACAGGTCTGTACATGTCCCCATGGGAGCTGCCACTGTGGGGATGTGGAGACGTTTGGAACGGGACCCATTACCTCAGTCATCCACACCAGTGGAGGGGAATGAAGGCACAAATAATCCCTATGCCACTTGGGACTGGATTCAGAAGGCAACCAGAGTGGCTCTCAACTCTCTCTCTCTCTCACACTCACACACATAAGCATGTGTGTGCGTGCGGACGCATTCGGGTCTCCCATCTCGGGTCACAAGTGGCTCAACCTGGGCACTGGATGAGCAAGGGACAGGAAAAGACCCCCACCAGGCAGTCTGTACTTCTCTTCCTGAAGCATCCTAAGCAAGCCCCGAGCTGGTGTCCTGTCCTGTGCTCAGCGATAGTCCGGGCTACAGCCCCAGCAGGAATGCGGCTCTGGGCCCATGTTCTCCTCCCCTGACTGCTTCTCTTCCTTCAGATCCCAGCTGAAACAGCACTTTTGCAGGAGGCCACCTCCCCAGCCATGCCTAAGTCAGGCCCCCACTCCTTCCCCACACTCCTGACTTCACAGCCCACAGCAGCCTGCAGTCAGCTTTTATGTGGGCCCCCCTTCCCCCACCAAACCCCTGGTCATTGCTGCATGTCTCACAACTCATCCAGGGCCTGACACATACTAGATGTCCCCGAATATTTGCTGAATGGCTGTGAGAACAAGAAAATGGCTGTAGAGTTTAACACATGGTTGGCAGACTGGTGGACCTCACATGTCCTGGGTAAGATAGGTAATGGGTCAGAGGAGAGGGGCTTCTGGGCAACAGAGGCACTGAGAAGAGGGCAAGTGTGTGTCTCAAGTGGGTACCCAAGTGTCCTCATGGACACAGAGAACTGTGAGGGGCACAGGAAGAGGACGAAACACGGAAAGGCTACTCACTCTGGAGCTGGGTGACCCCTGAACTGGACTTTAGGGGTGAACAGATCCTCGCTTCATGCTAGGGAGTTCTAAGACCTCAGAGGTCATCCAGACTACCTCTTGCCCCATGCAAGTTCCTTAATTAAAGATTAAGTAATGCTTCTTTGAATACCCCCAGCGATGGGATGCTCACCACCTTACCGGGCAGCCCATTTGACTACAGTTTCACAAAATGCGTCCTTAATCAGTCCAAATCTGTTTTCCCCTATGGGCCGTGGGAAAGACAGTTCATACTGCCTTTATACCAGAGACCTTCAGAAAGGGGGAGCCAACTCTCCAGTCACCTTAGGCTGTCTATTGGCCCACTGAGCAGCCCAGCTCCTTCAACAACTCTCCTCCTGGCCGATTTCTGAATTCCCTGAAACTGCAGACCCACACATCACCGCGTTTTTCCGGGGTGCCCTAAGACTTTGTTGTCCATTTGTTAAGGTTGGCTATACTTTTGTTAATGAGAAGAAACCAAAGTGCCAACTCTCTCTGGTTGCATCTGGACCAGATCCTGTGGGCGTGAACTTGCCATTTGTCCCTAATAATTTTATGTTGTAGGACTCTGCCTACCATTCTGTGCTGTCAGGATCTTCTGGAACCAGATCTTACAATTCAATGTGCATGTGTTTGCCTGCTTTGGGTAATCTGCAAACTTGATAGGACTGCCATCTGTGTCTCCCCTTCGAGTTTTGGACAGAAACACTAAACAAGGGGCCTGAGAACAGTATCGGGGAAATCGCCGCAGAGGCCTTCCTCCTGGATGTTGCATTTTTGAGTGTTACCTGTCAGCAAGTGAGGAACCCACCAATCAATACAACCCTGTGTCTCCATTTTGGAACATGAAGACATTGTGAAGGACAGGGCTGAAACACAAAAACACTCCCCTGGCATAGCTAGTACAGAAAAAATAAACCTGCTGCTTTTTTTTTTTTTTTAATGAGGAAAATCAGGGGTTAGATGGGCATGGTTTGTTCTTAGAGAATCCATTTTGGCTCCTACGAATCACCATTTTTTGTTCTAAATGCTTGCAAATCATTAACTTAAAAACCTATTAGTGCCTCCTAGGAGGCTATAAAATAAAAAAAGATGAACAAAAACTGGTGTTGGCCACAATGGGGAGAAATTGGAACCCTCACACACTGCGGGTGGGAATGAAAGTGGTGCAGTCCTTCTGGAAAACAGTTTGGCAAAAAAAAGTTAAATAGAAGGCTCCCATGGGGCCCAGCAACTCCACTCCTATGGAGCTGTGCAGAAAAGAACTCACAGCTGGCCGAGGTTCCCATCCCTAGAAAGGCCTGCCTGCAAGGCTGGTCCTCGGCTGGCACCTGGGAATGAGGATTCCACGAGTGGTCCACCATTCTTGAACTGGTGAAGGTGGTTTCCTATCCTTAGACTGTACAGTCTGGGAGGCTGGATACCTACCTGCTCTCCTTCTGGGAGTCTAGGATTTGGGTATGTGCTAAAATGGGGCCGGTGTGACCAGCCCCCAATAAAATCCTCTGGCTCTGAGTCTCTAATGAGCTTCCCTGATATTAAATAACACCTCACACATGTTGTCACGATTCAATGCTAGAAGAATTTGGCGTACCCTGTATGATCCTGCTGGGAGAGGACTCTTAGAAGCTGTGCCTGGTTTCCTCGGGGATTCCCTGCATGCCCTTTTTCCCTCTGCTGATTTTTCTCTGTGTCCTTTCACTACAGTACAGATCACAGCTGGGAGTAGGACCAAGTGCTGAGTCTTATGAGGTCCCCTGGTGAATCACTGAACCTAGGGGTCCCCTTACATATCTAGAAAATAAAAAACATAAGTCCACACAAAAAATTTATATATGCGAATGCATAGCAACACTGCCCGTAACAGCGAAAAAGTGAAAAACCCAAATGTCCGCTGACTGATAAATGAACCAAAATGTAGTAAAAAAACCATATATATGCAATGGAATAGTACTCAGTCATTAAAAAAAAAAAAAAGAAATGAAATACTGCCACATGCTACAGCAGAGAGAAACCTCAAAAACCAGACACAAAAGGCCACATAGTGTAGTATCCCATTTCTACGAAATGTCCAGAACAGGCAAATTCATGCAGATGGAAAGTAGGTTAGTAGTCACCAGGGACTGGGTAAAGAAGATATAGGGAATGACTGCAAGTAGAAATGAGGTCTTTTTGGGGTGTTGAAAATGTTCTGTAATTGATGAGGAGGAGTGTACAACTCTGTGAATACACAAAATCACTGAATTTTATACTTTCAAAAAAGGTGAATTTTATGATACATATAATGTTATTTATATATATATTTTAAAGTTTTTATTTATTTATTTGACAGAGCGAGGGAGAGACCATGAGGGGGGAGTGGGAGAGAGCCCAATGCGGGGCTCGATCCCAGGACCCCAGGATCATGACCCGAGCCAAAGGTAGATGCTTAACTGATTGAACCACCCAGGTGCTCTACAGTTATTTGCATCTTTAAAAATTATTAGTAGGGACAGATCAATGTCATATGCCACTTGATAGGCAGTCCTTTATTTCACTAGTATTCTGCCCCAAAATTCAAACCTAAGCTGAATCATGAGGAAGGATCACACAAACGGAAATCAGGAGACCATGTACAACATAATGACCTTCACTCTTCAAAATCATCAAGGTCATAGAAGAAAAGGAAAGACTAAGGGACTGTTCTAGATCAAAGGAGACTAGGGAGACATGAACTAAATGTCACACGTAAACTTGAATGTGATCCTGGAGCAGAAATAACAACAATTATTATTATTTCTATGAAGACAATTGTCAAAACAACCGACAAAATTTGAACGGGGCGTAGGAATCGGTAGTATCGGTGATACCACTGTTAATTTTTTCTTTGAAGGGTTTTACTATGGTTATGTAGAAAAGTGGCACTAAGTTTTTGGTAATACACAATGAAATATTTAAGGGGAATTATGGTTGCAACTTACTCTCAAATGGTTCAGAAAACTGTGTGTTGGGGAGAGAGAAAAAAAGCAAAAGGTAAAATGTTAATATTTGAGGAATCTGGGTAAAGGGTAAAAGTGAAACCTTTTTAGATATTTGCAACTTTTCTACAAATCTGAAATTATTTTTTTAAAAAAACCCATTCAAGGGGCACCCAGTAGGTTCAGTTGGTAGAACATGCAATGTTTGTTCTCAGGGTTGTGAGTTCAAGCCCCACAGTGGGTGTAGAACTTACTTTTAAAAAATAAATAAATAAATAAAGACTCCATTATCTATCTACCTATCTTTTAATGTATCTAACATATAGATGTTCACTGTAGAAAAGCAGAAAGAAAACCACCACCCATTATTCAAATACTATAACCACCATTCCTATTTTGGTGTTTTCCTTTCTATTCTTTTCTCATTCATCTTTGCTTCTTCCAGGGATGACAACATAAACATTTTCCATTTTATTACAAAGGCTTTGCAAACATCATTTTCAAGAGCCATATAACAAGTAGGTTCAGCATCATTTACTTAACCTTCCCCCCATATAATCCGACATTTCAGTGATTTCTACTTTGCAGTTATTGTAAATAATGCCGTAACGAACATCTCCGTGCACCCTCCTTTTTCTGCACTTCAAGTACGTTATTTAGGCCAGAGCTTCTTAGAAATTGCTGGGGGAAAAAATTAAAAGATCTTAATATGTATGTTCCCTTTTAAAGAGTAAATCCAGACACCTTGTTTTGCCCATCAAGATGCAACACTTGGTAAATGGAAAAATATAAAACAAGCTTCTGACAATACAGTAATGCAGTTCGCTTGGGGAGATCAAACTAAATAATAGTCATTTATATTTGTGTAGCTCTTTGCACACTTTATCTCACTTGATTTGGGGAGTTCAGTGGTCTTGACAGGATAGATATTATTCTCATTTAGAAATAATCATGCAAGAGCTCAATAAAGTATGAGATGTAAAGTAATAAACAGATAATAAAAAATGTTTCCAAGTGCACAGTGATTACAGAAATGCTACTTGCATAACAAGGGAAAGAGCAGGGCACCAAATGATACAGCATAAAACTTCTTGGACTATGTATGAGTATTTTAAAGAAGAGGAAGGAAAAAAAAAAGACAGGAAGGAAATACACCAAACCCTGACAGTGATTATCTCTGATAGTGAGAAGTTCAGTGGTTGTAATTTTTTCCTTCTAATTGACTTATATCTTCTGGATTTTCTACAATGAGTATCTAGAAATATTTATAATGTGAAAATTAAAGATTGTTAGAATAAAAAACATAAGGAAGCAATGAGACGGTGCTGCTCCTAAGTCAGAAGAAAGTGCTTGGGTGGTTGGCCATGGAGTAGATAGGATGGAGCCAGGTTTGACAAAAGAGAAGAAGGTCTTCTACAGCTGGGAGTCAGAGACAAGGCCAACCAGCGAGAGAAACAACATAAACAGAAGCACAGAGCCAGAATCTCAGAGTCAAACAGAATCTGAGCGCCAGAGACGGTCTCTATTCCCATAGCCACCTTCTACGAGAACTACAGGAGGCTCAGACTGGGGAAGTGATCTGCCACGGCCAGGATGCAGAAGTCAACAGCGCAGGGCATGGTCCTGTCTCCAAGAACATGGGCCAGGACGGTGATGTGGCTGACTGGAGCAGGGGCAGCCTGAGCTGCGGCAAGGGGGATCTGGGATGGACTCAAGAACATGACTACAAGAACCAGGAGACGTGAGAACTAAATACCAAGAGAAACTATACCTCTGCCCCCACTGGGTTCCAGAAATACACAACAGGCAGTCATCATCTGTGTGTGCATACGCGCGTGTCCATGCTGGAGACAGAAGGCGGCTCTAGATGGTCTCTAGAAGCCCCTCCCTTCCAGCCGTCTGTGATTTATAGATTCAAAGAACACCTAACAATAGACCACAGAGCCTTCCTTTTGCCAAGTCCTGTAAAGGCAGGAAACAAAGCCCCAATGATAGACACAGGCAGAGCAATGGGAGCTGAATCCTAAAACATCCCATTAGTTCCTTCTCAGACGAAAGATGTTTTTGTCCACCTGAACAAATTACAAGGACATGAAATCTTAAGATGAAAAATATTTACTAGTCTGAGGTACACATCATTATTTTAAGATGTTCTTTCCACCTGTCTCAGAGCTCTAGAATTCTCTCCCAAGAAAAGTGACTGGAATCCCCTGCATCAATCACCTGGGCACAGACGCCCATCCCGGCTCATGAGCCCCAGAACAGCAGAGCCATGAGAGAAAGGATGCCAATGAGGAGGGGAGGAAATGGGACTCACTGGCAGTTTGCCTCTAGACCGGAAAACTAAGAGTTTGTGTTGGAAAGTTCTTTGGGGGCAACTGGACAGGAAGGAGTAATCACTGAAATGGGGCGACATTCCCCGTTTTAAAGAAAACCCACACACAGACAGGATCAGGCCTGGCAGTGACCCAGAACCACCGCCACAATGTCTCAAAGCTGCCAAGACGGGAAATGGATTTTCCCAGTCATTAGAGACAAGTGCTCACAACATGCCTTGCAGCCTTATTGGTGTCTCCCAGCAGTGACACCTGGCCCCATCTGCAGGGGCTGAGTGGGAAAGGATTTGGTCTCTAATGATCCTGGGATCTAATGACCACACAGATAAAGAGATGAGAATGTTGGGTTTTTTGTTTTTTTTTTTCCTTCCTTTTCAGCACAGTGCAGGGAGACAGCTGACAGCTTGGTCCCTAAAAACCATCCATATTAGATTCCTCAATCTACCTCCATCACAGCACGACCTGATTGGTGCCGGCCAATGAGACATCGGTGAATACACACCCAGCCCTTGGTCTAATTCAGCAGCTGGACACAGGTGGGATTCGGCTGTGCTGAGGGGTGAAGGGCGGGGGGTGGGGAATAGAAGGGGGAGGTGCTGCCTCCCTCCTTTCACTTTTGGGTTTGCTTGAGATGTTGAAAGGCAAATGTAGGAAATGAAAATGTGGTATCACTCCCTACCTAGCTGGGGTCCAGACAGCTCTCCCGCATCCTGCCCACGGGGATGCAGATTTGAGCAGTCTCAGAAATTTCACCTTATCTGTAGCTGTTCTAAGGCACCATGGTTGAGAGTCTGGGCCCTGGAGCTAGACCCCTGCTGCTCAAAGTGCGGTCCAGGGACTAGAAGCTGGGCATACACCGTGAGCACGTCAGGACCGAAGCATCCTGGGCCCCAACCCGGACCTGCTGAATTAGAACCACCATTTTAGGAAGCCCCCCAAGTGATCCAATTGCATGTTAAAGTTAAGAAGTTGCTGTAGGTCTCTGTCACCTACTGGCTGTGGGGCCTTGAGTGAGCGACCTAACCTCTCTGAGCCTTGGTTTCCTCATCTGTGAAATAAAGACAGGAATATTTAATCCTCATAATAATCCTGAGAGTAAATAAGATAACCTATGAAAAGCATTTAGCACAGCAGCTGGTACAGAATATGTGCTCAATAAAAAAAAAAAAATCCATAAGATCTTCACTACCCTATTAATTTACCGGCTAAGTATCCCTCCCTTCTTTTCTCCCTACACCACCTGTCTAATCTAAAGCACTCCCATCTCTCCACGGGACTCCTGCAGCAGCCTCCTAACCCACCAACAGCTGGAGTCTTCTGCCTCCTACATCGTTGTCCACACTGCAGGCAGGGTGATTATTTGAAATGCAAATGTACTCGCATCTCTACCTGACCCCCAACCCACACTTAAACACTTCTATTAGGTATAAAGATCAAGCTCAATCCGGCTCCTCGGGCCCTGCAGGTCCCACCCACTCAGGCCTCCAGCCTCAGCTTATCCTCCCTATCTCTGCCTTAACAATGCCGGCTTTCCTCCTCAGAACCTCAAAGAACCACAACTCTTCCTGCCACAGGGCCTTTGCACAGGACAGCACCTTTCCTTGGATCACTCCCCTCTCTTCTTTTTGCCTGGCAAATTCCACTTATCCGTTACATCTCTGTCCCAGAGAATTCTAGCTTCCTGGATCAAATCAAATTCCCCTGTTATAGAAGATCATCCAAGCCAGAATTTTACATTAATCGTGTGATTGATTAATTTGTATCTATTTCTCCCCCCTGGAAATAGTCTCCATTGCTCACTATTGCTCCCCATCCCCTAGCGGAGTGCCCAGCACACACAGGTCCTCCATGAATACATGCTGGGTAAAGGCCTAAGGATGGTGGCGACACAGGTGAGCTCCCCTGGGCTGCTCATGTCATGAGGACCATGGAGAAAGGGCAATCCTGGGACAGAAACACTGACTGACCTATGGCTTTGACTCAGCAAGGGTTTACCAAAGGCCCAACAAGGGAAGAGCTCCAACTGTGAGGCCACAGGGGATGGCAAGAATGAGCTAGCCACTTTCCCATGAGATACCTTTATGATCTTGCTACAGAGTCTGCAGCCGGACAAAAGGAGCTGATGGAGAAGATCACAAGCCAGTCTGAGCTCTGTCCCTGCACTGAGATTGGTTCCCAGCCTGCAAAGGGAAGGCTCCTCCCCACTCCTCTGTTCTGTCAAAGTCTGGGTATGGAGGGAGGAACCGGGAGACAGGGCATGGAGAACAGAGATGAAGGACAGCAGGGATGAGCTCAGCTCATCTGTGAGGGAACTTCCAGGGGAAATGGTTTGACAAGGCCCTCTGAACGATTTTAGTACAAAACCCACCTACGCACAGGGAGCTCTGCCATTCCCAAAGTGCTTTCCCTTCCTCATTGGAGCCTTATGGTCACCTGTGAGCGAGACAGGGTGCAAGTCATCACCCCCGTTTTACAGAAAAAGAAACTACACTTCCACATACATACATTTATGGAACATACATGACGTGCCGAACATGATAAGGGCTTTTGGGTGTATTAGCACACACAGTTTTCACCATGGCTCTGAAAGGCCCTTACAGAGAGGAGGTGGCAAGGTACAGGAGCTAAGAGTCTGGCTTTGGGTCCCAGCTCTCCCTAGCTGTGTGTCCTAAGACAAGATACTTAACCTCTCTGTGCCTCAATGATCTCAACTGTTCAAAAATGATACTGTTATGCTTATCTAGTGTTTTCCATGAGTCACCAGGGATTTATATATATAATAATTCATTTAATCCTCATTTTAACCTTATAACATTCGTATATCATTGCCCCAATCTCATATAAGGAAACTGAGGCACATGTCCAAGCGTCACAGCAAGTAGGTGGCAGAGCCAGGATTCAAACCCAGGCAGCCTGTGCTCTTGGCCACCATCCTCCACCACTACCTCTCCTGAGGGAAGCAGTTGCATAACTGCCTCAAATGGGTGCCGCACGGATGAATTACAACACAAGGCACTCAGCACAGTGCCCAGTGCATGGAAAACCCATCCACATTAGCACCTGTGACCGCCTGTCATGGGGTCCACGGGCATCACTTCCCTCCCAGCAGGAAAGAGGACCAGAATTGCCTTCTCCACACCTCATATCCAGCAAGGCTGTTACCGACATCTCCAACGCCTGCAGTTCCCCTCCTTTCCCACCCCCTCCCAGGCCCTTGTCCCTGAACATCAGCCAGTCGCCCTGCATCCTCTCTCACCCCACTTCCCCCATCCTCTCTCCAACTGCTGGAGCTGATCCTTTACAAATGTAAACCATTACATGCCCCTCTTCTGCGTAAGTGCCTCGGAGAGCCTCCCAAGGCTCCAGGCTTGAAAGGCCTGCTCTGGCCTCTCCCAGATCCCAGATCTGTGTGTGTCCACCACAGGGGCCTCTGGACAACACCTCAAACACATCCAGCCCCGTCCTGCCTGGGGTAGGCAGATAACGGCCCCCAAAGGTGCCATGTCCTAAGCCCCAGAGCCTGTGACTACCTATGGTGAAACGGAATTAAGGTTTCAGATGAAACTAAGGTTGCTAATCAGCTGACCTTGTGATGGGGAGATTAGCCTGGATTATCCTGGTGGATAAGGGTCCTTAGAAGTAAAGGAGGAAGAAGGCAGAAGAGTCAGTGTCTGAGAGGTGAAATGCCAAAAAGCCTCCACAGGCCTTTGCTGGCTTTGAAGATGGTGGAAGTCACCACGAGCTAGGGAATGTAGGTGCCTCCTGGAAGCTGGAAAAGGCAGGGTTGGATTTTCCCCCACAGCCTCCAGAAATGAATATAGCCTAACCAACACCTCGGTTTTAGCCCAGTGAGACACATTTTCAACTTCCGACCTCTGGTACTGTAAGGGAATAAATTTGTGTTGTTTCAAGTCACTGAGTTTGTGTGATTTGCTACTGTATAGGAGACTAATCCACTACCTCAGGGCCTTTGCACTTCCCAATGAAGAACTGAGTGAACAAATCACCAAAACTCCAAATGTACTTCCTACTCCTTCATGGCCATTTTTCTGCATAAGGACTTCCAATATTCTGGAGCATTCTGGGTACTCCAGAATGGGTACCAGCATTCTGGAATTCACTGTTCTCCTGCAGTCCCTTGCTATCCATCAATGGTAATATTTAACACTCCAGCAGGGTCATAATTTCTTTCAAGTCTGCCTCCCCTGCTCTTGAGCTCTGGGATCTATTCATCAGAACATCCCCGACTCCTAGCCAGCCCAGGGGCTGGCCAAACAGAGGCAATCAACACAGCACATGAGTAATAATAAGGGCTGTATGCGTTACCTCTGCTGTCCAGTAACGGACACGTGCCGAGCATTTACTGTGTGCCGAGAGCCAGGTAGGCCCTTCACGAGCTTTTCATCCGACACCAGCCCTGCAAGGTGGGCTACTGTTACTATCCCTGTCCTACTGGACGATGCAGTCAAGTCCTCCAAGTCCTGGAGGGTTAGCTACCTTGCCTGAGGACACAGAACAAACAGTGGCAGAGCCAGGCCACAGACGCAGCAGGGCAACTTGGAAGGCCACTCTCTTAAGCACAACAGCACACCACATCCCGCCCAACAACCCTCCCACGTGAGATGAGCTGCTCCTTTTCCCAACACCTGGTGCTATGCAGAGGGGTAGAGCTGGTGTTTGAAGCTGGGGTCTGGCAGATTCAAAAGGCTGTGTGTCCCTCCCATCCCCCAGGCTGCTCTGCTGTCTAACGAGTGAAGGAACAAAACGTTGACCTGGCACCTCCGGACGGCAGGCGGCTCGCAGAGAACCAGACCGAGGACCAGCCTGCTGCCTGGGCCCAACCGCCCGCCCTGAGGTCTGTTTCTCTTTGAGAACAAGAAACGTCCACATTCCCAGTTCCTGAAGGCTCAGGCTGCTTGAAGAAATGGAAGAAATGACCCGCTTTAAAGCTGCTTCAGCAGAGGCGAGAGCCTCTGGAAACGTGAAAGGGGCAGAACCCATTCTTTTGCCTAAATGTTAAGGGTTTTGTAAAAAGAAAGGGGGGAAAGAAGCAGATTTAAGTGACAGCAAGGAAAAGAGTGATGTGAGCACTGCCCAGGTCGTGACTAGAGCATGGAGAGAAGTAATCCCGCTGCCACGTGTCCCAGGGAGGTGACATGATCTGACATCTGGAAGTTTGGCCTTGATCATCCAATGCTGAAGGCTGCGAGTGGCACCCAGTGACAGCGAGGAGCCCAGGGGACCTATTTCAGGGCCTCTGGGGCTCACAGGAAGGCCCTCGGCCGCAGAGGACAACAAAAGCTCCAGGAGGACAGGAGTCTTGTTTCCTAGTTGGTGACGCCATTTTGTGAGGACGAGCTTTGGGTATAAAACACTGAGGCCCCCTCCTTAGCACATCCATGGAGAACCACGTGCAGCCACCTACATTATCTGGTGGTTCTTCCTAGAGCCCAGGGAGGATCAGTACTGTTCTTGGAGATCCCCATCCTGGACTCAAGGAGGAGGCCTGAGATGCACTGGACACTCACAGACCATGAACGGCCTTGTTTCTTGTCCAGTAAAACGGTTTCAGTCAAGGCTGGGAGAATGAGCTAGTATTTACTTCATACCTCCCTGTGCCAGTCCCTGCGCCAGATGTTATCATGTCCTTTACCGCATTTAATTCTCCATGGCTACTTTGGGAAGCAGATATCATGCCCATTTTATGGACAAGAATACTGAGGTTCAGTAATTATTCCAAGGGTACACAGACAAACCCAGGTCTGACTCCAACCTCTGCCTCTTTCTGTTCTTTCCTCAACCTCCCCTCCCCTGACACCATTCAGAAAGTACGTATCGATCCCCTAACATGCACCCTGTGTTCCTGCCACCACAGCCCCTATACCCGTGTCGGGAAACACAAAATAAGGGGGAAACAAGCAAGCAGGGTAAACTTTGAATGCTGATAAGCACTGTGAAGAAAAAACCCAAGCCAGGTGAGGATGGGTGACTGAGTGGGTGGAGACGGTGAAGGAAAGCCCCCAAGACGGTAACTAAGCTGAGATCTTAACTATCTGAAAAACAAAGCTCCTTCTGTTTTCCATGTATAGCCTGAGAAATGCACTTGACTTTTCTCTTTATCCCTCTTAGGTCTCCATCAGCAGATTCCAAAGTACATAGTTTCTTTTTTTGGCTAGAAGGACTGGCAAAACCCACTGATAAGGTTACCTGTTCACCCCAGGAGAGAGAATTCCAAAGCAGGAAACAGACCTGCTCAGCCTCATAAACACGGTATAAGATGACTGGGGTCTTGGAGCTCATTCATCCTACCACGCTAAGTAGTTGCCACTCCCTAAGCTCTCTTTGAGTTTTCATTAATCAGACAGCTCACTGTAGGTTTTCTTTTCATTTCTCCAGGTCTGTGATGACGGACGGCATGGGGTGGCACTTCTGGATGCATAATAAGGGGCTGGTGGTGTTTTCTCACTCCCCCAAGACTGAAATTCATGGGACACAGGACATTTTTTTTTTTGACAGCACTGATCTGAAACCCTGTGTTCTTGAAAGGATTATTGCAGTCCTATTATAAAAGATAACCTAATCACATGGGAGAGAGTGATTTGATTTCAAGCAATTTGATTTCAAAACCCTGGAAGAGAATACCAAAGAATAATTAACTATGAAAACCAAAAGATGCTAATCTTGACGAGCTAATGGGACAGACTGGGAGAGAGAGAAAACTCAGATCTTTAGAGTTTCACAGATTCTTGAATGGTTTGAATGACCAGAATCAAAGCTCACGGCAGGCCTTCAGCTGGCTGGATGTGTAGCTTTCTCCTCCCTCAAATCCATGCGTCCCAAATAACTGGGTGCACCTGCCCCCGGTCTGCTGGTCTGCCGCTCTGGCTTCTAACAGGACCACAGTTTTCTCCTGCCTGAGTTGCCTCCGGATCCCTGCTGGGGTCTAGTAAACCCCCTGCAGGAAGGAGGCAGCTCCTGCCGAGTGGGCAAAACAGACCCTTTCACAGGAGGGAGACAAGCAGACTGATGGCCCCTGACAGGTGACCTGATGAAACCTTCACAGAATTCCCCTTCCCTGCATTTGCTTTGGAGGTACTACTCTGGGTGATGGTGGCTCACTGGGGCTCTTTCATAAATCTCGAAGACAGGCCCTTTCAGGCATGCCCTACAAAAGAAAGGCCTCGGTGAGATTTCTGTCACTGACAGCCATTTATTCTGTATAAAGGAAAAACCATCATGTTTTCCCAATTCAGAGCACAGTGGCTGGAAAAAAAAAAAAACCCACGTTGCATAAAATGGTATCAGTTCAGCGGCAGAGGCAGGGTTGAGGGGGGTGGGAGTTGGGGTGCAGGGGTGTTGGGAGGGGTCTTCTCCAGTTGCTATTAATAAAATCACAAGTCTTGGGTGCCTTCTCTAAGGAGAGTGGCTTCTATTCAACCTGCTGCCTCCAGAAGCTGCTCTTTGTGTTTCTTTCTGGGCAAGAGGAAGAAATGCCTCTTATTTTCACTGTGGACTTGATGTTCTATTTATGTACCTGAGAAAGATGTGAGTAACCATTTGTGCTCAGATCTGACTCCGGGCCTGGCTGGTGCCACTTAAAATGAATAAAAAGGACGAGCCTCCTTATTTGGAATCCAAGGGGTCCCTCACATAGGAAGTCACTAAGTGAGAAAGCTTTGATAGAGGAGGACAGAAGGGGGGCAGGGATGGACATGATGTGAAAGAGAGAATGTCAGTGCAAAAATGCTTTTTGAATGATTAGCTGTGGCTATTTAAGCCATTGAAAGTTTAAACCCTCTTGAGGTCAGGGAAAGAACCAGAAGAAAATCAGAGGCACATTTCCTCGCTTCTTATGATAAACCCAGCAAAATTTTAAAATGCAAAGCATCTCTAAACAGCTATTTGATTAGGTTTTTTTTTTCCCCAACGAGGCCATGATAATTAGCAAATGCCTGGGAGATGAGATTTAAATATGCCAATCAGTCCATCTCAAGAGTTTAGCAGAAACAACGTGCAATGTAATTATCTTTAACCGATAACCACTTTTGTGGGGTTACAGCCTTAACTGGAGACCTGAAACCCACAACATGACCTCTCCCCAGACCTGGAGCAGCTGCTTTCCCACTTAAAAAAAAAAAAGAAAGAAAGAAAGAAATAGCAACGCCAAGTGTTATCTGAAAACTCCACCAGTGTGACCTTTAAGGAGAAGGATTTTGAGTACCTCTGGTGATAACGCGGCCCCCATTTCTTCCACTAATGGGGCATTTTCCCAAACCAGCAGGGTGATGGAGATAACCTGAATTCACAAAGGTGTGAACAGACTACCTACAGTATCTAAGGCCCTATTTTCTCCATCAGTGATTGTTTCTTGGGTTGGAAATCACCAAAAACTTAAAGATTCACATCTTGAGTCTCACGCAGTCCATAGGGACATGCAAAATGGGTCCCTCAGTAGAGACTGGTCTGTAATGGGACAGAACGTCATCTGAAAGAGGAGAACTGTTAGCTATTTGGGAATGTTTTCCTGTCTTGCTACTGGGGCATGCTGCATTGTGAAACTACTCTGGTTAAAATGGAGTCTTTTCAAAGACTCAGGCTGTCGTCAGACCAAGTCCATTTTTCACACCATAGACTGGGCTCCGCTATCTCTCAAAATAGCTTTTTAAAATATGGTGATGGCAAAGTGGCTAAGAGAGAGGAAGGTTTCACTTCTTCAACCTGTAACTACAGAAACGTGTGTCTTGGGCACAAAGGGACGTTACCAGGCAACATGATAGAAATGAATAACATTGATAATCAATCCCATAGTAATAGCTTTTATAATTAAAGATTACTGCAAGTACAATGGATTCTAACACAAATGGGAATAATGGAGACACTGCCATCTCCCTGCCTGTTTGTCAGCAACCGTCCTCCTGCCTACACGTGGACCCTATGCTTCTGTGGTATGGGCCAAGTCTGTAATTAACCACCTGCCAGTGTGGGGGGCCGTAACTCTAACCAGGCCAGCACTTTCTTCACTAAGTTCTTACAAGTGATAATTAAACCCGCTAGCCTTGCTTGTGAGGTCTGATCACAACTGAGCAGTACACGCATACGTACGCTGGCACGTCTAACAATGATGGATTCTCAAAGAACCACTGGCTGGTGCCGAGGCTGCCAGCACTCTGATCATCAGATAAGTATCTCCTTATGTGAGTGCCTTGAGTCCTAGCCCCTGCACCACAAGCCTTCACCTTTTCTTTTAATCGAACAACGTTTTGCAATTTCAGCTCCATCTATCAGGCGCTTCCATTGTCTGCTAATAGAGTTTACAGAATCCTATTCCCCAGTCTCTGGCCAGAGCCAAGAAATCTTCCATCATTCCTGTAAGTCCAAGAATGTTTCAAATGCACTATAAACTGAACTTGAACTTTGTCCACCATTCGGCTGTCGACCTGAGAACTTGCCAGCAAGGGCTTAATTCATAATTAGATGTTGGCTAGACAAATTACCTGCCAATGGTACCTTTGCCTACCACTAATGCACAGGAGAATAATGTTCAATGTGGGGATACAAGGAAAGAGAGAGCTCTCCTGGGAGGAAGTGTTTTGCAAAATCTATTTCCTTGACAACTGTTTTCCAAGCAAATGTTAGTACGGTAGGGGTTTTTTCCCATGGTTTTGAAATATGCTGGCGTCTAAAAATCAACATT
Organism: Enhydra lutris kenyoni; assembly: GCF_002288905.1. NCBI lineage: Eukaryota > Metazoa > Chordata > Mammalia > Carnivora > Mustelidae > Enhydra > Enhydra lutris. Next base: position 979,645 of record NW_019154122.1, read on the forward strand.
GTCAAATGCCCTAATGTGAAAAATAGGGATCAAAACAGAAGTAAAACAATAATAATAATAATAATAATAATAATAAATACTAAGCCTCCAGAGCTGAAAATTCTAAAATACGGGGATTCACACCACTTTCTGTGTGTGGGTACGTGGCGGGGCGGGGGGCGGGGGAGGTGGCTCGGGGGTGGGTGGAGGGAGATAGTAATGAGCAGAAGATAGGCAGCATTTAGAGGTACCGCTGGGGATTACTTAGTTACCCAGCTCAGGGCACCATGGAGAGAACGTGGAGCTCAGTCTCCCCGCCCTGCTGGGCCCCTCTACCCAGAGCTGGAGGACTAACTCGGGCTCTAGGGGGGAGCACGGCCTAGTCCCTGACCATCCCTTTCAGCACAAAGAAGCTCCAAGAACAATCCAGTCGGCCTCGGGATTAGGTTACGTTCCTTTAGAATTGTGCAGTCTCTGATTCTCTGAGACAGGCCCAATTTCAAATATTCGGTCCCATTATTAGACAATGTGTCAGACACCATGTTCTAAGTTTTTATTTGGAAAATGGTTTTATGGCATTGGCGGGCTTCCTGATGTGGGCAGAACCATATTCCTAGTGCCAGGACAGAGCAAGGGTGTCAAGAGGGCTACCATCCTCTGCTCCAGCTGACCTTTCTCTCCCTGATGGAATTCCCTCAATGGAATTATTAGCTCAGCTCTAAACAGGTCATGGCAAATCAGGACACTTTCTAACATACCCATTCACCCACACAATATTCCACATTAAGTACGGTCTGGATGCCAAGAATGGTACTAGATATTGGGGACTCAGAGGGACAGGATGAGTGCCTACTATGGGGAGTCATTTTTTAAAGCAGGTTCTTGATTTGGGGTCTATGGGTGGAACTGGAATCTAGGAACCCCTTGAAACTGTACATAAAAACGGCGCGTTTTCTGTGCATGTATGCACATACCATTAGCATTATTCTGGGGGAGGAGGGTCTATACTTTTTATCATATAAGTGCAGGGGTCTGTGACTCAAGACAGGTTAAGGATCGGGAAAGCTATAATGCAAACTGCTGTTCTGTCACCAAGATCCACCCACAGTGAAGGGGTAAGGACAGGCTATGCAATGGAGGTGACGTCTGGGCAAGGTCTTGGCAAATGCAAGGGCTCGGCTTCACCTGCCTGGAGTCAAAGAATGAAGGCTGTGTCCTTCCAGTTCGAGCCTCTTCCTCCAGATGCCCTCTGGGCCCCTCCCCCACACCAATTTCCCTCCTCCATGCTTGTTCCTCCCTTCATCCACTTCCTCAAGTCTTTCCTGAGCACCTACTTACTTAGGCCAAGCCCTGTAAGCAAGAAAAACACGGGTTCCTGCCCTCCCAGGGCTGACATTCTTGTAAGATAGACAGACATCAATCAAATACAGAGATATATCATTACAAACTGAGATCAAAGCTAAGTAGGGGGGAGAACGGAGAAAGAGCATGGTTGCCTGTGGGGGCCTGATTCCAGAGAGACAGGCAAGGCTTCTGTGCTCACCAGCCAGCAATCTGGATTATAAACCACCTCACAAGTCTGAAAATCCTCAAGGGGAGAGACCACGGATCACTGGGCATGGCAGCTCATAGAGCTTGCAAGCACCTGGCATGGGGAGCACGTGTATTTGCTGAACAAACAGACGAGTGGATCAGCAGGCTATCCTGTGCTGTTCCCTGTATTTAACATTGCTCATACCTCTCAGGCACACAGCTCTCACTGGAGATCTCCTTCAAGCCCACAGCGCAGAGAACTAAAAAATCACCCAACTTGGTGATGCCTCCCACTTCACAAACTCTCAAGAAATGCATTTTCCTTCCCTCTTATTGGCTTTCTCCCACAAAGCTACTTCGATATTCAATTCTGGGCCTTCGTTCAAGTTCCCAGCCATTCGCACATGACTCTGCTCACACTCGGTCCTGGAACTGAGGCTCGGCTCCCTCCGCGAAAGGTTGAAAAAGGCAGAGGCCACCCTCTGTGGGGAAGAGCAAGACACAGAGAAGGGGGACCTTGTGCCTCGAAGCAGGGAAGAGCTTGAAAATGCATACCAGGGAGCTGACATCGATTCTGTTTACTGTCTGTTTTGTTCGCTGTTGGCACATAGTTCACACTCAATACTTATTTGCTAAATGAGCCAGTGAATGAAAGGGGACTTGGACACGCCAGGCAGAGGCAGACAGGTGGCAAAATACACAGGACGGGCGGCAGAGCTGCACCACTGGTGGGCTGGCAAATGTGTCTTTCCTGCAGGAGTTCTGCTGGATATTCTCGCTTACCTTTTAGAGTGAGACAAAAATGAAGTAATGGAAAACAGACCAGAATTCCATTTGTCTGTCGATGGCGGTAGGAGATTCTTTGCTGAACTGGACAGCGGCTTTTGAAACCTGGAAAGGGTTATTTTCCATTTCTCGTGCTATTTACGATGGCACACGTTAAGTTTTCTCTGCATTATTAACGTTTTCTCCACCACGTTCCTAAGTCCAGACAATCATCAGGACAATAAATCAGATCCTGATTTATAGCTTTTTCTAGTTTCTGTGGTGTAAACACTCCTACCACTGTCTATCTCCAACTGCCTACATGATGTTAGGGAGAGATGTGGAGAAGAGCGCCATTATACAGACCTGATAGAGACAGGGTAGACACACGTCCCCTCAAGAGCACATATGAGTAATAATGTAGTAAATTAATGAAGAAGTGAGGAGTTTTGAATATTGGCTACCTTTGCTTTTTATATACCTTAATTATATATTTATATAATTAATTTTTACATAACAGCAATTTGCTCCCAGAATTTCTGGAAATTTAACAGTGGCTCTCCTGCTTCAGCTCTGGCCCATCACCAGGCACACCGCCAGCAGACCAGACTCTGCTTTGGGATCATAGGAGATTCAGCTGCAATGGACTCACCCAGAACTGTGGTCATGTTTATACAACATGTGAGTTTTGTCATTAAAAACAAAATAGAATTTTGAATTCTATTGTGGGCCTGCTAATCTCCCTGGATTTAGGGTTTCTAAAAACTGTGCTGCAGCCCCACCCTGGGCCTACTCTGTTCCCCAGAGGGAAGGGTGCCGGCTCTTGGAGGCCTCAAAAAAAATGCAGACAGTACCGTGCATTTTAGGTAGTAAAGTGCATATTTCAGAAAACTGTGGCCTGAGGATCTAGCAGAAGCTCTGGCAAGTCAGCCAGAAGAGAGGTTAATTCTAGGTCCGAGGCAGGGGTGGGAGGACAGAGCTGGGTGTGCTAAAGAAGTAGAACCATAAGCTTTGTTGGACACCATGGGACATGGGGAGTGGGGAAAGGTCCCAGAAGACAAGGGATCTAAAACAAAATGGTCTTGACTTTGAAGGCTGCCCGGGACAACAAGAAAATCCCCAACTCCAACTTCCCAGGTCACATTTAAGCTCCAGCTGGGGCCACCCAGGCAAGTGGGCGACTTCATGGCTCAAGTCCTTTGTCAGGTGCTGGGAATGAGCACCCCTGGCCCTGCCATGGCCTCCTGAACTTCCTGACATTCCACTCCTGGGCAGTCGGCTCAGGAACAATGTAGGGTGTGCAGGGGAGAGGCAGGAAGGGCCAGCATCATTGTGGGGCTACTGCTAGGCCTGGAAGATGCAGGTAAAGTGTGGAGTCAGTGCGGCTTCTCCAAGCTTCTACACAGTCTGTGGAGAGTCAGGCTGATGGGGTCTGGAGAGAGCTCAGAGGGCCCACTGCGGTGTCCTTCTCCAGGGACAATCACCCTTGGGGCTGAGGAAACACCAGCAGTGGGAAGGGCAGGGCCAGGGCTGGCACGGAGAGTACGGAGCGCAACTCAGGACCCCAAGTCCCACTAACGCTCCATCTTGCACATCATCTTGCATAAGCCCACCTTGGGGGCCCAGGTGTCCTCATCTGGAAAGATGGCAACTGGGGGCACCTGCGTGGCTCAGTGGGTTAAAGCCTCTGCCTTCGGCTCAGGTCATGATCTCAGGGTCCTGGGATCGAGCCCCGCATCAGGCTCTCTGCTCAGCGGGGAGCCTGCTTCCTCCTCTCTCTCTCTGCCTGCCTCTCTGCCCACTTGTGATCTCTGTCAGTCAAATAAATAAAATCTTTGAAAAAAAAAAAAAAAAGACGGCAACTGTGAGAATGATTTCCAAGATCAAATGAAAGAAATGGACTATAGAAGCTGTGATGGGCTGAGCAGATGGGAGGGATCTCAGAGAAGAGGAAGAATTTTCGGAGGCAGGTTTGGAGGAGCAGCAGGCTGTCTCTACTGGGTTCACTCCAACCCTTGGGCCAACCTCCTTCACTCCCAACAAAACCTCCGGCCCCCTCCCCATTCATGCAGCCCTTCCAGCCCACAGTCTGTGCGTCCTATGACTAAGGGCATAGCGGGATAAGGAAGGGTCCTACTCTAGATTCACACTCTGGCCATGGCACTTTCCAGCTGTATAACTCTGGGCATGTTGCGTCACATCTCCGAGCTGCAGCTTCCTCAACTGTAACACAGGGAGAACGATCATCTCCATCTCCTAGGACCAGCATGGGGATGAATAACCCATGGGAAAGGACCCCCCACCCTCTGATAGGGGTCACTGAGTTGTGGCTTTGGGGGACTAACACCTGCCAGGCCACCCAGAGGGAGACCAGATGTTGGTAGAGAGGAGGGGCTCTCAATCAAGGGCTGGGAAGTGGGCCCAGAGAACAGGGGGGAGCACAGTAGGGGCCTGGCTGTAATGCCCTGAAAGGGGACAAGCCCTCAAATGGGCAGGTGTCCAGCGAGTGGGTCCGGCGCCATGTGTGGTGTTCCACAGCCTAGAACTCACATCCCTGATCGCCCTACAGGGCGGGTGCCTCACCATGCAAGTTACATGGGTGTGTTTATTCTAGTAAGGATGACATCTAAAAGGCCGTGGTAGCCAGCGCCCCCGAGGGTAACAGGGTCTGACATGAGGTTACCGAGCTCCCTGGTCCTGCCTCCTTGCTCTTCTATGGCTTCTGCTGTATCAATCTCTTTTCTACGTGTTTGTCAAAGGGCAGCCGCCAAGTCCCCAAATGGGACATAAAAAGGACTGATGTACGATGAGCTACTATATTCTCAGCACCAGGAGTGTAAGGCCCTTAGCCTTAAAGTGACAGATGAGTAGGAAATTATTTCTTGCTAAAGAATAATGAGGACCACAAACCGCTGTGTTGGGGGACGATCCTCTAGAAGGTGAGCATCTCCAACCAAATGCAGGAGGCGCCGCCACGCCAAGCCTCAGGGCCTGGCTTCATCTCTTTGTTCCTATACTTTGAGCAGCAGCCTCCCTCCTTACCCCTACTTCTCCTTCTCCCCAACCTCAGGACAAAGGCACATGTTGAGGCTTGCTTTCTCAGTCTGAATGCTCCTTCACCCCTAGAAAATGGTTTCAGGATGCAGAACCGTCCAGCCGGGTCAAAATACGCAGGACAGTGTCAGCCTCTCATTAGAAGGCTAAGGGCCCTGGGATCCCTTTTCCATCTGGATCCATGCACACGACCTTTCCTCTGCTTGGTTACCACCCAGGTTGGCCTCTCGATCCCCTCCCCACACCTCTTTGTGACTCCCTCCTGATCAATGAATCTGAAGAGCAGGGTGCCAGCGTGGGCATGACCCAACAAGTGTCTTCTGCTTCCATTTTCCACTTCTAGCAGCACCTTCAAAGGGACCAGTACAATCAAGCAGACAGAAGCACAGCCTGGCGTGCAGCTGAAAAACACACACAGATTTACCTGCAGAAGGTAGAGACCCAGAAGGAATTTAACACTCAGGTGTGTCTATTCCAAGTACAAAGCTGACCCTATCAAACTGGGCAAGCGCTTCAGTGAACACTTTGGTGAAGGACTACGAAACTGGAGAGTCTCGAGACCTGGAAAACTAGCTACATTAAGAAATGACATCCTTCAGAAGGTCATGATAATCCCAACCTAAGGCCCACATCGGTTTTGCACTGCAAAGGAAAAGTTGAGATTTCAGAGTAAGAGTGAATTTCTTTACATTGTCCTATTAACCTCTGGCACAAGTCCTTGAGGGAAAACTGGCATTTCATAGAGGGTTGTGGGTTTTTTTTTAAAGATTTTATTTATTTATTTGACAGAGAGAGAGAGAAAGAGAGAGATCACAAGTAGGCAAAGAGGCAGGCAGAGAGAGAGGAAGGGAAGCAGGCGCCCCGCTGAGCAGAGAGCCCGATGTGGGGCTCGATCTCAGTACCCTGAGATCATGACCTGAGCCGAAGGCAGAAGCTTAACCCACTGAGCCACTCAGGCACCCCTTCTAGAGGGTTTTAAAAAGGAAAAGACTTCAACCAACAGACTTGGAAATCAGTCCCCCTGATACAAGGCTGACAACAGACCCAACAAGACAAACCAGGGGTTGAAGGGCCCACTTTTTAACCAGCCATGCTCTTCCCCACACATCAATTATCTTCTGTCCCCAAGGGTCAGGGGAAAGAGCCAGAATAGTTTTCCACTTGTATTTGTCAAACTCAGCTCACTCCCTTGAAGTCAAGAGGAGAGACTTTAACTACAAGTATCAGTCGGCTCCGTGTAACTAAACTAGTCATTTGGTATTTTGAGAGCACCTGAGAATCGCAATTACGGAGGGGAGAAGAGGGTCATTTCCTCTCAGAAGGGGTGATTTTCACCCTGGAAGAGCAGCGTTAGGTTCCCTCCCTAAGTTCCATGAAACACGGGAGCTGAGCGAGAGGCTGCAGTAGGAGAGAGACTGGGGGATCTAGTCTGGGCCCCACATTTTATAGATGAAACTCAGACCAGAGGCGTTAAAGGACTCGCCCCGGATCACAGAGTGAATTAATTCCTTAATCCATGACCTTTGGGGATGAAGTAAGTTGGAGCCCTCCATCAAAGATAGTCTCTAAGTTTTGTTTTCTTTTGAGAATAGCCTAGCTCGCAAGATGGTTTATTTCAAACCAATAAGGCCTTGCTTTGTTTTAAGCCACTTCAACGATCAGAGGACAGCATGTGTTCTGGTGAACTCCACGGCACTTTGGAACCACAGAAAATTTACAGCCTAAACGTGAGCAGATTATGTTCCACCGCAGCTGCCATAAAGTCAGGCTTCCCCATGCAGCCACACACAGATTAGAAGCTCGCTCCACATAAAGAAAGGACAATTATTGGGAGGCAAGAAAAGCTGCTTCAGCAGCAGCTATGTCCTAGGGCGTGGGAGAGCTTGTGGGGGGGTGAGTATCCACCTACCCAGTGGGATACAGCTTCCTTAATGCAGAGTCTAGATCCGGTTCAACAGTCCCCCAAAATAAAAGTCAGAGTTGTTTTCTTTTTACAAAGCCTTACCCTCTGGAAGGAGTCAGGTGCCTCACGAATCAATTTAACAGCCTGGGACCCCCTAAGATAACAATCTCTATGTTAGACCTGGAAGTCTCAGATAGGTCTTCATCTATTTCGAAAGGCAGCCTCTAGGATCCCTGAGGACAAGGAATGAAAACTAAGGTCCAGAGCAGCTAATCTGTCCACAGTTGCACAGCACATTAGTAAGAGATAAGTGATCCTGGGTTCTCGGGCTGGGGGACAGGAAGAGCTGAAGAACCAGGCTGATCTCTCTGGGTGATGCTGTTCCCTCGAATCCAGGGGGAACCAGATCAGGGTTTCTCAACTTCGGCACTATGGACACTTTGTGCTGGATAATTCTTCACTGGTGGGAGCTGTGCTGTGCATTGTCAATGTTTAGCAATATCCCTGGCCTCAACCCACCACAAAGCCATCCCCAGTTGTGACAACCAAAAATATCCCCAGACATCGCCAAACGTCAGCAGTGACTGGCGGGGGCTGGGGGGAATGTGGTACAAAATCACCCCAGTTGAGAACCCCTAGAATAAATAGACAGTGAGTTTCAGGGGCAGTCCCTACACTGTCAACCCAAATATGCCTGATCCCTTGCCCCCCAGGCAAGAGCTGGGCCACTCAGCAAATTTCCTGCTGGAGCCAAACTGGAGGGAAACGGAGGCCAGCCACAGCAGCCTAGTTCTGGGGAAAGCAGCTTAGCACCAATACCCTCTCCAACATGGCCCCTAGCCCAGGACACTGACAACTGTTGGGTCCAAGAGAGTTCAGAAAAATTCGGGCATCTGTGGAGCTCCCTACCTTAGAAGCCAGAGGACTACATCCAGGGCAAGGGACAGGACATCTGATCAGAAGGCCTTTGAAGGAAGGGCACACAGTAGTCACACCACAACACAGAAATAGTGGTTTGCTAGAAAGGCCCCTTAGAGAGCTGGGTAATTTTCCGGGGTCTCAGCAGAGAAGTTACACTAGGAGCTAACATAGATGCAACACCCTCCTATGCGCCAGGCACTCTGCTAAGCACTTGACCATATTCCAACCTCAAGGATGGTTTCCATTATAGTTCATTGTGAGGAAAGAGAAACTGAGGCAGCAGGTCTGTGACTTGCCTGAGGTACCCTCTTGCCCCCCCCCACCCCCACATGTCTCTGGGAGGACAGGCCCAAGCTCTGCTTCACAAAAGCACCTCACAAGGCTCAGGGCCTAGCTCCCAAGGCCCACGAGGCGGGGGACAGATGGCCCGGCTCGAGGCCGGCCGCAGCTTCGGCCTTTGCCGACCGGCCACATGCCGGGTGCTGCTGGCACCTCGGGCCCGTGCCGGAGCGGTGCTGGGGGCCTCCCAGCCTGTGGGGCAGGGAAGGCGGACGCCAGCTGGAACAGAACTTGAGAAAACATTAGCAGAGTCTCACTTCCCGGGAGAGCGTCACTCTGCCACACTGAACAGACTTCTTTGGCAGCAAGTAGTACTCGCAAGCGTCCCAGTGTCACTTAGAGAAGCCATTTGTTTCCCAACAGCCACCAGGAAGGCAGCAGCTGTCCTGCAGCAGAAGTCTTTGGCGCTGCCTGAACCTCTTGCCAGGGGCCACACAGGCCTTCCAGCCCGGACACACGGGGCCAAGGCTCCTTGGTTCCTCGGGGAGCAGAGTGACTACCGGTGTCCTTGGGAAGTGCCTGGAGGCCTGGGGGTCAAGAGCTGCTGAAGGGACAAATTGAAAAGATAAAGCACTTGGCTTTGGGTAGCAGTTGCTGGGAAGCAGGACAGGCCCTCGGGGTCTCCAGACTACTCAGCAATCGGCCACAGCAGGCAGGCCGCCGTGTCTTTCCTCCCCCTCGGTACCTCCCGAGGCACCGATGTGGGACCATGTCGCTAGCGCGTCTCAGATGGAACAGGACTTCACTGCTTTCCTAAATCCCCAAATCCAGCAGTCTAAGGAAATGCCTGAGACAAACCTGATACAGCCCCCCAAAGCACAGATTTTCCCCATGGGGAACATCTCTCTTTTCCTGATAGTTGACTTCAGGCCCCCGCCAGGGTGGGAATTAGAATGAGTCCCACCAGGCCAGAAGGATCAGCTTGCAGTTAAAGGGTGAGCATGTTAATTCTGGGCAACCTGCTCAGTGACAAGAGCCAGAAGAACACACGTTAGTCTCTCCCTGCAGAAAGCATCTTACCTGAAGATAAGGAGTTTCGCCTTGGGTCATGGCCCCACAGACACAGAAGGGTCAGGAATGCCTTCAAGAGCCTTGTCCACACTGCCGGCCATGGGCTGCCCTTTCCACCCGCTGGGAGGCTGCTCACAAGTCACAGGGGCAGACCAGGAATCGGTCCAGTTCAAAGACTTGCAGGGCAACGAGCAGCCTGGAGTGGGCCCCTCCTGGCCCCAGGAAGGCAGTGAGCTTGGCGAGAAGCTTAAAGTAAAGCTGAAGAACAGAGCACGCTCAGGGCCCAGGCCTGGAAGAACCAAGAGCCCTCGCACCCCTCCACCTGGGCAGTGTGTCTTTCTCGCCAGCTGGGCCCAGTCACCAGTAGAAGTCTCTGGCAAGGGCTAGGCTGCGCTTTCCTCTGGGATGCTCTAGAAGACTCGGCAGTGGCCAGGCCCTTGGTTCTTGGCATCTGCTGATTTCTAGGATGTTTGCTCATTAATTGGTGTGCAGTAGACGGAAACTCTCCAGAACCAAGCTTCCCTCCCCAACTTCTCCTACGGGCATCACTGCCTTCCGCCCTTTCTCCTAAGCCAATCCCCTCCAGTTCTCTTCTGAGGGGTTCTTATTTGCTAAACGAACAAGTTGAAAAATAAGTTTAGAAATAAGCTCAGATAAGAGCAATAAAGCCTCCCTTTAGCCTGTGCCATTAGAACTGATTTGAAATAGGAGAGCCAGATTTTCCAGGTGAGAATTATAGGGTTTGTGGATTAGGAAGACAACTGAGTCTCCTTTATTTTTCTTCTATAAGAACTAAATTGATATTTACTTGCACAAGCCAAGAACAAAAAGGGGCAGTGAGCTCTCCTAGCAGACATTTAACCACTCAAGTGTGGCAGATTCATCCCAGCCTAAAATGGCAGAAAGAGAATTCAGAACATTCTACATCAGAGATAAGTCCTATATGGCCCCCAAATGGAGTTTTCTATTGTTAAAATCCCTGTCCCTTGCTAGAAGGGAGATCTGAGAGTTAAAGCAGGCAATGTCTGACCTGGTCGCTCAAGGGGGAGGTCACAAGCTCCCTGTACAGGGCCCAAAATCAGCTCAGAAACAACCACAGAAGTAGCCTGGAGTGGCAGCTGCCTGCAGAGCAAGACAGGTTTCTCAGAGGCCCCAGAACAGTGAGCACTGGGCACTGACTTCATAACAAAAGGCTCCAAGCCCTTACAGAGTTTCTGGTTGGAGCCCCTCAGCTCATGGTCCGGCTTACATGTGATCAGCAAGGTCACGGTCAGCAATGAGCCACTTGACTCTTCGTCTGTCCCTTGACAGCTGGAAAAATAAATGTTGGCTAAGGAACAATACTGAGAACCTCATTTATAAAAGCAAGAAGAACAATCTGTCTCGTGGCAGGAAAGACCCGCTTCACACCCAAGGGAAGGGGAGACCCCGTAGGATCCCATCAGGAATACAGATTTGAGTACTTGGGGGCTGGCAGCACACATATCCTCTAGTTCTTGGGAGTCAGAAGCTGGTTTTGTCCCACCACTTGGGCAACTCAGCTTGGCTAGTGGCAAAAGGTCTCTGGGAAGCTAGTGTGGCCCCAGGCGAGATGGAGCATCCTAGGATTTTCAACATGAAAAGAACAACGCTGGAACGTGTTCAACCTCCAGAGTTCACCTTATGATACTGGGCGGGAACCAGATGCTTCCATCAGACCCAGGGCAGCTGGAGCAAAGCAACAAGTAGGCTCTCAGAACCCAAGGAACCAAGAAGTCCCCTTGAGAGTTCAGCATTCTGGGACCCTCCAGCCCAAGAGCCACATGTGTGTTGGATGCCAGAACAGAAACATGCCATGGGTGAACTGGCCTGTGAGCCCTGAAACCATCCTGTGAAATGAAAGAAAAGCCTCACAGGCTGAACAGGACTGCGGAGAAATCCAGAGCAACTGAGGACAGAAATGACGGGTTCCTAGGGCAGGTGTGCAGGGCAAGATGCTAAGGTCCCCACCTCAGAGCTTGCCGCTGGTGGAACGACAGTAGCAGAAAGACCCATCAGCTTCGACCTCAGAACCAACAAGAGCAGTGACCCAGCTCCAAAACCGGGAAAGCCAGTGAACCCCATGACCTAGTCAAAGGGTCAGCCCATACAGATCAAGGATAACCTCGGAAATTGCCAATAAAGTCCAGAAATACAATGACTTCTTTGTTCATAGATCGGATCAGTGAAGAAAGTCGACAGGACAGAGATGAAAACAAGGCAAGATGAGCCAGAGACAGGAAGGCATTCAGTCAGACTTAGGTCTCTGAGGTTCTTCTCCATTTTTCCCGTCACTCTGTGGATTCACACCACTACTGGGAAAATATTTGGGATTTCTGACATTCATAAGGTGCCTTAGTATTAGCATGCCCTGGATGCTGTCACATCGCGCATGTGTCACAAAGACAAAAACTGAAGCTCAGGGTCTCAGGGTGGAAAATGTCGAGCTTATTCTGAAGACCCACGCAGCCTGCACGGTCTACGAAGAGGCTAGAGAGCGAGACTTGAGTGTTCCTGAGTGGCATGTGTGAGATGGTCCAGGAAGGTGCACTTTCTAAGCTAGGTGAAAACTCGAATTAGTAGTCCTGGCATCCTTCCTGGGATGTGCCCAGCATAGAGGTTAAACACAATGCTCGTGGAATTCCTGAGGAAATGTGGCGTGCTGATTTGGCTTCCAGCATTAGGTTGTTGACAGGAAGTAGGAGACAGGTAGTCAGGGAAGAATGACAGTTTGGGGATTCATGTGATAACAATTAGCCAAGTTCTGCTCTGCTTCTCTTTACAAAGAAAACTTCCCTTCTCTTTGCTCTTGGAATGCCATGTTAGAAGAGAGACATTTCCATGGCAACCTCATACACATTTAGTGATGTGTCACTAAATTTGTATGTGCACAAAGGCACATTAGGAGACTTTTTGAATGTGGCAAGAGAAACAGATTTTCATAATTGAATGTTGCCCTCAAGTAGAGTTTATCATTTGCTGAAAGCTGGGGCTACAGCAGGAGAGGCGAACTCTGCTTCATCAGAATTGAGGCTCGAATCAAAAATCTCAGCTGACTTGAGCTGAGGGCTGTTTCTTCGGGAGGCTGTTGCCCAGAAAGGGGCTCAGACAGATGGGGGCACAGCCGGGGGCCAAGATGGCCTTGGCAGAGACAGAGAAAACAGATCTATCTCCCGTCTGACCAGAGCCTGGGGAGAAAGAAAGCTATGTGGGTAAGAAGCAGACATGACCCTGATTGCTTCCTAGGTTCTCAGCATCTAGTGACCCCAAGATTATCTTCTGTTCTAACAAAGAGCATGTTGGAAAAGATTAGCACCAATATCAGAGAGTTCCCCTCAAGAAGTGGAACACAAGAAAAAGAACGCTGAATTGAACGCCAGAAGTCCCAGGTGTATGTCCTAGTTCTGTCTTTTCCTCGTCAGGCAACTCTGGAAGCCATTCTCTCTCTAAGCCTCAATCTGTAAACTGGGAAGAAGCTTCCCTATTACCAGATGCTTCAAGGAGGGAGTGAATATGGAGGTATCACTATGAAACTGTAACACTGATAAATCGTAACACTGTATGGTGGCACTGACTGGGCCCAGGTATACTGGGTAGCAGTCTGGGCTCCCGGAGCTTGGGTCTGGTGAAGGGGTGACCCCAGCCCCGTCTGTGCTGAGCTGGACCTGCTGCTGGCTGTTCTGGTCCTCCCCCACCCCACCACACCTACTTCCGGCCTGAGCCCATCAGTACAGCAGCCAGAAGACCTAGGCATTGCATCATATACACATTTAATTCCCAGACACTTGATTCTACCCATCTGCCACCTCCTCCCCAAACCTTTATTTTCCCTATTACTCTTCTCTCAAGCAAACTAGGCCTTGACCTCCACTGCCCCAAGGAAAGAGAAGCCACCACTGAAGAACAAACAGAAAAGCTAAATTTTGGCTTTTGAACTTCCACAGGCCAGGGTCCCGATAATAAGAGATTTTCAAGGATACTTTGGAACATGTGTGATTTCACCTCACATGCTTGATTCAGACCCTAACCCCAGGGTAGAGGGCAACCAGCTGCCTCTGCTTCAGGAAAGGGGCATTGCTTGAGGGTAAAACAGGCCCCTCCACACTGGAATCCAGTGAAGCACCCCCATTCCCCTATCATAGACTTCTTCCCCCATCAGCCTCATCTGTGGCCTGGCCTTAGATCTCTAACCAGGCTTCACACCCTGCCTCACCCGCCGGTACCCAACCCCTACCCCCTGTGAGGCCGTCCTCTGCCCCCATCCCAGACTCAGCCCACAAACACCACCCAGATCAGCCCTCCCCAGCCCTCCCAGCACCACCCCAGACCACATGGTCCTTCCCTGCCCACGTCACTGCCCCTTACACTTCCTGTCACACATTGCCACCAAACTAGAGAGGCTCAGCCACCCCTGAAGGTTGGCTACCCAAGCTACCCAGGTATGCTTATGAACTCTGGCCATGTTCCCCAGGCCCTGCATCCCCTCCCTGCTCCCTCCCGATGCCACTGGCCCCCACTAACCTGCACTGAGGCTCACCCCGCACAACATTTTTGGTTTATGCCAGAGGGGCTGGCACGCTGGGTTCCAAAAGTCACTACCTCCCCTCACGCTGCTGCTAAGAACGTAAGACAGTACAGCCACTGCAGGAGTTTATGCAAGTTCCTCATTAAGTTCAACATACAACTGCCACATGACCCAGTAATTCTACTCCTAGGCAGGTACCCAACAGAACCGAAAACAAAGGTCCACCCAGAAACATGTACACAGATGTTCACAGCAACACTACTCACAACAGCCAAAACAGAAAAATATCCCGAAGTCTGTCGACAGGTGAACGGATATGCAGAGTGTGGCATACTCACACAAGGAACGTTATTTCTAAATGAATAGAAGAAATGAAATTGACACATTCTACCGTACGGATGAACCTGGACATCATGAGACCATACGGTACAGGACTCCGATGCCATGAAACATCCAGACTAGGAAAGTCCGTAGAGACAGAAAGCAGGCTAGTGGTTTCCAGGCGCTGTGGTCGGGAAGGGACTACGGAATGGCTGCTCAAAGGGTAGAGGGTTTCCACTCGGAGCGATGAAATCTTTTGGAACTAGCGAGCGGTGATAATCACATAGTATTGTGAATGTACTTAATGCTACTGTATTGTACACTTTAGCATGCTTAACGTTATAATAGTAAGTTTTACGTTATGTATGTTTTACCCACTTTTTTAAAAGTCACCTCATAACAGTCTGTGCAAATCCTTGGTGCCACCCAGTAGCCTCCATGGCCTTGCCAATGTAAGACTTTGTAGTCTCCAGAGTTCCGGGACCGGAGGGGGCTCCTGGCTCTGGGACTGGATGGGGGGTTTTGGCTCTGGGACTAGAGAGGGGGGTGCCAGCTCCGGGAGAGGGGGCTGCTGGCTCTGGGACCAGAGAAGGGGATGCTGGCTCCGGGACCAGAGAAGGGGTGCTGGCTTTGGGACTAGAGGTTGGGATGCTGGCTCCAGGACCGGATGGGGGTGCTGGTTCTAGGACCACATGGGGGTTTTGGTTTTGGGACTAGAGAGGGAGGTGCTGGCCCCAAGACTGGAGGTGGGGGTGCTGGCTCCGGGACCAGAGGAGGGGTGCTGCTCTGGGACTGGAGTGGGGGGAGGTGCCAGCTCCAGGACCGGGATAGGGGTGCTGGCTCCAGGACTGGAGGGGACCTGCTGGCTCCAGGACCAGGGGAGGGGTTGCTGCTCCAGGACTGGAGGGTGGGGGGTGCTGGCTCCGGGACCAGGGGGGGGTGCTGGCTCTGGGACTAGAAGAGGGTGCTGCTGGCTCTGGCGCCAGAGGAAGGGATGCTGCTCCAGGACTGGACGGAGGGGTGCGAGCTCCAGGACCAGTGAGGGTGCTGGCTCCAGGACCAGAGAGGAGTTGCTAGCTTGGGGCAGAAGGTCCAGGCCCAACAGGGGGGTCGCACTGCACAGAGGTACAGAGTCAGGAAGTTGGACACTTTTCAACTTAGCTGGTGGGGCTGCTCCAACATCAATAAACCCGGTAAGGATGAGCAGGGACGAAAAGAACAGGAACTTGTATTAGCTTCTGTCACTTCCCTGAGGAGGCTGAGCTACCCAACACAGGCTATCAGTGAAAATACAGTGACACAGGGGAGAAAGACACCGCACGCTTTTCAGAGCTGCCATGATAAACCGAATGAATTAGCGCTGGTCACGTCCCACCTGTTACCCCGGGGTGGGGGGGGCGAACAGACCTAAATATTCCAACTCCAATATGCTCCAACCACTATAGGAAAACTTAGAGCAACTCAGGCAAAACAGAAGAAGCTGAGGTTACCTCATGGCCTCAAGGCAGGAACTGCTTTGGCACTGGAGCTTTCCGGATTTCTTCTAGACACAGTGTAGCCGAGGAGCCTGTTTTCAGTCCTGGGCCAGAACTGGGGCCAGAAAGCAGGACCGCTTCTGCGGCTCACATGCCATGAGAAAATCTGGAAGGGTGTCCAGGGTGAGAAAGCCACACAGATGGTCTGTGGAGGGCAGGTTCATTAGGGACCCTCCCCGTTCTATGGCCAGCTCCGTGTGGAGGGTTCCAGCCACAGGCTGAAAAGAATGTATCTCTTTGGCTACTGCCTGCCTGGGGTCGCTGAGAAAAGACAAAATGTATCTCCACTACTCAGCAGGGTCTTCCTTTCTTGGACAGCAATGAAGATTCAACTATGCCTCCTCCCTCCACCCGTGGTCTCCTCCCACTGATGAGTTGGCGGACAAATCTTCAGCCCAAGGCCAGGCTGGAGACACACATACCCTATTTCGAGAAAGGAGGTGGACGAGCTGTGTGCTCTTCTGGGACAAGGAGTGAGCTGCAGGGCTGGGCTCACCCAGCGTAAGAGTGCACTCAGAGTACCCAGCTCTTCTCAGCAGAGGTCCGAAGCAGAGTCCTGATGACCCATGAGAAAACGAAGGGGAGAAACAGACTCTCATCCTTGACACCAGCAAGGAAGGCCAGCGGAGGGGTCTATGGCCAGTAAAGACAGTCCTGTGCGGCTGGGCAGGGGTGAGGAGGGGAAACGAAGGGCAGACCTCGCAGGAGAGGACACAGCGAGGCAAGCCTGCCTGAGCCCGGGAGCTGCTCCTGGGGCTTGGCGGGCAGCCAGGTGTGGCAGAACCAGCTGGAAGAGGCAGGCTGGATGTGGCTCTCTTGGCCCCTCTGCCACCTGACTCTGCCTTCTCCCCAAATCTCAGTTTCTTCTTTAAACACTGGTGCTGCCGAAGTTTTCCTTGAATGGCTTTGCACTCCAGCTTTCGACCCCAGCCACGCCACACTATAACATCTAGATGAGCGTCTCCTGTGCCATCGGCCCCAGTCCCAAAGCCATATTTCCAACCACCCACTGGCTGTGTCAATTTCACAACTGTATCATTTTTTCATGCCTAGAATTCAACCTCTCTCCCTCCTGGGAATTCTCACTGTTCCCCTCCCCGATGTCCCCATCTACCCCAGGTCGAAACCCTGGGCATTCCTAATTTCACCTCCTACATCCACAACTCCAACCCCTCCCCAGGTCCAGCATGTGGAGCGGCCTACTATCCCTCAAGCCCCCAACCCCTGGTATTCTCCACATCTGCCTGAAATGCTGTCCTTTTCCCCAAGCCAAGGTCAAATGGATGGAACTCCCCATCAATAGACACGGATAGTCTTTGGAGGACAGGTTCATTAGGGACCCTCCCTGTTCTATGGCCAGCTCCGTGTGGAGGGTTCCAGCTGTTTGGAAAGGGTTCCAGCCACAGGCTGATAAAGGTGTCCTTTATCTGGGCACCTCCATGGTGCTACAATTGTGTACATATCCACTGCTCCCTGACTAGATGCTCCACCCCTGAGAGCAGAACCACATCTCGGCCTCCCCAGCAACCCAGGCACTGCCCGGAGAGGAAGAATAAGGAAGTTCTCTGAAAAAGTCGCACTGAACAAAACAGACCAGCAGCAGGTAGTTAATATTCCTTTCACTGCATATCCGTTCGACTACATTATTTCATAAAGTCCGGGTTGGACCTGTTTGACAACTAGATTTCCAACACGAATCAGCTCTGCAAATTCCGGCAGTCACATGAAGGCAGTTTCTAGAACAAAAAAGATAGCGGGGGGGGGGGGGACCCAGCAGCTAATAAAAAGGACTGAGAATTGCATTAAGAGGGGAGGGGAGGTCGGGCCCAGAAATGCCCAGTCCCTCTCCAACCTAGGGATGGCATTCACCCAGGAGAACTGGCAGAGATGGACCCATGCAGAAATGCCTCAGCATCTAATTAAACATTTTAGACTCCACTGCACACGAGAAGGAAGCCTACGTCCCCCACGGAACCCTGACAAATGAGTCGTTTCCAACCAATCTATCACCATAGCATCTGGGTACCTCAGGAAGATGAAAATAAGACCAATACATAAATGAAAACCAATATACAAACAATCATGTCCCCACACAGGCCTCCAGAAAGCCGCAGCCACCTGCCAAGTTCCATCCCCGTCACCGCTTCCTGCAGCCCGGCCTCTGAGTAAGCGCGGTTTAACATAAGATCTAACGACAGAAGGAAATGTCTTCGCTGAAGTCTGCATCTCCGTTAATGCTCCCGTGCTAAATGTCCACCCCGGAAGCTGGAATGAAATAAGACTGGGACAAACAGGACTTGCTTTAAATGCCGCTTCAGCCAAAGAATGTGCTAGAAATAGTTGGGACAGATTGAAGAAACAGGGCAATCTGGCACAGGTGGAGAATTCCACGGTTTCTTGCATGGAAACAGAGCTCTCGAGAGGACCGTCAGGAAGCCGTGGGGAGGACACTCCCACTGCCTGGTAGCTGGTCTCTCTTTGGGCAGCTTCCGCCGGAGGAGGCCTGGGGAGAGTCGATCTGATCACCCAGGACATCGATTCTCAGGTTAAATCCCATCCAGCACCTGGCAGGGCAGAGAGGGTCCCGAAATCACAGACCTGGCTGCTGGGAGTCTGAACGCTGGGAGCTGGGTTCAGCTTTTCACTTCTTCAATATCTTCTTTTTCCTGAGCATTTGTTACTCCACGGTAAGGCCCAAACAGCAAAGTCAAAAGTCCGCTCTGTTAACCAGAAAGCGGCAGAGAGGCCATGGGCAGGAGGGCGATGGTCTTTTGGGAAATCTACTTCTGGACAAGCAAATATTTTCATCCCAGATATTTATGTCCTACCTGCTTCCCACGAAAGGATTTAGGTGGGATGGGCAAATACGATGCACCTAACCAGTGTCTCCCTCCTGTGCATCTGTATATGGTGGGAAGTGATTCAGACACATACATTACACTATAAAATTCCTTAAAGCCACAGATTCATCGTTGCCTTTTCTTTAGCTCATATAGCCTTCAGTGTCTAACTGGAGCTCAAGAGATAGTCGTTTTCAATGCCTTTTCTTCAAAGTTTTAATAAATCCATGGCTTCTCTTGATCATGTTAACAGTATATGCTCCTCGCTCTGGAAAACTCAGTTTTGAGTCATTTCCCCAGCTCATTTTTTCCTTCTTGATCCTGGCCCAAGTCTGAATAAATAGAGAAAATTTCCAGCCTCTTCCCTAAGTGGGTGAAAGGGAAATAAAGCCAGAAAGGAGACACAGCTGACGTGAAGACAAAACTGCAGGAGATGAGTTCAAAATCATGGCTGCACATTAGAACCACCTGGAAGTTTTTAAAAAGCCCAATGCTCAGGCTGCACCCAGGGCCAATTAAATCAAGCTCTCTGGAGGAGGAACTCGGGTGTAAGTATTTACTAAAATCCCTCAGTTCCAGACCATAATAAAGGTTAGAATCCCTATTCTAAAGATTCATCAGACCTGTTCTTTTGATACCTACCAAGACTGATAATTTCTACTTAATTCCATCCCCAAGTGAAAGCGCTTCCTCTAAATTATCACCCACGAGACTTTAGATGATGTAATAGAATGGATGTCAACCGAAGTGGCAGGAGAGCAGGTTTATATCATATATGAGCGTTCGAACTAGCGGCTGCCTTTTCAGTGTCTCCATTCTCTCAGCTATAAAATGGGATTATACTCCATGCCCTGTATGCCACAGGCTGTGCTGAGGATCAACTAAACTCTTAATGGGATGCTAGGGCTCTACTAAAAATACCACACACAAAAGGAGTTTTTGATCTCAGTTTTCTAGGAGGAAGTGGGCATCATCCCAGCCCAACCCCCGCTCCCTTCCAAAGCAGACTCCCCCACCCCCATGGATTTTCCCTGGGGATTTAAATGCCAGTGGGTGGTACAGAGGCCAGAGAGTCAGAAACCGTTTTTATAACATGCAAGAGGACTTCAGATACCAGGGCTGGAAAACCTGGAACTTTGCTCCCACTGGTGCAGAGTTCAAGAGCACTTTACTGAGAGCAGCACAGAGAATCTTAATATGCTTTAATCTAATTCAGTGCCTAATCACAGGAAATGTCTAATATTGTTTGTCTCCCTCGGCCCCATCTGGACTGACACTACTCTGGTACCATTCTTAGCTACTCAAGGATCAATAACCAGACAGACCTCCTAGCATGATTATAAGGAGGCTATTACCTCTGCAAGTACATCAGTGTGAAGTCTCTGCCTCTTACATAATTATACACCCAAGACCTCTATCTGACACTGCTAGAGAAGTCTCTAGACTGAGCTGTTATTTTTCTAAAGACAAAGGTTTCTCTATAAAGGGTTTCCTTATACTCCAAAGTAACAACATTGGTTATATTTTATAGGCTGCTCTCTAAAACGTCCAGCTGCTCTGAAAGCAGGAAACTAAAGTCTTCTTTCCCCATTGACTCTTATAGTTAAAAACCAAGACCACTCCAGAGCTCTGTAAGGTATGTCATAGGCATGGAGAATAGCTTCTGGGAGAGCTGGGAAGGAGACAGATTTGCTGATTTAGGTTAAGAACACAAGTACATAAAAAAACAAAAATGGTGCTGAAATGTCTTCCCAAGAGATCAGCATTGACTTGGCAAAGTTTAGGTTTAACCTCTGAAAAGCTCACTCCAGGAGTGAAAAATGGGGGAGAGGGATCTTAAATAACTAACTGATTGATAGCTTTTATTCAATACCCCACACATTCCAAAGGAGACAAATAAAGTTAAGGATAGACTATGCTATAAAATATTATCTTTCCTCTGCATTGAACTTTACTGAATAAGGGGAAATAAGAGATCAGATCTCACAGAATGAACCTTGGAAATCCTCCATCCATGTGTTTTTAGCTTTCTTCTGATCAGTAATTCAGTAATGTGGCCTATGTGAACAGTTCTTTTTTTTTTTAATGTGGGCATTTACAAATCAAGGTTTAAAAAGTAGTCATTAGGGGCGCCTGGGTGGCTCAAAGGGTTAAAGCCTCTGCCTTCGGCTCAGGTCATGATCCCAGGGTCCTAGGATCGAGCCCCACATCGGGCTCTTTCCTTGGTGGGGAGCCTGCTTCCTCCTCTCTCTCTGCCTGCCTCTCTGCCTACTTGTGATCTCTCCCCATCCAATAAATAAATAAAATCTTTAAAGAAAAAATCTTTAAAAAGTAGTCATTAGACTTAAGGTAAGGAGCCCAGAGAAAATATTTGACAGGTCAAATCCTGGGAAGAAAGTGACACTAATGGAGGCTGCTGGAACATCAAGATATTAGCAAATATTTCTTCTAACATCTAAAAAAACAGAGGAACAAAAATGCACAAATCATTTAAGACAACATCAACCAAAAATTAGGAGACCTTTGAGAACAGTTGTCTTTACGTAGGATATAAATTCAATACAAAATTATGTTTAATGTACCCAATACCAATCACCAAAAATAAATAAGAATCTTTAAATATCTAAACTACACTAAAATATGTAGATTAAAGTTCATGCACTTGATTCAGGAGTCTTTAGAAACCTACTCAAAGTGTTCATTTGTATGTTACATATAACGCTAACTTATAGAAGCTAGATTGAATGGTTTCCTGGCCAAGTACAGGTTAGAAAACCACAAAATAGGAAAAGTAGAAAATAAAGCAGGCAGAACAGGTATCCTGATAGCTACAGAAAGAGGGGAGAAAGACTGCATAAAAGCAGATGAAGCTAGAATCTTAAAAAAGTAGGATTCCCAATGTTTAGCATAGAATTCTTTTTTTTAATGAGTAGACACATGAAGATGTAAAAACAAAAAAATGTGGACCAGAAGATAAAATAGTCAATAAATACAGAACCAATGATGGGAACAATTTTAGAAATAGCCAAAAAGACTTTTTGAAAAAGTATTATAAATATGGCTTAGAACTTAAAAAAAATATGGAAACAATAAATGAACACATGGGAAATACCAGAGAAACAAAAACAATGGAAAATATCCAGATGGAAATTCTAGAAGTAAAATACCTGAAATAAAAAATTCTCTGTGTATTCTTAACAACCAAATGGACACTACAGAAAAGTCCAGTGAACTTGAAGACATGTTCATATAAACTATCTACATCAAAGCACAGAGAGAAAGGCTGAAAAGAAAATGAAGAAACTCAGTGACTTTAAAAAAACATCAAGCAATCTAACTCATATGTAACTGGAGTTCTAAAGGAAAAGGAGATGGACTGGGGCAGAAAAAAATACTGAAGAAATTATGAGCCAAAATTTTTCCAAACTTGATGAAAAAATATCAACTCACAGCCCCAAGAAACTCAAAAAACCCCAAGAAAAATAACAATGACATCCACATCTAGGCACATCATAGTTAAATTCCTGAGTATGAAAGATAACATCTTAGTAACATGCAAAGGGAGCAGAAAGATATATGCAGGGGAATATACTCTAACCTCTCATCAGAAACAATAAAAGCTACAAGACAGGGGTGCCTGGGTGGCTCAGTGGGTTAAGCCGCTGCCTTCGGCTCAGGTCATGATCCCAGGTCCTGGGTTCAAGCCCCGCATCGGGCTTTCTGCTCAGCGGGGAGCCTGCTTCCTCCTCTCTCTCTGCCTGCTTGTGATTTCTGTCAAATAAATAAAATCTTAAAAAAAAAAAAAAAAAAGCTACAAGACAATGGGTCTTTCATTTAAGAAAAATAAAAGTCAACCTAAAATTCTATATCCAGCAAAAATATCCTTTTAAAATGAAGGCAAAATAAACGAAAGCTGCAAGAATTGATCAGCAAACCTACACTACAAGAAATATTAAGAATGTTTTCTCAGGCTGAAGGGGAAATGGTACCAGACAGAAACTCAGACATGCAAGAAGGAATGAAGAACACTATAAATGGTAAGTATGTGTGTGAATAAAAAGACTCTAATTTATTAATTTATCTAAGATAACTGACTGAAGCAAAAAAAAAGTTACTAATGTATTATGAGGTTTATAATATATGTAGAAGCACACTATATGACAACAACAGAATGAAGATTGAAAGAAGGGAAGTAGACATAAGCAGATTGTCAAACTAGATAAAGAAATTATAAGAAGATAGTGACTTAAAAAAAAAAAAAAAAAAAAAAAGAAGATAGTGACTTAAGCCCAAAATAAGAAGGAAGGAAATAAAGACAAATGTAAATACTAAAAAAATTTTACTGGATAATTTTTTTTAAATATTTTATTTATTTATTTGAGAGAGCGAGCGAGCACAAGCAGGGGGAGCAGCAGTCAGAGGAGAGGGAGAAGCAGACTCCCCACTGAGCAGGGAGCCCAGTGCAGGGCCAGATCCCAGGATCATGACCTGAGCCACCCAGGTGCCCCTTTAAGGGATATTTTTTAAAAAGATCAAAAGTCAGTTCCAGAAAAAGATCAGTAAAATTGGTAAACTACTAGCTAAACTATTTTTAAGAATGAAAAAGAGAAAACAATTACCAATATCAGGAATGAAAGAAGGCGCACCACTACAGGTCCTACAAATGTTAAAAGGAAAATGAGAATCTTAGGAACAATTTTATGCTAGTAAATTCTACAACTTGGGAGTCTGGGTGGCTCAGTTGTTAAGCATCTGCCTTCTGCTCAGGTCATGATCCCAGGGTCCTAGGATCAAGCCCCTGCTCAGCGGGAAGCCTGTTCTCCTTCCCCACTCCTCCTGCTTGTGTTCCTTCTCCCACTATATCTCTTTCTGTCAAATAAATAAATAAAATCTTTTTAAAAGAATTCTACAACTTGGATGAAATAGACAAGTTTCTTGAAAGCAAAATTGACAAAACCAACACAAGAGACAGAAACTCTGAATAGCCCTGTATCTGTTAAAGTAATTGAATTGATAATTTAAAACCTCTCCCTCCCTCCGTCTCGCTCTCTCGCGCGCACGCTCTCTCTCTCTCTCTCTCTCTCACACACACACACACACACACACACACACAAATCCTCTAAACCTAGATGGCTTTAGTGGTAAATTCTTTTTTTTTTTTTTTAAGATTTTATTTATTTATTTGACAGACAGAGATCACAAGTAGGCAGAGAGGCAGACAGAGAGAGAGAAGAGGAAGCAGGCTCCCCACTGAGCAGAGTGCTGGATGTGGGGCTTGATCCCAAGACCCTGGGATCATGCCTTGAGCCAAAGGCAGAGGCTTTAACCCACTGAGCCACCCAGGAGCCCTTGTGGTAAGGTCTATAAAATATTTAAGAAGGGGCACCTGGGTGGCTCAGTGGGTTAAATCCTCTGCCTTTGGCTCAGGTCATGATTCCAGGGTCCTGGGATCAAGTCCCGCATCAGGCAGGCTCTCTGCTCCACGGGGAGCCTGTTTTCCCCTCTCTCTCTCTGCCTGCCTCTCTGCCTACTTGTGATCTCTGTCCATCAAATAAATAAATAAAATCTTTTTAAAAATTTAATAATAATAATAATAGTGTCCCACAGACTTGTTAAGAAAATAAAAGAGGACATTTTTCAGTTCATTTTATGAAGTAACAAAACGCTGCGCCAAAAAACAGACAAAGCTCTTGTAAGAAAACTACAGACCCATATGCCTCACAAACACAGGTGCAAAAATTCTTAACAAAATATTAGAAAATCAAATGCAATTTTAACATTCTTTTCAAATCAATATCATTCATCATATTAATAGAATTAGAGAGAAAAACAATATGACCATCTCCAGAGATACAGAAAAAGCATTTGACAAAATTTGATCTTATTTCTGATAAAAACTCTCAGCAAACTAGAAATGGGAGGGAACTTCAATCTAATAAAAGGCATCTACCAAAACCCACACCTAACATCAGACTTAACATAAAAGACTTAATGATCCTCCCTTGAGATCAAGAACAAAGAGGTCAGTTCTCACCACTTCTATTTAACCTTGAACCGGAAGTCCTAACCAATTCAATCAAGGAAGACAAAGGAATAAAAGGCATAAACATTAGAAAGCAAGAAGTAAAACTGTCTTGACTGATGGATAACATGATTGTATACCTAATAAATCCTAAAGAATCTACAAAAAAAAAATTGAATGAATTCAATAAGGTCACATGATATAAAGTCAATATACAAAAATATCTTACATTTCTATGTACTGGCAACAAAAATTTAAAAATAAAAATTTATTTATTTTTAAATATTTTTAGTTATTTGACAGAGAGAGAGTGAGTGAGCACAAGCAGGGGGAGTGGCAGGCAGAGGAGAGGGAGAAGCAGGCTCCCTGCTGAGCAGAGAGCCTGATGTGGGGCTCAATCCCAGGACCCTGGGATCATGACCTGAGTCAAAGGCAGATGCTTAACAACTGAGCCACCCAGGTGCCCCTAAAAATAAAAATTTAAAGATTACCATTTATAACAGTATAAAAATGAGAAAATACTTAGAAACACAGTTAATAAAAGATGTTCAAGTCCTCTACATTGAAAACTACAAAACACTGTTTGGAGAAGTTAAAGAAAATCTAAATAGATGGAAAGAGATACCACATTCATGGATCAAAGACCCAATACGGTTAAGGTATCAGTTCTCCGAAATTTGACTTACTGGTTCAAAGCAAACCCCATCAAACTCTCAACAGGATTTTTCACAGAAACTGACAATCTTGTTCTAAAATGTATGCAGAAATGCAAAGGACCGATAATAGCCAAAGCAATTTTGAAAAAGCAACTTAAAGATAGAAGACCTGGTTTTAAGAGTTATTATAAAGCTACAGCATCAAGATAGTATGCATTGGTATAAAGATAAATCCGTAGACGAGTCCAGAAACAGAACCATATATATATATATATATATATATATACACACATACATATATATGATAAATCTAACATGGCATCAAAGCAATTCAAGGGGAAAAGGAAAGACTTTTCAAGAAGAAGTACTAAACAACTGAACATCTAAATGTAAAATAATGACTCTGGACTCCTACCTCACCCCACATACAAAAATTCATTTGAAGTAGAGGGTAGACTTCAATGTAAAAACTAAAATGATCAAGCTTCTGGAATTAATAGGAGACTATTTTCATAACAATGTGGAAGGCAAACTTTTTTTTCTAAGTAGACACAGAAAGCACTAACCATAAAAGAAAATACTGATACACTGACTTCATCAAAATTTAAAACTTCTGCTCTTTGAATGCTACCCCTAAGAAAATGCAAGGACAAACCACAGACTGGAAGCAAATATTTATAAAATGTATATCTGACAACAGACTTATATCCAGAATACGTAAAGAATTTCTATATTCAGTAAGATGATAAAGAGCCCAATTTTTTAATTAAAAAAGGGCATAAGATTTGGACACTTAAAGGAAGATATAGAAACAGTAAATAAAACTCATGAAAAGATGTTCAATACCAACAGTAAACAGGGAATCAAAAATTAAAACAATATTACTATATATCATACAGAATGGTTAAACAAAAAGGTGGACAATAACAAGTGTTGACAAAGATGCAGAATTCTCACACGCTGCTGGCGGAGGTATAAAATGGCCTTAACTACTTGGGGAAAGTGTTTCCAGTTTTCTTATAAAGTTAAATGTCTACTCTATGAACAGCAATTCTACTACATATTTAGAGAAATGGAAACATATCTATACAAAGACTTGTACATAAAATATTCATAGCAGCTTTGTTCATAACAGTCAAACACTGGAAACAACCAAAAAGTCCACAACAGGTGACAGAGAAACAAACTGCAGTGTATTCATGCAACAGAATGTATCTTGATAATAAAAAGGAATGAAGGAGGCATTCACACATGGATGAATTTCAAAAACATCCTTGGTGAAAGAAGCCTTGCGCAAAAGGGCATATGTTGTAGTACTCCAAAGTTTCAGAACAGGCAAAACACATCTCCAGGGACAAACTAAAACAGGAGATGGGAGGTGGATGGTGGAGGACTGCCTGGGAAGGAGCAGAGGGATCTTTCTGAGGTGATGGAAATGATCCGTATTTCCACGTGGACTTTGCAATGGTTTTCCGCATTTGTTACAATTCCGCCAACTGTATACTTAAGATCTGTGTATTTTGCTGTATGGAAACTATACTTAAATAAATAGTGTCTGCCTCGTGGGATTGTTGTAAAAAAACAAACACAAGGGACAGGCATTGAGAGGCTGACAGACTTATCTAGACCACTCAGCGGGCCCCACAGAACACTGCTGTACCCGCATGGTGGATTTTTTGGTGACCGCCGCATCGTGGCGGAGGTGGAAGGAGGAAAGAGAAACCTCCTGTTATTCAGGCGCTGGAAATGGCTGCTATTTTGTGAAAACGACTTGCCTGTAACATTCACCTGTGGAGCAGCTGATACCCAGAGCATGCCAGATAAAAGCACAATTATTGCTCATCGAAGAAGGAGAACATGAATCGGTATGTCGAAGTTTCTTCTGTAAAAGTTATCACTAACAGTGCTGCCCTAAAACAGATGGACAACTGCCCTGGTCTTAGCCTTTAATTAATGAAAATGCGGAGTTAAGAGACATAATTCAGACCTCCTTGTGAGTAAGAGCTCTTCCGACTGCCTGCCTGCCAGCCAAGTTTGGGGAGCTCTCAGCCCAAATCTTAGAAAACAGCCTTTTCAGGGAAGAAAACACCTACACCTGGGCCACCACACACTGAGCCCACAGCTATAGGCTGGGGGCTCCACGGCGTCTGTTCTCTTTGAGGGTGGAGATGGCAGAACGGTGTAACTTACAGTGATCTCAGCCACATCCACTCTGCATTTAAAAGAACCAAAACTGGGGCACCCGGCTGGCTCCATCAGAGGAACATGTGACCGTCAATCTCCGGGGTGCTGAGTTCAAGCCCCACATTGTGTGTGGCACCTACTTAAAAAAAAAAAAATAAAAAAATAAAAGAACCAAAACCATGCTGCTTAAGCTATTAACTAGCCTCTAGAGATGAGGTGGGGGAAAAGAGGAATTTAGGCTCTTGCTTCCTCAGACTTCTTTTGAGGAGTCCCCAGTTCGGTGTCCTGTCATCATCTGCTATGAGAATTCAGAGCTAAAAAAAACATCTGCTCTTTCTTTTCCCCAAATCACGCAAACAGTTGTGTGTAAGACCTTGGCCATGCGGTAGTCAGAAGTCAAGAACCAGACCTTGCTGTTTAAATGAGCCTGGTCTTTCTGGCCTGCGGTATACAGACTAGAATAATAATAATCTTTGATTCACAACACTCATCCCTGCTTCATGCCGGGTCCCTCTTTTATTTTATTTCTTATTTATTTATTTTTTAGAGAGGGTAGGGGTGAGGAAGAAGGAGAGCGAGAGAATCCCAGGCAGTCTCCATAACCAGGGCAGAGCCTGACAAGGGGCTCCATCTCACCACCCTGAGATCATGATCTGAGCTGAAATCAGAGTCAGATGCCTAACCAACTGAGCCACCAAGGTGCCTGTGGTCTCTCTTTTAAAGTAATGGAGTAAATACCCGTGAATTCACCAGAGACAACTACTCTCCTGAATCTTGTCCACTACTTCCTTGCTAAGGCTTTCCTGACCGGGCCAATGAAAGCAAGGCAGGGAGAGAGTTTCTTAAAGCTCCTACCCCCTACCTTAACACAGACTCAATTTAGGGTACAGGAAGACCAGAGGCAATACCCACAAGACCAGGTGCCCACTGAGATAATCAAACTGCTTCCCTGAATGGGACTTTCCAATTTGTGAACCTGATTTATTTTTTTCAATAAGAGAAAAGATGTAAGTCCCTTTGAGCAAAGTATGCTTGATATATATCACAATATTTATTTTTGGTAGAGTAATGGATCAGTCTATGGGGAAAGCTAGAGAAAAAGCATTTCTTGAGCTCGGATGTAAATCAGTCACTCTGAAAACCGCAGGGGAATCTATATTCTTACCCCTCTGCTAACTACAGTGTGAAATAAACTGACTTTTAAAAGTCACTGTTTCTAGACCTAACACTAACAACAGAGTCAAGGATGTGAGGCCCAAAAGGCAATTGCTTGTGGAATGTCTGCACCGGATTCCCCCAAATGTTAACACAACTCAAAATGAAAGAAGAGATCCGACCAATCTGCAGGTTAAACTTGTACAGTGGGGCGGGGCAGGGGGCGGGCGCAATTTCTAAACTTTATACTGCGGTACTCCATTCCAAGGAGGAAGGCTGAGGTGCGGCTGGGCTCAGGCTGGGCTCAGACTGGGCTCAGGATGGAAGGGTCTCCCAAGGGACCCGTCCAGTTATTACAGGCCAGTCTTCCTATCTACATTAAATGTATCATAGAGCAGGACAAGAATGAAACTGAAGGAGAAGGGGAGAAAAAGATCTTCGATGAATCGGCAACTTAAACCGAGCTCTTCAAAGGAAAGCTATTTAAATCTAAGGTGTTCCTAATATTAATTATCCTGAACATCTCACAGGCTCAGATTCACATGCTACAAAGAACACAAAGCCTTTTAATTTTCCTACCTGTCCATGGCACTAGCGGTGATAAATCGGATATACAGAGAAACCACACATGACTAACGAACCAGCCCATTAACGGCAAGCAAAGATCATCTGCCAAGACGACTTACTCAGACATAGTCACGTATCATAACCAGCAATATTCTGCAGGCTTAAGGCAGCAGGGCATAGAAAGCAAGAGCTGGGGCACTCCCTGCCAAGTCTCAGGCACCACAGGGTGACTCGGGCATCCTCCAGACGCCTGCTATCCAGGCATGAAAAGATTTTACTCATGGCTGCCACCTCCCTACTCCCTTCCAGGTAGACTTGCACTTGGAATAATACCGCAACTGAGTCCCCAACCTTGCTATGGCCCTTCCTCTGACACTTAGAACTCCGGGTACCTTCAGGAAGAAGACCCAGCCTCTGTCACCAGCAACTTCAGCTGTCAGCTTACAGATCTTCACTACAGACACTCATTCAAGTAACTGAGCTCCAACTAGGTGTCTGACCCTTTTCTAGGTGGTTGGGCAGAACCATAAACAAACCAGTAAATGGGTGGGAGTTAGGAAAAGAGCAGAGTTCCCTAAATGGCAGTCCCTTTGTTTTACCAGGAAAACAGGCCCAGTGACTGGAATTTTTCTTTGAGGTCAAAGTTGATGGTGTGGCTAGGACTTGAACCCAGGTTGGATTCTTAGCAGGACTGCCACATACAGCGGTGCACAGGGATGGGGATGGAAATTCAACCCATGTTCTGCCAGGGGCAGCCTCATTCCAGTACTATATTCTCAATGTCCCAGACTGCTCAATTCCCCATAACAAAACCCCCTTCACTGGAAGGGACAACTGAGGTTCTCCTGGTCAGCTATCAACCATCGAGGACCCAGGAGAGTCTGAATGCTTTCACTGGGATGTAACCCTGACCAGCTATACACTCCCAGCTCTTGTCATGAATGAGAAGAGTCTGCTGAACTTGAATCTGTAAGAAATCCACCAATGGCAAAGGTCCCCTATAATTAATAATCATGACAATAATTTCCTATGTTAACATCAGATCTGAAAGGGAAGGCTGCTAGCAAGCTGTTTTACATTCTCGCCAACTCCTTTACTCTTCATGATCCCAATATGAGGATCTGTCATGGTTCAATCCCGTCTCTAAAGTTCCATATGGATGATGGGAGTAATTAACTTAATCAACTGTATGATTATCTAGTCTTGACTAAGTGCCAGGGATACAACAGTGAATACCACCACCATTGTCAACAACAACACACCATTGTCTCTGACTTCATGGAACTAATACCCTTGAATACAGAGCTGGGAAAAGCCCAGTTGCTAAGGAGTCCCTGACCAGACTGGCAGCTGCTTGGGGCAGGTCTGGGAGCAAGAGTGTACGTGACCACCCTACTCTCCCCTCCCTCACTCCATTTTACAGAAGGAAAAATAAGGTCCAGGGATGAGAGCAGGTGGCTTGCCCAAAGTCAGACAATTGATAACTGAGCTGGGACTTGAACCCACAGTCTCTGGCTTTCCCCTTTCCATCACACTGCCTCCTCCAAGGTTCCAAGGCTGCAAAGTGAGAAGAAATAGTTGGTCCTACTGACAGATTTTTTCCTGATGTATGTTCACCCAGAACATGCAGCTTCAACCCATCTTATCAGCACAGACCTCATGCCCATGTTCATCTCTCAAATCAGAATGTTTATAAATATATTTCATTGATCTAGAGCCCAGGTGTCCAGTCTTCATTCACTCTCATTTATCACCCTCTCTGGATCTCTCTTGACATTTACTTTCACTTTAAAAACCTCATCTTATAAGAACAGAGCCCTTTTTATCTGATGCTAGCTCCCCCTCTGCTCCTGGGGTCTAATCAATCCATGTCTGGAAATAAACAAGCCAGAGAGGGAAGCAACAGTCCCTTTTATGAAAACAGGCACCTTTCTAAAATGATCTACCCCTGGGCATGGCACAGATACAAATTTAAATGAGAAGGAAATAAAGACATCCTCCAGCCATAGTCCTATGCATTCCTTATCAGGCAGGACGCCAGGGAAGGCAACTCTGTATTAACAGCTAAACCAAAAACTCTGCCTCGCGTTTTTCAGGTTGCTTGGAAAGGCGGGGGGTCCAAACTCAAGGAGCCTGAAGAGACAATAGGCTTCGAAATATAATAGTGTATATAGTTCAGCCTCCTCCATTCTGAGGAATTGAAGGTCTCCAAGATACTAAGAGAGGGCTCATTGAACACCAATTGCAGATAAATGCAAGCAGGCCTCCAGCTACTACCAGGGGTGCTCAGAGATGCCAGGCTGAATGATCCAGACATGTGGCAACCAGGGCAGACCTTCACCCACCATGTTATCTTACCACCCCCTACACAGCAGCATCTCCACACCTCCCACCACCCCCTAGCTGCTGCACCCTGCAGCAGCAGCCTCGGCCAGCAAGGGAGGCTGTCTGTTATGGAAGGGCAGAACCAAGTCCTCCCTAGCAAGCCCACTCTTCCTACCATGGTTCCCAACCCCAGGCTTTCAGAAATAGGTCACAGATCTCGATGCAAGTGCAGAAAGCCCCTCTTCTGAAGAGGACAGTAGCTAATTCTTAATTGTTTGGGGGATCCTTTTGAAAAGATGATGGCAGCTCTGGACACCCCATGGGAAACTGCGTGCATGCAGTTTATACATAATTTCACTGGGGGTGACTGCCCTCTGGGGAGGTATAAAAAGGTAGAAAGGGCTAATGTGCTCAGAACCAGCTTCAGGTAAGTAATCAAAAACACAGTTCTTAACCAAAAAGGGAGCAATGATGTCCCTTTCTTAGCTACTGCAAGTTCCAGCCTTCAATTAATCTTTGAGATTTCAACAAGAATTTGGAAACCGAGAGTGCGCACATGCACAAAACAGGGACTCGTCTTTGTGGCTTCCAATCTTGACGTCACAAAATGACCTGTCATTGCTAGTTAAGATAGAGTCTCCCAACAGGGCTTATCACAGAAGGGCTGGGTACCAACAGAGGTAAGAAGTAAGGCAGAGGTGAACACTGGGATGGGGGATAGTCCCAGACAAGGAGAGAGGGATAGCTAAGCTCTCCGTTGGCTCTGAGTAGATCCTGGCAGGTCAGGTCCGATCCTTGCTGCCAGCTCCCCTTGGAAGTCAGGCCGGCTGACTCCTTTGCAGCAAACCACGAAGTCCAGACGGAAACCACCCTTTCCTTCTGGGTCCATGGGGAGTGGGGGATGCATCCTCTCATTTCTAGGGAGGAGACCCTGGCCTACAGCTTGCCCACAGCCCCCTCGTGGCCTGGAGGTGTCACTGCAGCCCCCTCTGCATTGCTGGGCAAAAACCTCAGGGAGGCAGCTCTAATAGTGGTAGAGCAGAATATTTAGTTACCAGACGTGGCTTGGCAACAGTCTTCAAGCCATGGTGAGGCTGCGTTTGCTTTTCGTTTCTTAAACTAAGACCAAGATTGACACTCAAAGTGATCCTTCTAAACCCCTCCCTGGTACAGTCCCTATGGGCAACGAGTCCAAGACCTGCTTCATTAAGCCAATAACCTCGGAGCTTCTGTAACATCACCACCGCCCTCTTGATCACTCCTTCCTACATCACATGCCCTTATGTAGAAGTGTTTCAAAGCTCAACAGAAATGGTTAGCAAGAATGCACAACACCCTCTGGTTTGTAGGTTGCTGGCTAGATTACAAAATACTTGCAAAATACCACCCCCCCATTCCCATATCCTGGATTTCCAGGTAGCAGATCCTACAGGGGTTTGGGGGAAGTCAGGGCTTAAGGACATACAGTGAGAAAGAATGCAGCCCTTGGCCCCATGGCAGGCGGAGTGGGTGTCCATTAATGAAGCTAACTAGTAACTCCACAAAGGGACAGAGTGTAGCCCATCCGGGTTGGGGACTTGACTGAAAAGACCAGATTCAGGGTGGGGGAGAGTCGACCCAGTGGTTCAGCTCCCATCTGTCAGAGGTGGGGATGATTAACTAAACCCAGCAGTGGGAAAGTGCCCACTGAGGAGAAGGTGGAAAGTTTGGGAGGAGAGAGGAGGGTGCAGTGTCCCGTGAGGGCCTAGAGCAGTAGTCTAGGGACCAGAAGTGACTGGGGCCCGGAGAAGCAGACGCAAGCACGGAGGGTCTTCTCCTTTTCCGGGGGAGGAGAGTCCTTACCTCCTTGATTTTCTCCCGCTGGGCTCGAACTAGGCTCTGCGGCTCCTTAGTCTCATCTGCCCTGGTCCCCAGGACCGGGTGTTGGAGGCGGCTCCGGAACGCGTTGAAGTCAAAGCTAAACGGGATGCCCCCCTCCTGGGGTCTGAGGGCGGTGCTGCCGCTGCTCCTGGCCGCCGTGGCCATTTCCCGAGTCCCGGTGGGGTGGGTGCGCCGCAGCCACACTTTCCGGCGGCGGGTACTGGCTTGGCTGCTGGCGTCGTCCTCACCGGGGGCTGGCACGGCGGGGGCCGGGTTGGGAGGCGACTCCCGCTCACGGGCCAGAGGGTGGCCGGCGATATCGGCCACTACCTCCAGGCCAGGCTGCTGGGTCCGGGGGGCTAGGAAGAGGCGCTTGAGGCGAGAGGAGTTGGGCAACAGGAAGAGGGCCCCGAAGCACAGGGTGATGAGGCCCGAGAGGAAGAGAAGGAAGAGGAACTTCTGCGGCAGCCGCAGCCCCCACGGGGAGGCCGGGACGAAGACCGGCACTTTCCTCATGAGCATCGTGGCCTGGCCCCGGGGTGGGGCCGGTCAGCTCCGGCCGGGCCCCCGAGGCCCTCCGAATACAGGCACTGGCCAGCCGGGGTTCGTTGCGGGGAGGTCGTCGAGGGGCGCCGCCCGGGGTCGGCGGGGTCCCTGAGAGTTTCGCCGCTTCGGGGGCTGCCCCTGAAGTTCAGGGAGTTTGGGGCGAATGCCCCAGCGCCGAGGCGGAGGCGCAACGAATCTCGGCGGGGCCCGGGCGCGCCGGGCGGCACGGCTCGGGGCCCGGGCCCGCAAGGGTCGGCCGCGCACCACAGCCTTCTCTCCGGCCGCCGCGCAGCCCCTCCTCGCAGCGGCCAGAGCCCGCAGGGCCCGCGCCTTCCCGCGCAACGGCCGCCGCCGGGGCCGTCACATGCCGTCCGCGGCGCCCAGGCAGTCCGCGCGGAGGGGCGCCGGCAGGCCTCGTCCCCGCGCGGAGCCGCTCGCAGCCCCTCGCCCCAAAGTTTCAGCCGCAGAAGCAGTTTCCAGAAGGGGCCGACTCAGGGTGCGAGGCGGTGGCGGAGCTGGCGTGTCAGCGCCGCTGCGAGAGCGCGCCGACCCTGCGGTCGCGACAGCCCCCGGCTCGGCTATCGGGACACGTCCACAACTTTGCTCCGCCACGGAGCGGACGCGGGGCAGCGGGAGCAGGCACTTCTGAGCCCGCTGGGCAGGGGGCTTCCTGGGCTCCCGGGAGCTGAGGGATGCCCCAGCCGCGGTCCGGAGCCGGGCGCCGTCCGCGACCAGCCGCGGCAGGGCGGCTGCAGCTGCGCCCGGGAGTGCGGACTTCCGCCCCGCCAACTCGGTAGGGCTCGGCAACCCGCGGGGATCACCTGTTCCCGGCCCCCGCCGGCTCCGCGGAGCGCGCAGCCCCGGCTGCACCTCTCCCGTTGCAGCTGGCGTCCTCTCAGCGGCCGCTCCAGACGGGCCGCTGCCGCCGCCGCAGGCTGAGCCGCCGCCGCCGCTGCAGCCTCCGAGCCTGCGCCCACACTCGCGTACACCCGCCCGGACGCCTCCGCCGCCGCCGCCGCAGCTCCGCTTTCACTGAGACAGCGCCCGCGGCCCCGCCTCCCTCCGGGCCACGCCCTCGGGCCACGCCCACTGCGCGCGCCCCGCGGTCCACCTCCGCCGCGGCGCCGCAGCCAGGCCAATGGCCTCGCGTCGGTGGGTAGAGAGCGCGGGGCCTAAGCGCGGGTGGGGAGAGGCAAGGGGACTCCAAGCCACGCCCCCTCCCTCAAGTGGCCAGCGCCGCGCACACTCCCCCCATCCCACCAGCACCAATGGTCCAGCTGCGCG
The DNA here is from genome assembly GCF_002288905.1 of Enhydra lutris kenyoni. NCBI lineage: Eukaryota > Metazoa > Chordata > Mammalia > Carnivora > Mustelidae > Enhydra > Enhydra lutris. The sequence continues at coordinate 1,014,988 of NW_019154122.1, forward strand.
GAGTTGGCGAGGGCGGGGTGGAGAGCGCAGCGAGGTCATTGGCTGCCTCGGAGGGATCCCCGTTGGGCTGCAGTCGCCCATTGGTTAGTGGCCAGCGTTCGCTGGACCGGGAGCAACCGCGAGGCCCTCTTGCCTGCCCCCCCCCACCCGCTCCGCTAGGGTCGTTGGCCTACGGGTGGGGGCAGGAGACCCGGCTAGTCTGAAGGGCTCTGGCCATTGTTCATGAACCGCTGTCACCCCTCTGTGCCAGTCCAGGATTGGCAGGGAGCTGGGGGCCTGCCCAGGGGTCCCCAGAGCTTCTGCAGAAGCCGTGGTGGTGCTGCTGTGCCAGGCTAAGGAAAAGGTGGCTGGAGCCAAGCCGGGGAGCAGTAGCCGCTGTTGGACCAGGCTAAGGCAGTGTTTCCACTGGACCCCCACCAACCAGCTCTGCCTTCCTTTTCCCACAGCCCCAAACTGGACTAGGGTCCCTGGGTGGGGGAGGGAGAGATGCGAGGTGAGGGCAGAGAAGAGAGAACCCTGGTCCTGTGTGCAGACCACACGCATCATGTGACATGCATACCTAGATGCCCGCGTGTTTCTGTGCACATGTGTGCTCCTATGCATAGATACATACGCGCTCGGGGATTGAATGTGAGTGAGTACTTGCACACATACACTTAATTTAGGTACGGACATCAGGTGATTACACCGGAGCATTCATAGACATCTAAACGTATCAGTACGAATATTGACTTGTGTACACACATACCCACTGACCCACAACAGGTCCAAAAACATGCACACGTACCCACTGCCAGCCATATATTCCCAGACCTGTGTGCGTCTCAACTCCAAGGCCCTCTCTCACACCTTCGTCCTTGGACTTAAGCCTCTATGTGCTTTCCCTTCCTGTTAAAGCTAACCCAGGGCAAAGCAACATTGTGCTGTGTAGGACTTTCATGCAAAACACTTTATAGAGACAAATAACAGCAGAGGGAGAGACAAATTAAGAGGTGTAATAGGCAAGAGGGAAAATATCTGCTTTCAGCTGCAATTTAAAATGAAATGCAGCGTTGACGAGACAGAAAATACTGCAGGGAGGCCTTTACGGTTAGAAGAAGCAGCCCAGGCGGGCTCCCACCTCATAAATCTTACTTCTTCCCTGAGGCCTGCTAGGATGGGCCACTGGGACTCAGACATCCTTCTCCCTCTGGCAAGCCACTGACAGCAGACCCTCCCCTGATAGTAAAAGACTGCTCTGGGTAACAGGTGCAAATACGTTGGCGACTGGAGACGGATAGTCCCACCCAACCCAGCAAGTTGCACCTAGCTTGAATGTAAAATTCTAATTCAGATGTTTCAATCCTTCATTAGTTTGATTGGCAGGAGTCAGTTCCCTGGAACCAGCTGGGAACATCAGAGTCAAACATGGGATCCCCTTAGATTCGGGAACTCAGACACGTGGCCTGGCCTGTCCCTATTCCCAGTGCCCAAGCATCCTCTCACTGGGTCCCACCCCGGGAAGAGGCAGGCTTGTCTTTGGAGAACCAGGAGCCCAGCATTCCTTGGAGGCACCCCGTTGTTCCACGTTGAGAGTATAAGGGAATCACTGTTCAGTCCCCTGAGAAGGTAGGTTCCAGCGGGAAGGGGAGGAAGGCAAGGCTGAGTCTTGGAAGGGTACATCTGTTTGAACTGGATGCTCAGAGGGATTGCGACACCTGAACCAGCCTCTCATATCTGGTGAGCCGAGGTAGAAAGTGGAGCTGCAGCAAAACTGGCACATTCCACAGACCCAGGCTACAAAAACCAAAACCCAGAGAGATCAAATCCATTTCAGATTGATGTCATGTTGGTGGTTACACTGAGTTGGTAACTTTTTCACTTTCCCTCAAGAGCTCACTGAAACCCTGTGGGCCCCTATCCCAGCTTCTGTAGACCTCACACATACCTTGACTTTTTTATCACTGGGTTTTTCTATTTATATACAGTCCCGAAGCAGACAGTGCCTCACGACAGGGACCATGGCTTGTTCATCTCTCTAACCGCCCTAGGTCTTAATTACAATGCCTTGCACATCAGCACTGTGTTTGTTGAATAATCAATGAACGAATGAGTGCGTGGGTGCCCATTTCACAGATGAGGAAATTGAGGCTCAGGAAAGGGAATAATAATGAACTAACATTTTCTGTGTGCCAAATATATATTGCTTTGTTTACTTTTCAGAACACTCTTATGTGGTGGATTTTATTTATAGCCTCATTTTATAGATAAGAAGACTAAGGCTAGAGAGGTATAGGCTAAGTTAACAAGTATCTTTCTCAGTTTAATTTAGAAATTCAAATGGGGCGGGGAAACAGAAATGAAAAGGCATTTAAAAAATCTGTTCTGTCAACAAACTTTTATTGAACTTAGATGCTAGGTATTTCACTAGTCTCAGGTTGGACACAAATATGGACAAAGCATGGTCCCTGCCATTATTGATTCATTTATTCAATAAAGATCTATTTATTGAAGGGTGCCTGGGTGGCTCAACCACCCACTTAACCTGGATGGCTAAGTGTCTGCCTTCATCAGTTCATGATCCTAGGTCCTGGGCTCAAGCCCCATATCCGGCAACCTGCTCAGCAGGAAGTCTGCTTCGCCCTCTAACCCTCCCCCTGACTCAAGCTCTCTCTTTGACTCTCCCTCTCTCAAATAAATAAATAACGTCTTTTTTTTTTTAAAGATGTTACTTATTTATTTGACAGACAGAGATCACAAGTAGGCAGAAAGGCAGGCAGAGAGAGAGGGGGAAGCAGGCTCCCTGCTAAGCAGAGAGCCCGATGCAAGGCTCAATCCCAGGACCCTGAGATCATGACCCAAGCCGAAGGCAGAGGCTTAACCCACGGAGCCACCCAGGTGCCCCTGGTCTGCGTTCTTCATATCTCATCCTATCAGGCCCTCATGATAGCTCTCTCTGAAGTAGGCCTTGAGATCCTGATGGAGAAATTGAGGCTCAGGGGTGTGACACGATTTATGCAAAGTCACACAGGGAATGATTTGCAAATATGACAGAAAACAAGATTCATCTACTCCCAGAATCTGTGCTCCTTCTATTAATTATATTAATAATAACTAAGATTAGTGGGGCACTCGTTATGCACCAAGACCTTCCAATAGTATGTTCTAGAAGCTCACTTATTGGATCCTTACAACCACCCCACAAGACAGGTACTATTATTACTGGTATTTTACAGAAGAAGAAACTAAAACACAGAAGTTAAAGAATTTGCCCAATGTCCCATATCTGGGAAGTATCAGAGGGAAGATTTGAACCCAGTCAGGTTCCAGAGCCCTTTATGTCTTTCAAGTCTACTGCTCTCCATCTTATAATGCCATGAAAGCAGGTGCTGTAGAGGGTCAGAGCAGGGCACTGGCCTCAGGTGAAATTCTCAGAAGCTTGTTGGTAGGATTGTATGTGCTCATTACCATCATTCAACAAGTACCTATAAAGTGCCTGCTATGTTCCAGGCAATATACAAGGCTTTAGGGATATAATGGTGAGCAAAAATAGACACATTGTTCCCATTTGCGGACCTTACAGTTTCAAGGGGAAGAGGAGTTTCAACAACAAATGAGTAATCCCCAAATATGCACACAGCCTGAGATGACAATGAGGAAAGAGCGAAATGCTGCTGTAGGAATGTGGAACAATGGATCTAGACCTAAACTGAGTGGGGGGGGGGGGTTGCAAAGTGGTCAGGGAAGACTTCCCCTAAGGCTGAACGAAGCTATGTAAGCAAAGAGGGACAGTGAGAACACAAAGCTGAGGGGACAACACATGCAAAGGCCCTGGGGTGGAGAGAACATGGTGCTTTTGAGAACAGAAAAGCCAGTAAGTCTGTGGAGTAGAGAGAGTGATGGGGAAAGACAGGCAGCATCACTGAATGATTTAGGGCTGGAGTAGGAATGTGTGTAGAGAGGTAGGTGGGTGGGTAGATTCAGATTAACATTTTAAAAAGGCTTCTCTGGGGGTGCCTGGGTGGCTCAGTTGTTAGGCATCTGCCCTCAGCTCGGGTCATGATCCCAGAGTCCTGTGATCAGCCCTGTGTCGGGCTGCCTGCTCAGCAGAAAGCCAGCTTCTCCCTCTCCCACTCCCCTTGCTTATGTTCCCTCTCTCACCGTCTGTCAAATAAATAAAATCTTAAAAAAAGAAAAAAGAAAAAGAAAAAAATAATGATAAAGCTACTCTAGTTGCAGTGTGGGCAACAGAATGGAAGGCAGGAGTGAACAAGGTAGGTGCCTTTGAGAGGATATTGCAATAGTCTATGGTGCCTTGGCCCAGGGCGGGGGCAGTCACCAGGACTGCAGGATCCAAATCATATTTAGGATCCAAATTGATAGGACTTAGTGAATACTTGAAATAGGACATTGATTGCGAGGGAGACATCTGCACTGACTCCCGGGTCTTTAACTTGCCCCGGAGGTGGGAGCATTTGTTGAGATGGGAGCAGTGAACCAGGCTTCAAGGGGCTTCCCCTCGGTTCATCAAGAAGGTGCTGGGCAGCTGGTACCCAACCTGAATCTCAAGTGGTCATTAGTCCTATTTAGAATCAAAGACCAGAGATAAAGCCAAGTTCAAGCCAAGAGATAATCATCAGCTGGTTCCTTAATGGCCTCCAGATAAATTGAACCCTGGGCAGGGGAGACACTGATGACTGGGGCTCTGCCCAGTGAGAGCGCACCCCGTCAGTCTCGAGATAAAAGGCCCTACAGCTGGGCTCATTCCAGCAGGCTACAAGACTTAGTCAATATCTCTCTATGCAGTGGGGACTGATTTCAGAGTCACAGAGCCCCGAACACCTGCCCTCATAGATTTTTTTTTTAAGATTTTATTTATTTATTTGAAAGAGAGCATGCACACAGAGGGAGCGGCAGAAGCAGGCTCCCTGGAGCCCAATGTGGGACTCAATCGCAGGACCCCAGCATCAAGACTTGAGCTGAAGGCAGATGCTTAACCAACTAAATCATCCCAACGCTCCTGCCCTCATAGATCTTAAAAGAAAGTCATGAAATTTCCTTTCACCTCATCTTCCCTGAGTTCCCAAACTTAAATCAGGAGTCACCCAGTCAGCCAGGAGTAAGAATTCTGAACTGGGAGCAATGTTACCCCCAGAGAACATTTGGAAAAGTCTGGAGAGAATTTCGGCCATCACAGTTGGGAGAGGAGTGCTGCTGGCATCTAGTGGATAGAGGTCAAGGATGCTGTTAGACATCTTACAAGGCAGAGGGCAGCCCCCCACAATAAAGAACTGTCCAAGGGCTCCTGGGTGGCTCAGTCATTTAAGCATCTGTCTTCAGCTCAGGTCTTGATCCCAGAGTCCTGGAATCGAGCCCCACATTGGGCTCCCTACTCAGCCTGCTTCTCCCTCTCTGGTTCCCCCTGCTTGTGTGCTCGCTCTCTCTCTCTGTCAAATAAATAAAAATTGTAAAATAAATAAATAAATAAGACTGTCCAGCCACAAATGTCAACAGTGTCAAGGGTGAAAAATCCTGGCCTAATGTCAAGGCTTTGAAGTCAGAGAAGCCTGATTTTACCACACATTGACCAGTTGATCTTGGGCAACTTGTCTGACCTCACTGAGCCTCAGTTTTTCCATCTGTCAAAAGGGGGGTGTCATGGAAGGGGAGGTGAACCACGAGAGACTATGGACTCTGAAAAACAATCTGAGGGTTTTGAAGGGGTAGGGGGGTGGGAGATTGGGGGAATCAAGTGGTGGGTATTAGAGAGGGCACGGATTGCATGGAGCACTGGGTGCGGTGCAAAAACAATGAATACTGTTATGCTGAAAAGAAATAAAAAATTTAAAAAAATTTTTAAAAGGGGGGGTGTCAATAGTAATACATACTTCAGGAAGATGATGTGAGAATTAAATGGGATAGCTGACCATCAAGAGACTGAAGCAGGGGCACCTGGGTGGCTCAGTAGGTTAAGCCTCTGCCTTCGGCTCAGGTCATGATCTCAGGGTCCTTGGATCGAGCCCCACATTGGGCTCTCTGCTCAGCAGGGAGGCTGCTTCCCCCCCACCCCCCGCCTGCCTCTCTGCCTACTTGTGATTTCTGTCAAACAAATAAATGAAATCTTTAAAAAAGAGAGAGAGAGACTGAAGAAATGTCAGGCTCATCCTCCAAGTGAGCAGGAGCTGAGCCAGACTTGTTCTTGATCTGCCTCCCAAACCCAAGTCCTCTGTATGTTTGAAAAGGGAAAGCAGAATGGTAAGAAAAAGAATCCTGGAGTTGGAGTACCAGTATTGAGTCTGGACTCAGTCTCCTACCAGCACTGAGACCTTGGGCAAATTGCCCACTTCTTGAGCCCCCAGTTTCCTCATCTGTGAAATGGACAGGTTCACAACACTCATCACATATGGTGGTTCTGAGGACTATGGGAGCTAATCCTTGTCAATGACTGAGCATAGAGTCTGGCACATAGTGAGCACTTGATCAATGTCAATTGATGTTATGAAGAACAAGAATCACTTGCTGCCTCATTTCTTAGTGGCAAGCAAGCTAGCAACCCGAACTGAAACTTTGTAACCAAGTTTGCAGGAAGGGAAGCTCCATTTCCAAATACTCTGTCCATGGTCCCTATGAGAACTTTCATTTGTCAAGTGAAGATTAATTCAGACATGGATTTCATTTCAGATGAAAGTTCTATTGTACTAAGCCCTAATCAGGCAAACCCCTCCTCTCTGAGAGTGTCTAGATTATCCTGCTTTTTTTTTTTAAGATTTTATTTATTTATTTGACAGAGAGAGAGAGAGACACAGTGAGAGAGGGAACACAAGCAGAGAGAGAGGGAGAAGCAGGCTTCCCGCTGAGCAGAGAGCCCGATGGAGGGCTCAATCCCAGGACCCTAGGATCATGATCTAAGCCTAAAGTAGACAGCGACTGAGCCACCCAGACACACCTTGATCATCCTGCTTAATGGTAGATATGGAATTTAAGAATCAAAACATATAAGTATCTTGTAGTTAGAGGCAGAGCAGATGCTGGTCTCACTACTTGAGAATACCAGTGGAGGCCACTTTCACAAGCATAGTAAGGGGTCAAGGTTCTTCTCACTCCTGAAATTCAGGGTGACATTTACCTCATTAACATTGTGAGGATTAATGAAATTATCCACACTAATTTCTTAGCAGGGTACAGGGCATATAGCAAGAACTAAATATTAGCTATTATTTACAGCACTCTTTTTCAAGAGCATGTAAAATAAATATCTGCGTCTCATAAAAATACACTTCCAAAAGCTTACATCAAGGCCCATAAAGCTAGAAATGAAATAGTATCTTTAAAATGTAATCCTGGCGTAATGTAGTCATCTGGTTCCACTTGCTAATATTAGGGAGTTTTTGTTTGTTTTCTGTAAAGATTTTATTTATTTGACAGATAGAGAGCACAAGTAGGCAGAGCAACAGACAGAGGGAGAGGGAGAAACAGGCTCTGCACGGAGCAGGGAGTCCGACATGGGGCTCAATCCCAGGACCCCAGGATCATAACCTGAGCTGAAGGCAGCCGCCCAACTGACTGAGCCACACAGACACGCCTGTCTGTCTGTTTTCTAATGTCCATGGGTTGCTTATTGAGGATCCAAATTCCAGGCAGGATCTCAAAATATCCGCTCTTATGGTGTTAGGATGTTAAGAAGGGCCCGAGGCATTGGGCAGGTGTTGCTGGGCAAAGACCACATGCACCAAACAATCTTGAGGAAGTACCCTCAAGCCTTATCCATTATGCCATTCAAGTGTTTTCTAACACCAGATCAATAAGGCAGAGTGACAAAAGAATTGTGGTTACAGCCTTGAATCTTATAGACCCGCAAATGAATCCTGGTCCTGCCTCTTATTGACAATGTAACTTTGAGCAGGTCATCTCATCTATTTCTGCCTCAGTTTCCTTGGCTAAAAAATAACAGTGATGTGAGTACTAAATTCAGTACATGTTAAATATTTGTATTGTGCAAAGAAATATAAAATAGCAAGTTTAGGATTCAAGGTTGATAAAAAAGAAAGATGGTTTTGAAGATGGAATCCCACCAGTTATCTTCCTTGTCCCAGCTCTGCCATTTGATTGGATGAGCTGAGCAGATCACTCTTCTCTCTGAACCAATTTGTTCATAAAGGGGACCCTTCATATACCCTATCTGAGATAACCAGTGGGCAAGCACTTGGTTAATAAAAAAGCAAAAACAGACATGTTTGTTGTGGCTACAATCCCTTTTCACAAAGAATTTTCAACATTCCACAAATATTTATTGAGACTCACCATAATTTAAAAGCTTTATGGGGTGCCTGAGTGGCTCGGTCATTAGGCATCTGCCTTCAGCTCAGGTCCTGATCCCAGGGTTCTAGGATTGCGCCCCATGTGGCTCCCTGTTGGGCCGTGGGGGAAGCGGGAACGGAGACTTCTTCTCCTTTTCCCACTCCCCCTGCCAGTATTCTGTGTCTTGCTGTGTGTCTGTCAAATACATACATACATACATACATATATACATTAAAGCTTTGTGATTCCCTCCCTTTCCTATTTTGTTCCATTCTACTTTATCTAGTATTCTTTATATTTAAAAAAAAATTTTTAAGCTGATAAATTTTAAATAAATTTATTTAAAATTTAAAAAGTGGGTCCTTTGTCCCGTTTGCCAAGGATTTCTGGATGTCTGCCTTTGGAGCACGTGGTAGAATTGTCCCACCCCCTTGCAGTTGAACGGAGGAGCCACATGACTAATTCTGGCCAAAGAATTGGAAGCAGAATGGCAGGCGTCACTTCTAGGCCAGAGCATTTAATGGCCAGAGCCAGATCCTCCAGAGCTGCGGCTTTCCCTCTCACAAGGTGACTTAGAGCGCTGGAGCCAGCAGCTGCTCCATCAGCCAGAGTCCCTGCCTGATTACGACAAGCAAAACCTTCTGCACATCTGCGTTGGCTGCACCGGCATGGAGCTTAGACGAAAAATTAATATGTGTCATGTCAAGCCACAGAGACCACAGGGCTTTAAAAACATTTTTTAACTTAAACAATCCTGTAAGGTGAAGTTAACTTTAATCATCTATTTTACTTAATCCAAAATAGATAAAATATTATACATTCAATTAGTATTTTAAAATCAGTAATAAGGTAAGTTACATTCTTTTTTACACACCAAGTCTTCATGGTCTAGTGTGTTTTTTACATTTATGGTACATTTCAAGTGTGCCATGAGCCCCATGTGCCTAGTGCCTACTGGACTGGACAGCACAGCCGTAATGGCTAATGATCCTGATTTTGAGGCACACTATTCTAAGGCATCTTCAACACATAAATCTTTATCCTCGTCTGGAGGAGCTCTGGAAAAGGAAATCCAGTGTTTTGTAAAGTAGGCTGTGGCTACGTTTCTGGTACATTTTTCCTCATTTAGTGTGCCGTGGGGGTATTTTCCTTCTAGCGTTACAACTCCCCACCACTTCCCTCACCTTCTCTCATGCACTCACCCCTCCTTTCCCTCAAAGGAAAAAAAAAGGGGGTGTTTTCGAGGGGCCCAGCTTGATGGTAAAGAAAAACTTGACTATTTAAAATGTTCTCTGGACTCCTGGGTGGCTCAGTCGGTTAAGGGTCTGCCTTCGGCTCAAGTCATGATCCCAGGATCCTGGGATTGAGTCCCACAACTGGCTCCTTGCTCAGCGGGGAGCCTGCTTCTCCTCTGCCTCCTCTGCCTGCCATTCCCCTTGCTTGTGTTCTCTCTCTCTCTCTCTCTCTCTCTGAGAAATAAATAAAATCTCTAAATAAATAAAATGTTCTCGGTACCTGTGGTATTTCAGGAGTAGAGATTCAGAAAGCCCTGGGTAAGGGTGAGGGAAAGATCAGTACACTTTCTTGTCCACAGGGTGTGAACTATAAGCTTCAGGATCAGGGGGGAGGACAGGTAGAGGTGGGGGAAGGGTGGAAGGCTTTAGGACCTGATCTCATATCCTGGCAGAGAGAATTCCTTCTGACTTTGAATATTGGCTTGGAACTTACACTCAAGGGTCAAGGGTTCCAAGTAAGTGTTAATTGCTTTTTTATTAATTTGTTATTATATGTGTTTGCTATTGTTGTTATACGGCACCTACTGCTTGGAAAATGTGCTTTTTTTGATTTAGCGATATGTCAGGAGCATTTTTCCATGAAATTAAATATTCTTCTACCTCATCATTCCGACAGCCAGATAGTAATTCTTAAATGGATATACCGTAATTTATTTACCCAATCTGCTATTGTTGGACATTAAGGTCATTTCCAATTGTTAATTGTGTTCGACAATAGCTTATTTCTCTCGTGCTGCCTTGGCTCTTGCAGAAGGCTCAGGCAGAGCACACACGCAGATGGGAGAAGGCATGGTCACCCCAAGGCGTCCTTCCAACAAACTGGGATTTTGCAACATAAGAGGCCGACTTCTGGGGGGTTAAAGAGGGCATGGCCTTCTCGGGGCACTGCCAGGAGTGCTGTGTAAAATGAAAAGAGTGTTGGAGACAGAGGGTTGTGGGAGGTCCCAGGTCGTGCCACTCAGTAGCTCTGTGGACACCGTCACTGAGCCTCAGTTCCCTCGCCGGGAAAATGAGGGTAATAAGTGGGCCCTTGGTATCGTTGCAAAGATTAAATCAGACTGACTGAAATCTGGTTAAAGAAGACAGATGGAGCATGCGCACACCCAGCTCGGCTCCCTCCTGATGCTCCACTAACGCAAAGGCAAAGGGGATTTTTTTCAAGGCATAAAACTACAAGGCTAATTAGCGCAGAGAGATAACATTAACAAATGTGGAAGGCAGAAAAGCAGATCCATGGGTTGTAACTTAGAGGAACCAAGAACCCCGAGCCCTAAACTGCCAAGGGAAAGCTGGAAGTAACTGTACTTACATGACAGGAACCCCCACAGGCTCAGTGGTTACTTTCAAAGGCCAGCGGAAGGAGGCGCTAAAGACAGGAGCATGGTTCCTTCCCTCCCTTGCCTTCCTCTACACCTGGTTCCTGCTTCTGGATAGAAAACCAGGGTCAGGGCTTGAGGACAGGTGGGAAAAAGGCTGTTCCTCCCATGGGCATGTGCAGCCCACACTATGCCAGGCCCCATGTGCCCATGGTGGCAGAGGATGGCAGACACAGAAGCAGACTCTCCTGGTGGGGGTCGGGGGTACCACAGGACCCAGCAGATGTCCAGCTTGCCCTGGTGAGTCAGAGATAAAAGTTCAAAGGGAACTGGGACGGGGGTCTGGTGGGCTACCCCAACACCCCATGTTAAGACGGGAGCTCTAGAGCCCATGAGGCAGGGCCTTGCCCCAAATCCACACTCTTCAGCCCGTCCCTTCCCACGTCCCCAGCCCAGCTCTCCCTGGGCTTCCCTTTTGCCACCCCACAGACCGCGGCCTCCTCCAGGCCCTCTCCAGGCCCTCTCCGGGTGCCTCCTCTTCAGCCTGTCGCTCAGATAAGGGTAGAGAGGATCCACTTCAGCCAGTAGCTGGGCCCAGGATCCACGGTTTGGGTCCCTCTCCCTCCTCCGTCAGGCCACTCCCCACCCTCCTGGCAGAAACGCCCCCCACCCCTTCCAGGAAATCACCACTAAGTGCTCTTCTCAGAAACTCCTACTCCCAATCCCCTGTCACATAACAGATTAACCCATAGGGCTTTAATCTGCCCCAGAGGGAGACGTGCTTTCCTAACCATCTGAAAAGAAACAAGTTTCCAAAGACCAAAGGAATGTAGCTGTAATGGTGGAAACCTATAGGTAGTGGAGCCAATCAGACAGACAAAGGAGCTCCGCTCAAACCGTGTGTAGATAGTCATGTCGTGTCAAATGGGCCAAGGGGAAAATAGAAAGGTATCCCTTGACCTGTCTGCTCACCTAGAGTCAAATGCCTTTGGCAGAGGCAGGGAGGGCTCATATGCCCCTGGGATGGGACAAGGCAGACGAGGGCTGCCATGTAGCAAATAAAAATATAGGAAGTCCAGTTACATTTGAATTTCCAATAAACAACCAACGATTCCTTTTTTTTTTTAAGTGTATTCATTTAAATAATCTCTACACCCAACATGGGGCTTGACCTCTTGACCTTGAGATCAAGAGCCGCACACTCCCCCAACTGAGCCCACCAGGGGCCCCTAACTGATAATTTCTACTGTGAGTATGCTCCGGGCAATATTTGGGACATACATATACTAACAGATTATTCACTAATTTGTCCGGAATTCAAATTTAATGGGCTTCTTGTATTTGATCTGGCAACTCTACCTGCCCCCAGCACAGGTCTGACACATAGTAGGTACTCAGTGAAGGAGGGATCTGTTTGAGCTTTGAGCTGGGCAGGAAATCACAATGTTATACCTCACTGGGTTGGGGTGGACTTTGCAGTTCCTGGAGGTAAGTTTTAATTCCCAAAATGAAACTGTTATTTAACTCCAAGAGACCAGAAAGTCATGGATCTGTCTGATGGCCATCAGGAGTGAAGAGAAGGAAAGACTTCCCTTGACAGAAGTTGTTTCCAGGTGGAGAAGAAAAATAAGTCTATTTTTCCCTCATATGCCATTGGTTCCAGCCCATTACATTCATTCATTCAACAACTATTTATTGCACGCCCACTGTGCACCAGGCACGTTTGATAAACCAATGGGATTACTATGATCATCTTATTACCTCCATTTGACTGAAGAGGGAAAGTGAAGTCTAGAGCAGTTAGGTGACTTGTCCAAAGTAACACAGAAGGTAGGGGGTGAATGGGGGACTCACACCCAATGTATTTGTGACACCTGAGCCCTCGCTCCTTCCCCTTCATGCCTTGTAGAGATAGGAGGCCCTAGGTAACAGGGACCCTGAGAGAAGCAGGAACAGATTGGGTAGAGCCCACGCAGCTGGCCAGCTGTCACTGAGCCATCACCCAGCATTACAATTTTATCTCCTAAGTATCCCTGAGCCACCCATCTTGCTCCCTTTCGATTCCCACCTCTCTCCCCCAGCCCAAACCATAGCCTCAACAACAGATGAGTCAGACTGGCTCACCTCTCCAGTCTGTTATCCACACAGCAGGCAGGGTGATCCATAGAAAAGGAAGATACGAACATGCCACCTTCCTGCTCAATGTTTCCACAGCTTTCCTTAGCTCTCAGGATGACAACAGAACTCCTGACCGTGGCCATCCAGGTTCCATGTAATCTACTCCTGCTGACCTGCCCTGCTTTGTCTCACTTCCTCTTACTCCCTCTGCCTGCATTAGTCAGTATTTCGGTTATCTGTTGCTGCATAACAAGTCACCCTGAAACGTAGTGCCTTAAAACCACACCTGTTTGTTACCTCTCATGATTCTTGGTCTTGACTAGGCTCAGCTGTGTGGTTCTTCTGAGACGAACATCATCTGGAGGTGTGACTGGGCCAGTTCTCCAAGATGCTCACTCCCTTCTCTGGTGACAGATGCTGGCTCTTGCCTCGGAGTACAACTGGCACTGTGAGCTGGGGACTACCTATGGCCTGGGATTCTCATGGCATGCCAGCTGGAGTGTCTCAAAAATGAGCATTCCAGGAGGTAAAAAGCAGAAACGCCTCGCTCTTAACTTTAAGGCCGGCCTGGAATAGAGTATGATGTTTGTCGCTATCTTTTGGTTAAGAAGTCATGGGCCCAGCCCAGGTTGAAGGGGAGGAAAAGCAGCTCTACTTCTTGATGGGGAAGAATTGGTGGCCCTCTTTCATCCACCACAGCCGGTCTCAGCTTCTGATCACAGAAACTGCTCCAGTTCATTTAAGCAGAAAGGAACTTCATATGGGGGAAAGGGACCTCTGGTGCTGTGGGGAGGGCTGGAGAGGTGGATTCTTGGCAGAGCTTCCAGAAATGATCCCGGAATGACACTGCAGCCTCCGCCATGATCAAGCAGCTGGGAAATCAGGATGCTGGCACCACCACTGCTGCCTCCAGAGCAAAACTGCCCTGATCCCTTCTCTGAGTGAATGGGGGCCCCCAAGCTCTTTGCAGATGAGGCTCTAGACACTGGGCTCTCGGCAACAGCTGCTGCAGATAAACAGTCTCCTTGCCCCCAAATCAGAGAGACATGAGTCTATAGTGTTAATGTCTGTGGTGCATCAATGGTGCTAGGACCTAAATCCCATCTGGGGGCCTGGCTTCAGAAGTCCAGCTTCTTGGTCTTTCTAGTACAGGAAGGCATACTACAAAAGATGCTGACCATGGCAAACTACAGGATCTCCACCATCCTGGGCCTTCTTCCTGTCCCTAGGAATAGTTCTGTGTCCTCTCGCCACAGGACCTTTGCATATGCTGTTCTCTTCTGCCCACAATTCTCTTTTCTCTCCTCTTCCTTCACATCTCTGACCTTCTATCTCCTACCTTCTACCTCCTATCTTCTCTGATCTTCCTATAAGTTCATGTCTCCATTTTATGGATGAGGAAACTGAGGCCCACTGAGGTTAAGTAATTTGCCCAAGAGCACACAACCAGTAAACAGGGCAACTGGAATTTGAACTCCAGGCAGCTTGACTCCAGAGTCTGCTCTTAACAGCTGCATTATGTCAGGCAAAGACAAGTTCACATGTGTTAAAAGGCCAGGGGCATGGCATCCAGCCGCCCTATAAATAAACAAGGATGATGCTTCAGCAAATGTTGACAAGCCCAGAGAACTCTGAGAGTGACAGGCGGTACGGGTGGAAGGTTTTGGGACAAGGTCGATGTTGTGGAGCTTGGCCCCTAGCTCCCAAAGAACATCGATAGGCTGAGTTTCAAATACAGCTGATCTAGAGGAGTCCTCAGAACCCTGACACTTCTACCCTCCAGTAGGGAGCAGAGAGCAATTCACACTGCATATCAAAGGAGGAAAGCATCTCATGTCTCTCCCAAGAGGGATTATCAATTTCAGCAGCAAAACCCACAATCGTAGTGAACAAAGTGTGCTCAGTTCTCATAACTTTAACAGGCAGAATTTTGTAGAGCAAAGGAGACAGCTGTTAAGGAAAGAGAGCCATCATAAAGGAGGGGCTTGGGGTATAATGGGTGCCCCTGCTTGTCTGCCCTTGGCCGTCAGAGCCCACGGAAGGGAGTCTAGGAGTCCAGAAGACTGCATTTGATTTTTTTAAATGTAGCAATGTCCTCAGTCCATAAGCAGCAAATGGGACCACTTGCCCTCCCTAAGCTAGGTCTGGAAATTCTTGGGTAAAAGGATGGCATTCCCTCTTCCTCAGCCACAACTCAGGTCCCTCTGAAGTCAGCATATGCTCCGCAAAGGAAATAGACAAGACCAGGAAACCCTGGTTAGCAAACCCGCTGTGCCACTTACCTGCCGTATGACTTTGGGCAAGAACCTTCTCCTCTCTGAACCTATTCCCTGTCCATGAAATGAGGGTGCTAGATGAGAACAAAGGATTTAAACTTTGTTTCTTAACACCAGAAACCTGTGTTTAAAAAAATAATAATCTTACAGGACGCCTGTGTGGCTCAGTCGGTTAAATGTCTGCTTCTTGATCCCAGGGCTATGAGTTCAACCCTCGCTTAAAAAAAAATAATAAAATAGGGACGCCTGGGTGGCTCAGTTGGTTAAGCAGCTGCCTTCGGCTCAGGTCATGATCCCAGCGTCCTGGGATCGAGTCCCACATCGGGCTCCTTGCTCGTCAGGGAGCCTGCTTCTCCCTCTGCCTCTGCCTGCCATTCTGTCTGCCTGTGCTCACTCTCTCTCCCTCTCTCTCTCTCTCTGACAAATAAATAAATAAAATCTTTAAAAAATAATAATAATAATAAAATAAAAAAAATCTTACATGTCCTGTCCTCTAGGAAATAGGGATATAGAAAGTAAGAGACCAGACCACTTACAACCCACTGTTCTGTGAAGTCCATGTCCTTGAGTGAAAAGCTACTCAAGGAAATTATGTCTTCAGATGCCACAAGCCCTGCCCTTTTGGAAAACCATGAGTAGTTTGTGGGGAAAGAAAAGTTTTTTTGGGAAACTTTTCCTTGGGAAAAGTAGCTTTGGAAAGAGAAGTTTCTTAATCCTGTGACTGGATCACCCTGTGACTTTGCCCACTCTGGACCCCAGCTCTCCCATCTAGAAGCTGAAAGCTTTGGGTTCAGTGGTCTCTGCAGTCCCTTTCAGTTTTAACAATCCAGGACACTGCCTTGGTAAGGTTATGGTAAATAAAACCCATGGTGGGGAGGAGTGTGTAAGGGGAAGAGCTTGGGGACAACAAGAATAAGGTGATTTTCAGAGATTCCATTTAGGGACAAGGGGCAGCTCAGGGGAGAACTGAAGCTTGTAAGAGGTAATGAACCTCAGGTCAGAACTCAGTAATATTAAGAGGTCATGGCCACAGTTTCTATTTTAGGAAGAACAGAACCAGGAGTTAAGATAGTAAGTGTGGAATTTAATGTGTGTGATGGATAGATGGAACATTGGGTGGGTGGATGGATGGATGGATGGATGGTAGGTGGATAGGTAGACAAAGGAATGGAATATTCAGTAGAGTATTAGATGAAGGGAGTGGGTGCATATATTTGGTAGATGAGACAGGTGCATATAATCAGGTAAATGGAAGGCAGGTGAGCAAGTGGGTAAGTAAGTGGGATCTGTGAGTGGGCAAGCAGACATGCAAAAAGGTCGGTGGGCATAGGGTCAGGCAGGTGGATGCCCAGGTGGTTGGATTGGTGGGTGGGCTTTCCAACGTAAGAAGGCTTAGGGGATAAAATTGGATTTGTTTGTTCAGTTTTCTTGGCCATTTATCCCATTTCCTCTTCCATACTCTACTCCCATTCAGTCAAAGGCACCTGAAACACAGTGAGTTTCTCAATGTGTGGAAATTGTTCCAGTGGTCGTGCATAAAATTATTTTATGTCGTTATAAAATAATCTCAGAAGAAATCCAGACACAGCTTGAAGTAACGTTGAATCACGTAGCAAGGAAGATATTCCCTTTGACTCCTCTTTCTGTCTTTCTGATGATCACGTCAAGGAGAAGGTCCCACCGGGTGCTATTGTGTCTTCAGCGCCTTGCTGATTCTTTAATCTCCCGTTTTAACAAAAAAGGTAGACTTTGGGATCAGAGCCTTAGGCAGGAGATGGAAGGTAACAATGTTTCATTTTCATTAGATTTCATTATACTGTCACTTTGTGTATTTGACACAAATTAGGATAGTGTTAAAAAGGGTTTCCCTTTTAAATGAATGCATATACATAAAGTGAGTCAGGTTACATGTAAAATATTCTGTGATCAGTCTTGATCACTGGGACAAGAGATCAAGAGATGTTGGATACAGTGAGAAAACACTGGTATGCAGAAGTACGATCTAGTTATGTCATTCCAGGCTTGGCGTCTGCTCCAGATCCTTCATAAGGGGACCCCCGCCCAGCCCACTACCCAGCCTCTCCTTCATCCCTTCTCCATTCCCCACTCTGGTCCAGTCCCAAGAAATTTCTTTACCTTCTTCCAGCTTACCAGGCTCTCTCTTGCTTTCAGGCTGAACATCCCTCTTCCCAGAACCCATTCCTCCTCCTCCACACTTGGGAGGAATCCCACTCAGCCCTCAGGTAATGGTGAGATGTGGCCTCATGCAGGACACCTTTGCTCACCCTCCCAGCAGGGTTCTATGCTGTCCTCACTGCCCCCAGAGCATCCTTCGTGCCCCCATCACACCACCCCAGCCAGCCTGCAGGGGAGAGACTGCCTGGTTAGCTGCCAGTGCTGCCTATTAGAAGGGAAGCTGGCCAAGGACAGGGACTCTGTCCAGGTCACCCCTCGCTTATTTGTTCATTTGTTTTACCGAGTGCCTCCTCAAGGGCCAGGCACTCTTTTAGTGGACACAGCAGTAAACAAAGAAAAAGTCCCTGTCCTCATTCTAGAGGGCGGAACGGGACAAATATAAAGAATTGTTTTTTAAAAGCCATATGTACCATATATACAATTTCAGGTTGTACTGAGTCCCTTCAATAAATTAAAAGAGTTTGGGAATTTGGGCGCCTGGGTGGCTCAGTTGGTTGAGCGACTGCCTTTGGCTCAGGTCATGATCCCAGAGTTCCAGGATCGAGTCCCGCATCGGGATCCCAGCTCCTTGGGGAGTCTGCTTCTCCCTCTGACCTTCTCCTCTCTCATGCTCTCTCTCACTCATTCTCTCTCAAATAAATAAATAGAATCTTTTTTAAAAATTTAAAAAAAAAAGAGTTCGGGAATTAAAAGAGAGAGAGAGAGAGAGATGAGTAGTGATGGGGAGGGACAGCGACTGCTATTTTAAATTGGGGTCAGGAAAGGCCTCTCTGAGGAGGTGACATTTGTACCAAAACCTAAAGGAAGTGAGGGGAAGATGGACAATGGCAAGGGGGAAGGCCTTGAGGTACAAACCAATGTGGTACGTTTAGCAAATTTCTAAGGAGCGAGAGTAGCTGGGAGCAGCAAGCCTGGACAGGGGCCCTCACTCTGGGACTCGAGGAGCAGGCCGCTCTAAGAACGAGGCTGCCTTGAGCAAACAGAAGGGAGGATGCCTTCTTTTCCTGCATGCCAGCCTACCCTGAGCTGCCGGAGAGACCGAAACATTTGTAGAGGTACTTCCTGTTAACATTTACCTTGGCTGAATGTTTATTAATCGGGTCTATTAATAGACCTTTTTTTTTTTTCTTTGCACTTCCTAAGGAGTAACTCCTGGAAGAAGCATTTTTCCCCAATTATCCTCTACCTTGCATAATGCTCCAGGTTTGTAAATTGCTTTTCCATCCCTTATTCACTGATCTATGTGATTATCTATTCGTATGGCACCCATACACTTTCTTGAGCAGGGAACAAGACAGACTGAGGTCCTACCCTCATGAGGTGTGTACCCTTATGAGAAGCAAGCCTGGGGGGCTCTGGTGGGGTCCAGCTTCCCTCTCACTTTTGGTAGCTCAGCAGAGAGCTGACTTGGCTGGACCAGGCCAGTCTGGCAGGAGCCACCCATGTCTGCTTCAGCAAATACTGGTGCTCCTGCATGCCGAGACCCTTGAGGTTCTCCCAGAGTCCTTGGGGAGCGGCTCACAGCCACACATCCCTCAATGTATTTCTTATTACTTAGAGAAACTGCGTGTCCCCTCCTGCCTCTTAACTCAAGAGTGATGGGTAGGTCCTTCATCCCAGGAACTGTCGCACGTCTAGCCCACTGGCTGTGGGGGGCGCCTCTCTGCTGAAACACTGGCCATGTTGAGGACCACGCTGAAGATGGGGAGAGTTCGAGGGGCTGCAGATGCTCTACTATTTCTCTGCCTCTCAGTTCCTCCCTGGTGGTCTCAACCTGCCCCCAAGGGGTGCGAGTGCTGTGTGTGCGTGCCCCCTTGCACAAGAACTCTAGCGGAAGTAGACAGGAAACAGGCAAGTGCCCTAAATTATGATGAGTGTTACAAAGGAGATGACCACGCACTGTGGGAGTGACTTAGGACTTGGACTAGGGGAGTCACAGGCTGGGTTCTCTTGAGACAGAAGTTTCGATGGAGGTCAGCATGTAGGTGCTTAATAGGGAGGGTTCTAAGATCAACACCTGTGGAAGGGTGGGGAAAGAAATGGAGTGGGAGGAGAGGGGAGACCCCAGTCCCGGTCTAAGGACCTCAGTGGCCCCTAGGGGAGCAGTGAAGTGGGAACAGCCCTTCACAGTCATCCTGAGTTGGTTGGGATGGCTGGGAGGAGTTCTCGGATTCTCCTTGCTGCTAGTGGTCACTGAGCAGTCACCAGACACGGGCAGCCCTGAACGGGGTGGTGGCCAGAGGGTGCAGGCTGCCTGCGGCAGCACCCCAGACCCAGGACACTGAGTCTTTCACTGAAGGGCAACCCACCCGGTGCATCGTGTGTCCACCACAAGGAGCTTCAGGAGGACTTCCTGGAAGGGGCATTTCACCTTGGGGATGGAGGGGTGAGCAAGGAAAGAATAGCTGTTCAGGCAAAGCGGACAGTACCTGAGAAAAACCTAAGGGCCAGAGGGACAGCGGTGCTCTCGGGAGGTACACAACCCCTGAGGAAAGCAGTGGGTCCATTTTAGGGTGAAGAAACCATCTCATAGAGGCCAGTGGACTTGCCCAAAGTAAGGTTACAGCAAATGAGAGAGCCCAGATTAGAAGCAGAGATGGGCAGCCCAATTCCAGAGCCCTCCCACACCCCACTCCCATTTGGGTGCTGTTCTCGTCAGTCTCTTCTCTGAGACGGCCACTGGCAGTCTCCGTACTCCTCTCCGCACCCGCGCACACGGTGCCTACAGTTCTGCCCAGTGAAACGCTCCTATTCCCTCTAGTTCCAGCACCGTCTCTGCCATCTGAAGGGATCCTAGCTCCCGCCTGGGTTAGGTTTCAGGTCAAGAATTGACTTGTTATTTGGAAATTCGAGATCAGTCTGTGGCCACGGTCACAGTTCAGTGAAGGACAGAGGTCAGGACTAGAAGTTACGGCTGGATAATGATTGAATTTCTGACCAGAGCCAAGATTTAGTTGGGGATTAGGTTTAGAGCTTCCTCTCTAATAAGGGTTCAGCCTGGAACCAGGGTCAAGGAATGGTCTGGAATTGGGTCAGAACTCAGCCTGGAACTGGGGTCAAAGAGCAGTCTGGAAAAAAGATTTAGGCTCAGTCTTAGAATAAGGCCAGGGCCCAATCTGGAACCAGGACCAGGGCTCAGACTAGGGACAATAATCAGGGCTTAGCGCGGAGGTCGGGGCAAGGCTCTCTCCAGGGGCAGGTTTGGGTCTTGGCCTGGAAACGGAGTCAGGGTTAAGCCTTGGGTTGGGGCTCAGGGTTGGGAATCTGTGTCTCAGATGGACTGACGACCATCAGGCCTCTGACTCCCCTGCCTCTCAGCCTGAGACCTGCCCTGAGAGTAGGCAGGAGAAACCTAGTGAGGAGAGACACACCCCGCCCTCCCCCCAGCTGAAAGTCCACCCCTGCTGCAGTGCCGTGCTCCAGACCCCCTCACTCATCTGCCTCCCACTCACCCCCCGGGGCCCGGCATTCGCAGGCTCACGTGAGTATGCAGTATGTGGGAAGGAGGGACCCAGGTACGAGGCCCTGGGGAATGCAGCAGCACTGCTGGTCTTGTGTTTGCGGGGAACGGTCTGCACAGATCAGATGGAGCCCCAGGGAAATCAGAGCCAGCTCCCAGGAAGGCACAGAGGTGTGTGCAGGGAAGGGGTGGGTGTCTCAGGCTACACTCCGTACCCCCCCCACCAAGCCTGACTATCATGAGAGCCCCAGGAGCACCAGCCTGCAGAAATCTGGGTCTCTACATCAACAGCGTACCATGAGTCCCCCGGGACTGGCCCTGCCCAGACCCCTGGGAGGATGACGACCAGGTATAGAGCAAAGAGCCCCGGGCTGGATCTGGGGGGCCTGGGCACCCCGGCCTTGCTTCCCATCTCTGAGCCATCTGTAAAATGGAGATAAAGTAAGAAGGGTGAGTATTTCACAAAGGAGGAAACTGACCATCCAAAAGGGGAGGGACAGCTCCTGGCTCACGGCCCAGGGAGGGACAGTGTGGGACCCAGAACCCAGGCTTTCCAGCACTGAGGCCCTTACTACTCTTGCCAGTGTGGCCTCCTTTGTCTCTAAGATGGACCAACATCCTGCTCGTACCCCACCCCACGCAGGCTCCCAGGGAAAGACATAATAAGAGAAAGAATGGGCAGAGGGGGCAGGACAGACACCCTGCTTGGGTCTCCCTTTTCACACAGGGACCCCTCCTCAGCCTGTGGGAGAGGTGCCAGGAACATCCGGTGTTATGTAAGTAAGAAGTTCCCTGCCAGGAAGTGAGGTTGGCATCTCCCCCCTGGGAATAGTTGCTGGTGGGCCAGACTGTTCTGGTTCCACCTGAGCAGGGCAGGAGAGAAGCAGAGAGAAATGGCACATTGGAAGGAACTGGCAAGGGGGCAGCCTGCTTGCCTGTGCCCTGCTAAGGGTCAGTAGAGGCCACAGAAAAGAGCCGGGCTTGCACCATCGTTGGTATCCTTCCAAGAAGGTATCCCACCACACAGGGGTCCCGTGGCAGGAACCATAAGGCAGACGGCTGCCATCAGCGTCTGGGGAGAGGTCATCCACATCAGGATATCCTGGGGAGGACAGATATCCATATCAGGGGACTCTGGAGGCCGGGGAGCCCACAAGACCCCCAAAAAGCACACTCGCGTGCCCAGCAGAGAGCCAGCATTCAGACCCCTGCCCTGTTGAGGGCACCGGCAGTGGGCAGGCTCAATCCCCAGGGAGGAACCCAGCCACGGCAGATAACAAGGAGATGTCATCTCGTGAGCCCTGATTCCCTCAGCCTCTATATCTGTGTCTTAACAGAGAGGGGGAATGAAGGACCTGTTTCCACACGGACACATGTCAGAACCATGGCAGTGAGTGCAACTAGCCAGACGCACAAGGCCATGTGTTGGATGATTCTGTATACGTGAAATTTCCAGAACAGGCAGACCACAGGTGGAACATAGACTGGCAGCAGGCTGTGGGGGTGGGGTGCTGTAGTGGAGGGCTTCCCGTGGTGAGGGGATTTCTTTTGGGCAGGATGAAAATGTTTGAAGGGGGGATTGTGATGCTGAATGCACAACTCTTGTGACTATACTCAAACCCATTCAGGTGTGCACTTTAAACGACTGAATTGTTACGTGAATTATAGCTCAATACTGCTGTTATTTAAAAATGGAGGTGGATTTCTTTGGGGGCGATGATGAAGTTCTGGAGATGGACAGAGGTGACGGCCGCATAACACCGAGTGTGCTTAGTGCCTCAGGCCAGTACTAAAATTACAGATTTTATGTTAGATGTATTTTACCACGATTTTAAACAAATAAACATTTAAATTTAAATTTGAAAAAAATGGCAAGGGGAGGGAAATATTCCAGAACAAGACTATGTATTCTTAAATACTCCCAAGATACTAGGAACCAGAAAAGAACCCACGCTGCATGCACACACAAACAGACACACACACACATGTGCACTCCAAGTCCCACAAGTCTGTCATCCGGAGACAAAGGAAAGGAAAGCTTTGACTTGCCCCTGGGATGAGGATCTCGAACAGATGGCCATGTGATAACAGTGTGACCACGAGACCCTGGGACCCTGGGATCTGCCACTGAACAGTTGGGGCCCGTGACTGGAGAAAAATGAAACTGTTTCCTGTTAATGCCCCTATAGTCAGGGAGCTCATCAAACTGGCTACAGATGCTCAATGTCAGCCCCCCATGGAGCATAAACTCTTTGAAGGCTGGGACCACTGGGTCTGGCTTGTGCCCGGGGTCCAGCACAAAGCTGGACACATCACGGGTCCTCAATGTCTGGGGAAAGAATCAAGAGCCTCCCCCATTAGACAGAGAAGAAACTGAGGCCCAGGGAGGCCATGGCCCTGCTGAGGGCCACAGAACCAGGGAAAGGGGGCAGCCAGGACCAGAACTCAGATTTCCATCTCCTGCAGCCCAGGCCCATGATGGGCGGAGCTAAACTCCACTGATGGCTGAGCCTCCAGCTGTGCACATCTGTTGGCCTTGGTGGAATGAGGCAATCACCCAGGAAGCTGGCCAAGAACTCAAACCTACAGGATAGAACAATAGAAGGCACTTCCAATGGGTGGGGTTGGCAGCCAAGCCTGGGGCCCCATAGGGCTGCCTCCTCCTGACTGACTCTGGGAGCTGCATTCCCGAGACCATACCTCACGCTGTCACCCTAATTCCTCCTGGCTGAGAGGCAGAAGCCCTGGGATACTGTCCTGGTCAGCTACTCTCTGCGAGAAGAACTCAGCAGGTCCCCGCCCCTCTCTGGGTCTCAGTTTCCCCTGGGAGATGATTAGGTTCCATCCAGTTCTGTTAGTTCCAGTCTGGCTTTGCTGACACTGACCTCTTAGAACACTCAGCCCTGCCTAGTCTGAGGGAAGAGACATCGCACCCTTAGATGCCCCAGCCCTACCCTGCACACAAAACCCCTGAGAGCTGAAAGAGAAGTCACACCACTCGAAGGATTCCCCAGTCTCAGGAGGGAGAACATCTCAGAGTCAGGAACTCCTAGTCTGATGGGGGAGACCTGGGCCACCAGCAGGAGGCCCCTGTGTCAATGCTTGGGCTCTGGCTGACTTCTATTTTTTTTGAGACTGATGGATGGCTTGATTGATTTAGAGTGCAATAGGGGGAGGGGGCAGAGAGGGAGGGAGAGAGAGAATCTCAAGCAGACTCCATGCTGAGCGCAGAGCCCAGTGTGGGGTTCGGTCTCATGACACTGAGATCAGGACCTGAGCTGAAATCAAGAGTCGGAGGCTTACCCAACTAAGCACCCCCAGGCACCCCTCCTCTTCCCGCTGATAGGGTTAGGGGCTCAGAAACCAGCATCTCTCTGTTTCCACAGCAGTGGGTACCAGCTTCTTGACAGACTCATCCTGAGCTGTGGCCTGGCAGAAAGCACGTGCTCCTAATGTACTGTCTGTCTGCTTTGGGAGAGAAGCTTTCTGACTCAGCTGTGTCTGTCACAGTCCCTGGGATGGTGTTGCCTTGGTCCAAGACCTGTCTCTGACAAGCCAACAGCAGAAGCATCTAGAATTAGGAAGTGCTCAGACTGGACAGGCTCCTTTGGCCTGTGCAAGACCCAGTGACCAAGGCTGGCCTAAATCCAGGACAACCCCTCCAGGAGCCTCGCTCTGAAACATCTGGCATCCATGGTGCATAGCCCAGTCCTCACAGGAACCCACCAAAATCTGGGTTTCTTATTGATGAAGAAACTCAGAGCTTGCTTCCCCAGCCATAAAATGAGGTTGATAAAAGTAACAGCCTTCAAAAAGGCAATTGTGAAAGATTCCATGGAGGAAAGGCAGGCAAAAATATCAGCATGGTGCCTAGCCAAGGGTAACACTGGCAGTTTTTAGGCCCCCCCCCACCCCGCTCAGCATTCAAACCCCTTTCCTGCTTGTGGGACTAGCTAATGGCATGAACCTTACTGGGAGGCGGCTGTCCTCCCAGGACAGAGCCTGAGCCTCGCCAGGTCAGCCTGGAGCAGGCACGGGACTGGGCTCCGTTAGGCTCCTGCCAGCACTGAATTCAGGGTGCAGAGGACAGTGCAGCCGTGCCCAGGACGTGGCATCCAGCGACGGTGGCCTGGGCAGCAGCACCGGAACCACGCATCTCCTCTCGGGGCCCCTTCATGGGTCCTGAGTGGCCAGCCTCCTTCCACAGCTGCCCTTTCCCTGAGCCGGGCTGGTGTCCTTCCAACAAATTCCTGTCCTGCTTCAATTAGTGAGCGTCAGTCTCCATTGTTTTCCACCGGGGACTTGACTGGTTTGGAAATTGGTCTGAGGGGTGGGTTTCAGACAACACACCAGCAGGGAAATGGGGGAAATAATGATCAGGGCTAGCTGGATCTGAAGGTAGTGAAACTCCAGTTAGTATCCAGGGACGGGAATCTAGCAGGCTGTGGTATGCAGTGGTGAAACAGCTAATTAAATTAAATTAATGAATTACATTATGGCCTGTGGCCATCTGGAAAAAAAGTGCCATTGAAGGCAAAGCTTGGAGGGCCTGAATTGCTCCTGCCACCGAACACATGAATGGCACGGAGATTTTAAAGATCCGGCGGCTGCTTCCATGACACTGGACAATTAAAAGAATAACAGCTTTAATCCCAACGTTCTTGGCTCAAGGCATGGACTGGAGCCTAGGAACTTTTTTACAGCTGGGCTAGAAGTGCTCTTATCTTTTACTGCGGCAGGATGAAGTTTGAGGAAAACCAGACGCAAACATGATCTCTGCATGGCCAGACTGCAACAGTGGCTGAGCGCTCACGCAGATGGGTCAAGGCTCCTTCCTGGGACCTCTGCTCTCCCCATTCCACGTCCTGCTGCGTGCGGGGTGTATTTGGCCATGAGTGACTGAACACCCCGGAAAAGGGGAGGCCCGGGGCAGGTGGGATCCTGGGCATGACCCAGGTCCCCCTGGCTCCCATCACTGTCAGGGGCGCCCTCTGCTCTTCTCTCCATTCCACCCTCCTTGGGGCTGGCTTCATCTGGCAGGGGCTGGAGCTGGCTTATGCAGGCTTGCCGAGCGGATGGCATGCACTCCTCGTCTGCGTTCAGTGACGTCCTGTCGCAGCTTGAAAGTGGCCACAGAGGGGGTATTTACACCATGGAAATCTGCAAATGCTGCCAGTCAGCACCTTCTTTCTTTAAGGGGCAGAGGTGGTATACCAGCCCACGACTGGCCTCCTGCTAGGTCTGGTGCCCTGAGGGGTGGCAATGGGGCCACTGGCTTCTTTGTGTTTAAACCAAAAGGGCGAGGGGGAGTGACAGAGGAAGGTAGGATCTCTCTCCCCTGACTCGGGAACCAGGTCGGTTTTTCAGTCTCACTGAGCACCAGCACCAGGCGGGATGCCATGAGCCAACCGACAGAGTCTCCCCAGATCCTCTCCGGAGCCCGAGTGTGGGGTCGGCTGCCCTGAAGAGCACGGGCTGTGCTGAGGGCAGATCTTTGAACAAAATGGGTCCTTCGGGGAAGGAGGAAAGATGGAACAGAGAGGACGAGTGGCCGGATGAGGGCCCCCCACACCCTCTCAGGGTGCCCAACTGCACCCGTGGCTTCCCTGACCACGACCAGAGCTAGTCCCCCGCCCTGCCAGGCTTGGGTAACTGGTCATGACTGGACATCTGTGCTTGGGCGATAAGAACGGCAGTTCTAACAGCTCGAGCACAGAGTGTTGGCCACATCCCAGCGCATCTAACCACAGAAGAGCCGGTATGAGGTGGTGCTATTGTCACCCCCATCCACAGATGAGGAAAAGGAGGCTGGTGGGGGGGGGCATGACTTGCCAGAGGCTACAGTGGTGGTGCTGGAATGGGGAACCAGCTACCTGGCTACAGGTCCTGGTGCCAAAACTCCACTCCACCCTGCTCTGCTCCCTCCTCTGCCCCCCACAGGAACCTCAAACTTACTGCCTTCTCTTCAAACCTGCTTAAAGCCCTTTCCCCTCCTCATCAACTCCAAGTCAGTGGTCAGGTGTCACTAAAGGATCTCCATTCTAGAAAGCTTTTCTAATCCCATACCAGGCTAACGCCCTCTCCTTGGCTGGCCCAATGAGCTCTGCCTCCCCCATCAGAGCCCCGAGCCCCGGGTGCTATGACTATCTGGCTTCGTGTCTGTTTCCCTGGAAATGGGTCTTACTGCCCCCAACATGCCCAGGGTCCTGAGTGCAGACCTGGCATGCAGGGGCCACTTGCTGAGATCCCAGACCTGGGCCTTCCATACCCTCCCCTCCCCCGCTGCTGGGTCCCGTCCTAGCGGGCCCGACACGTGCCAACCCCTGCCTTCCTTTGCAGGCAAATGTCCCAGCAGCCCCTCCACCACTCCACCTCCCCAGCTGGGTCTACTTCACATGCTCAGCACAGATTTCCCCACCTCCGCTCCTCAGCCTCCTTCCTGCTTTACTCTTTTATTAAGATTCTAATTAAATAATTCTAATGAAATGTAATGAGCTGAATCGACAAACTTACTGCGATAAAACAGCATTTGAGACATTCTCTCTCCTGCTCTTTTCTCGGCAATGGAAGCGAGATGGCATGGGGCCTTTCCTGCCAGGGGTGGGGTGGCGATCGGCAGCTGGCACTGAGTGCCCTGCTCACAGGACATCACTGTGGGCCGGAACCACGGGCCTGCCACCCCCAGTCCAGCTGAGGCCTCCCCTGACGGAGAGCCACGCTTAGCACAGAGGTCTGTCTATTCTAAGAGATCAAGCACTGGCCTGGACCTCACCATCCGGCCCTCTTCAGGCCTGTGCCTCCAGCCAGCCTTAAGGCCTCTGCCTGACGGCCCTGCGTTGCCTTCTCCATACCAGGAGGGGCTGCTGAAGGCTCCAGACCTATGACCTGGGGTTTGCTAAGTGCACGGGCATCTGTTGCTGCCCTTCACAGAGGAAGAAAGGGTTGGGCCTGTGTCTGGCCCCATCTCCAGCATGGCCTCAGACACGTTCCATCTCTCCTCTGGGCCCCAGCCCAGTTTCTGCCAAACATCAGGCTTATATGCTCATGAGGGAGCTACTGTGACAGAGAAAGTTCACCGGGGTGTTGAGTTGGGCCTGGCCCCTGGCCCTTCCTGCCTCTATGGCCCAGGGCAAGTCACTTCACCTCCCTGAGCCTGTTTCCTCATCTATAAAATGGGACCAATATCACCTGCTCTGCACAGCCGTCATGGAGACATTAAAACAAAAATAAGTGTGGCGCTGGCATGGCTAGGTTGGTTAAGTGTCTGCCTTCCGCTCAGGTCATGATCCTGGAGTCCTGGGATCAAGCCCCATGTCGAGCTTCCTGCTCAGTGGGGAGCCTGCTTCTCCCCCTGCTTGTGCTCAGTCTCTGTCAAATATGAATAAAATGTTTAAAAAAAATAAATAAATAGGGGTGCCTGGGTGGCTCAGTGGGTTAAAGCCTCTGCCTTCGGCTCCGGTCATGATCCCGGGGTCCTGGGATCGAGCCCCGTATTAGGCTCTCTGCTCGGCAGGGAGCCTGCTTCCTCCTCTCTCTGTCTGCTTCTCTGCCTACTTGTGATCTCTGTCTGTCAAATAAGTAAATAAAATCTTTATAAATAAATAAATAAATAAACAAACCAAAAATAAGGCACAGTCTAAGTACTTGATAAATTATGACCACGAATTATCCCAATCCATGTCCCTTTCCCCATGGCAACCCTGGGGACCAAGAGCTGAGGTGGGGGATTTAGAGCTTTCAGAATCTTCCAGACCTGATGCCCCAGCCTTCCCACTCTGGGTTAGACCAGAGCCGTCAGCCAGTGTAGGGACACAGTGCCCTGGTGGCCTCAGGCTGGACTCTAGAGCCTCAGTCACAGGCCCCGCCCAGGCAGCAGGGCCCAGTCACAGCCCCGAGGAGCTTCCTCCCATGCCTGATCTTACCACCTCCCGGCAGGGAAGTCAGAGATCCATTCATGGTCCCATTTCACAGACAAAGAAATGGGCTCAGAAAGGGGGTGGGGACTTGCTCGAGTGCCATGGCCAGGCAGCAGGAGTCAGGCTCCAACACCTACGAGCCACGAACTGCCATCTGCCCCTCCAAGTGCCACACGGCCCAGGCCGTGAGACCCAACAGCCTCGGAGGCAGGCAGGGGTACAGAGGGAGGGGAGAGTCCACAGAGCAAAACCAAAGAGCGGGGCCCTGGTTCCTGGGCTGCCCCAGGCTCACCCAGCCTCGGGCTCTGGGGCCTGGCACAGCAATACTGACTTTGGAGTCAGGGAGACCTCGGTTCAAGTCCTGACATTGCACTCACTTGATGGGTCGGTCATAGGGCCACGGATGTCACCTCTGGGAGCCTGGGTCTCTTCACAGGGTGAGTGAGGGCGGGGAGAGGGGTGTAACCCTGGGAAAAACAGAGGGCATTGTGGGTATCCTGTCACAGCCTGCGTGTTAGCTTCTTAGGGCAGTTGTGGCAACATGGCGCGAGTTCTGACATCTACAGTTCCGGAGGCCAGGAGACCGCACTCCCTGTCCCCTGCAGGAAGGCATTGTGCCTGGCCTCTGTCAGCCCCTGACTGCCCTCAAAGTCCCCCACAGTATGGCAGCATCGCCCTGGTCTCCACATGACACTCCCTGCGTCTCCTCAGTCCTTCCTCGGTGCATGTCTGTCCTGTCCAAATTCCCCCTTTTATAAGAACATCTGTCACGTTCGATTAGCCCACCCGAGTGACCTTGTTTAAACCTGATTACTTCTGTGAAGACCCTATTTCCAAATAAGGCCGCATTCTGGGGGCTGGAACTTCCACATAGCTTTTCAGGAGGACACAAGTCAACTCATAACAGGATGCAAAGCTCTTTTGTGCTCATCGGATCCTGACGGGAGGGCGGCTCCCCACTCAAGGAGAGGACACGACTGGTACGAGGTCAAGCAGCGAAGGAGTCACAGAGCCAGGGTTTGAACTTTGGTTCCCCTGAGTCTGGTGGTTCTCCACCACCCTCTTTATTTAAAATGAGGAAATAGAGTCCAGATCTGTCCTTCGGGGTCAGGAGCCTGATCCTGAATAGCCATTTGGCATCAATAACCACACCATGAACCAAACACCGACCAGGAGTCAGGCACCTGCTTTCTGTTCACTGTCTCAGGTTCCTGCCTTTGCAGCCGGAGTACCTGGCCCAGCCCAGACTCTGTCCATTTCCAGCTGAGTGACGGGACGAGTAACTTCACCTCCCCGGGCCTCAGTTTCCCCTTCTGTAATATGGGTACAGTAGCTATTTCAGAGGGTTAGTGTATGGGCCAAATGAGGTGCTCCAGGTAAAGCCGTAGCACAGCGCCTGGTGCACAGTGAGTGCTCACCTCAGCTCCACAGCAACACCAGGAGGAGGTCCCCACTCTGCATGTGAGGAAACTGCAGTCATCCAACCAAGGTTAGGAAGGAGGAAGTGGCAGAAATGGGATTTGAACCCGGGTCCCTCTGATTCCTAGCTCTGTGTCCTTTCCACAGTACTAAAGACCTGGCTTTTCCAGAAGGTCCTCAGGTTCAGGAATCTGGCTGTTACTTAAGGCTGTCAGGGCCCAAACATCAGACAGTCTTCCTAACTGGGTGGAAGGAGCCCTGATCCAACCTGGTTACTGGGGAGGGAGGGGGAGTCCTCCCTACTTCAGCTGTCAGAGACCCCAGGGGGCAGACCCTCCACCCAAGTCCCCAAGAAGCACACATCAACTCCACTGGGTCCCAGGGGCCATCAGTTTTGATTCATTATAAAAACTTGAGCTGAGCTCTGTGGAAGGTCAAGCAAGCAGGGGCTCCAGTGACTAAGCCAAAATCTAAGACATTCCCCCATGCTGCCCCCTACAGACGACCAGGGACCCACACATATGTACAAAGGAATACACATGCCTGCTCCCTCCGCCTCCATTCCCCAGAACTCACGTTTCCAGGCTCACATTCAGGTATGTGCGCCTGAGATGCACACAGACCCACTGAGCCAACATGTGCTCGCTCCACACACCCAAGGCAATGACACGATGTGCCTGGAGATGCTTGTGGCTCCACAGCCTTGTGGCTGGCAGGGACCAAGAGATGCCAGCCCCGCACATCAGGTAAGGATGCAAACTCTGGACCCTGCCCCACAGAAATCCACAAGGTCTCTGATGCGCAGATTTGGGTCCCTGATCAAGTGCATGGTGTTGTCCTTGGTTGGAAAAGAGAGGAAGGAAAAGTTCCCTTTTCAATCTTCTGCTGCCTCTTTCCTAGCCACTTGCCTGCTTCCTCTGGGGCCTGCGACCTTGGAACTCCGAAGTCTCTGCATCCACACTTGTGTGCCACCTCTCTGCAATCTTGTCTCTCTCTGCACAGAACCTTCTGATGAGCGTCTCACTCGGAAGCCAGCCCAAGGCCCCTGCCACAGCCCAGAAGTCCCAAGTGCCTGACCTGCTCTCAGACCTCATTTCCCAGTTCTCCTCTCCAGTCACACTGATTAGCTCCTCCTTCCTGCCACATTCCACTTCCGTCTGCCTCAGGGACTTTGCACTTGCTCCAGTGCTCTTTCCTCCAATAGCCATGTGCTGGCCTCCCTACTTCCTGTGGGGTCTCTGCTCGAGAGTCCCTGCCCACCCTGGGTAAAGCAGCACTGCCCACCAGGCAGTTTACCATTTCCCCCTGCTTTTTCTCCTTCATGAGACTGAGCACCCTAGAGGACTGATTCATACTTACAGAGGGTGCAGTTCCCAGAATCATCCACAGTGGAATGTCAACTTCACACG
This sequence comes from Enhydra lutris kenyoni, assembly GCF_002288905.1. Lineage (NCBI taxonomy): Eukaryota > Metazoa > Chordata > Mammalia > Carnivora > Mustelidae > Enhydra > Enhydra lutris. The sequence continues at coordinate 1,046,670 of NW_019154122.1, forward strand.
GATGGGACTTGTGTCATTTTGTTTCCTGCCGTGTTCCAACTACCTGGAACGCTGCCTGGCCTGTGGTGGGTGATCAGTCAATGGGTGTTAAAGGAATGACTCTCTAGATCCCTGAAAGCAGCCAGGGGTAGGCTCATCTCCAGACAGCCCAGGGGTACGGTCCTGGTTGTCACCCAGCAGGGACCTATCCTCAGCCTTGGCTCTCACAGGGCTGTCCTGAGGATTAGGATAGTGTGTGAGGCAGGTGGAGGGTGAGGCAGGGAGGTTTGCTCCAGACCACTGCCCTCCCCCAACCCAAGTGCAGAGGGGGAAGGGTGCCAGGTTTCTGGTGGTTGCTCACAATACTTCCCTTCCCTTCTAGTTGCCCTCTTGTACCTCAAGGCTAGATGCCTCTAAAACACTTTCCCACTTCCCTTTTGGGCAGACTCCGAGCAGTCTGCCCGTGAGACCAGATCCCGTGAGGGCTGGAGGCGAAAGGGCCCCGGGATCCTGAGCAGCAAATTCCCTCAACCCCAGCCTTCCCTGATTCCCTGAGCCTTTGCAGGAGCCTCCTTCTCTCCCCTAGCCCTGCCAGTGGTTTTGTGAGCGGAATCTCTTTATTAAGAGATTTATTTCCTACTTAAAACTGCTGGGGTAGAATGTTTCCCTGACTGAATCCCAAATGGACAAGAAAGGCTCTCAAGTTTCCCCAGAGGGCACATTTCGGTGGTGGGGACAAGCCAATGTGTGCCCTTGAATGGCATCAGGGTAGAAGCTGGTGGGACATTTGCCCCGGGGAAAGGCAAGTGGGCCTCTCCCCTAAGTGGGGACTGGTCCCCAGCCCTGCCTCGCCCGCCCCCAGAGTGGCCTGTGCAGCAACTAGGACAGAGGGACAGCCCCAGCTGATGGTGTTTTGGGCATCTTATAAACAAGAAGTCTTCGTTAACTCATTCTCTCCTCACAACACCCCAACCTGACCCGAAAGGAACCCCAGACCCAGACTATGAAATCATCGACACAGCTAGGAAGTGGCAAAGCTGAGATTCCGGCCCAGGCTGGTGCCTGAGGCGGTGCTCATCACCACTCTCGGTTCTCTTTCCAGCCTTGGGCCAGCATCTCTGGCTGTAGAGACCTCAGGGCTTGAAAAGGGGGCTGAAGAGACAGATGATGAGTTGACACTCGTTCCATGCCTTGGAATTCACCAGGCCTTTTCTCCAGCCCTTATAATCCTTTCCACTGCCCCACAAACCCTCAGACCTTGAGCACGTGGCCCTTTCCAGCAAGTGTGGGGAAGGGACTTCTCTTTTCTCCCTCTGGGGTGGAGGACTGAGCATGGGCCCCATGGAAAAATCTATGGCTAAAATCGCAGCTCTGTGTAACTGCCCACACAGGCTGGGGGAGTCCTGTCCCTCTATGGGCCTCAGCATCCCAGGTGTAAACAAAGTAGGTAGCCCGGAGGACCACTAGGGGCCCTTCTGGCACTAAATTCTAGAATCCTGCTCTAAAGACATTTTAAAAACCAAGATCTTTGGTCAGGGTGAAGGAGTTTTCCCAAACCAGGCGGGGCTGTGTGAGAGCTAGAACGCCAGGTCCAGGGTAACTGGGGGAGCTTGCCATGGGACGGGTTTGCCTCTAGAACAGATAGATACTCTGCAAAGTGGGCCATCATGCCACAGAGGCTGGTCTTGACCCCTCCTCAGCAGGGTCTCACAGGAAGCCAGACCAGCTGTCTCCTTTTTGGTGAGCTGACTGTGGTCCTTGACGGTCACTGGGTGCCAGGTGCCATGCTGGGCACTGGGGCCACAGGTGTCTCAAACCCACGCCCTGGCTGTCCAGAGCTCGGGGTAACCAAGGCAGTCTCCAACCTTTGTACTCTCCTTCAAGGCCTAGCAGGAACACTTCCCTCTTCCAGAAGCCCTTGTTGGCTTCCTCAGCTGACTTCCAACGTCCCCATGGTGCAAGGCGAACCTACGTCATGCCCAGCTCTCCAGGGCACCGTGACCCACAACCCCTGGACTGCAAAGAGATCAGGACAGGCCCTGAAAGCCCCATCCCATGCGGGGGCTCAGCAGGTGCAGTCAGAATTGTTGCTTGGCAACCAAGACTTGTGACACAGCTCACATCTGTCCTGGTTGGAAGCAAAGGCACCAACCTGATCCAGCACCTCTGTGCTGGGAGCTCTGCTCAGAGCTCCTAATACGCAAGCAAGGTATTGTCCAAATGTTCCAAGTGACCCACAGCCACACTGGGGCAGGGGAGAACACACAGGCTTTGAATCCCAGGCCTGCCTCTTACCATCTGCGGGAGGCTGGGAAGTCACATACGCTCTGTGAGCCTCAGTTTCACTGTCTCTAAAATGAGCTTATGATGCCTACTAGCCCTGTCACTGTGCAGCAGCTTCGACTGGCGAATGTGTGGAGGTGCTGCCAGGGTTCCAGAAAGGGGTTCCCCTTCCTGGCGCCTCTGAGGCTGCCATTCCCCACCAGCCACACACTGAGTCTGCCTGCAGAGGAAATCTTCCCCCTCTGAGGGACCACAAAGCTCACTCTGGCCACCCCTTCCCTGCCGGTCCCAGGCTGGGCAATGCCTACTAGGGGCAATATGCGGTGGGGTGTGATGAGGCATGACTTGCCAAGTCCTAAGCCGCCGTGTCTGAGCAGCAGCCCCAGAGCGCCTGCCTCTACCTAGTTAGAGGCAGGAGGGATGTTTGGGCCAGTCTGGGAGATGGACCCCGCTTTAGGTGCCTAGACTGGCCCAGGCCCCGCTACTCTGCCCATGGAGACACCCATTGGCCAGCAGCTCCCATGTGCCCCGTGGGCAAGGCTGCCCATTTCTGGGCATGGGCAGCTCGGCTTTACCCTTCACTCCACAGGGTGGGTAGGGTCATGGAACTAGACAAGCACTGGAGTCAGACAGACTGGGGTCCAAATCCCAGGTCTGCTCCTTACTGGCTGAGAGACTGGTCAATTCACATGTCTGTCCTCCCTGAGCCTCCATTGTCCCATCTTGAAAATGGGACTAGGACCACCCACCTCATAGTGCAGTTGTCAGAATTAGTACCACCGGTGTTAGGCATAAGGGACCTAACAGGGCTTGGCACATATGAAGCGCTGGAGAAAGGTTCACACCCTAACAGACGAGCAGACCGTGATCTGTACACACGGGGAGGCAGGAGGAGGAAAGCCAGAACTGAGAGCACCCCGATTCCCTATCTGGGCTTACTGAGAAGTTGTTGGAGAGATTTAACTGGGATGCTGTCTCCTCCTGGGAGACAAGACCTCGACATCCACCCAGTGAAGCTGAAGGTCACAACAAATCTGAAAGGCGACTTTGTTCTTACTGGCTTCATCTGTTATGCATGGAAGAGCAGACGGCGGGTGCTTGGGAGTCATAATTTGAGACCTCCGGAGACTAAAGACATTGGCCAAATTTATACCGAAAGATGAACTTGTTGGATGTCCTTTCAGATTATGGGAGGAGAAGAAAGGAGAGCATTTCTTAGTCATCTATGATCCACTCAGAATTCAGTGAGTCTGCCTGACATCAGAGGGCTCAGCCTCTGGGTTCTGGACATTTTAAAAACTGCTGTTTAAAAGGGACAAAGAGATACATGTTGGAGACCTCCGCTGGAGCCTGTGGAGGGAGCCTTTCTGTGGCCGGCACAGTGGGGCTCACAGGATGCCATGGGCAGCATGACTCCAGGTGTGGCTCCAGGGAGGTCAGGACGTGGTGGGGTCAACGGTCCACAGATCAGTCTGGCCTGTGGCTCTGCAAAGTGCTAGGTGCAAGACAGCCTTCCTCCCTAGCCTTGGTGCCGCAGCAGTAAAAGGAGCTAAAAGCAATGGGCTCAGACGAGTTCAAGTTTAGCAAAGCCCCAGGCACATGGTAAGAGCTCTGTTAACAGCAGCTGTCTTTATTGTCAAATTTTACTTTGATTTCCTTAGGGTCTGAATGCCTTTTGCTCTGAGATAAACTTTGAGCTATCTCAGCAGCCACCAGTGACAAAATGGCTACCTCTGAGTCTCACAAAAACCAGGGAGGTGGGAGGGTTTAAACTTGCAGTAGCCTTTTCCTAAATGGGGAAACCGAGGCTTAAGGAATAAATAAAATCTTAAAAAAAAAAAAAAAAAAAAAAAAAAAGAAGTGATCGATCCAGTGTCAGAGCCTGAGTGAGGCCTTGGGTCTCCCACATCACTAAAACTCTTTCCACCATCCCCCACCCCCGTCTCCAGTCATGCCAAAGCCGCCATCTGGAGTCCACTGGGAGCCTGTAATGAATGCATGTAATGAATGCATGTTGGGGACCCACGTTAAGAATGTGACAGAAACGATGGACATGCTCCCCAAGAAAAACACACATGTGGATCCACACATAATCACACGCACATTCCATCCTCCTGGCCAGGAGACTCTGCCCTAGGTCCCACTGCTCCAGATCGCTGGTGTGGCCCCAAGCCCTCCAAGATGAGCTAACCCCATGGCCACATCTGCTGGGTGAGAAGGCTTCCACCTGCTGGGCTTCCACCAGCGGACCACAGACCATTCCCCCCACCACACCTCAGCCTGTGGTCATTGCCACCGCAACCACTGAAGGCAGGAGCTTCATGCTCACCAGGCCATGGGCCACTCCCTCCAAGTGCTCTTTGTGGTTCAAAAAGAGAACCTTTATTACTCCATCTTTTCCTCATGAGAACGTCTTTTACAACAACACAAAGCAAAGCACAAGACTCATCTGCAGACACATGGGGGCACACGGACAGCTTGTCAGCCAGGGACCCAAAGGAAGGCAAGTCCCATTCTTGGTCTTTCTCTTACACACACACACACACACACACACACACACACACACACACAAAGCACAGCCTCTCGGGGCTTCTGGACCCTGGTGCCAGGGACAGCTGGCGTTGGGCCCACCCATTGCTGCCTCACAACAAATCCACGGGCCCACACCAAGGTCTGGGGTGGGCGGCAAGGTGCAGGAGCAGGGCAAGGAAAGGAACAGATTCCCGTATCTGGTAAAGACTCTACGAATCCCGCCCCCCACTCCTCGGCCAGGCACTTCTGTCTCTGTGCACCGATTCAAGTGCTTGGAGAAGTAGACTCTGAGAAATGGCGTGTGTTTTTCCCCGGCTGGTGCAACCTGCAAGCATCAGTGACTTGAGCTCAGTAAAGCCAAGCCCAGGAGGCACCTCCAGGTGGAGATGCAGCTTTGCTGGGAGCCCCGGGGGGTAAAGTGGGAGAAGAACAGGAGACTGAGGACAGCCAGCCACCACCACGCCCCGACCTGACCCAGGGGCAAGAGCCAGGAAAGAAGAGCGTGATGCTTCAGAGTGTGGTTTGGTTTCACCCTCCCAATTAGCATCGACACTTCATTTCCGCGGAAATCGGCAGCCAGACAGCTAGCAGGGCGGGAGGCTCAAGCCAGTTGTGTGTGGAAAGGCACCAGATGGTTTGTTATGAAACACGTTTTGGTCAGAAAATAGCTGGGGTTTTTGGTTCCTGGGAGGACAACAAAGCCAGAAAGAAGGGAGGTGTGAGCCAGGAGAGGCAAGAGTGAGAGGCAACTTTGGCATCAGATCTACTTCTACTCTGCACTCTACCCCTTCCACACTCGGGGCCTGTCTCCTCCTCTGTAAAATGGCAACAAAGCAGTCCAGTCCCGACCAAGTCTTGGTGCCACACGTTGTCCCCGGAGGCGTGGGGAGTTGGAGCTGAGACCCCCATGCGGATGCAACGGGAAGAGTGGGCATGTGCCCGTCCAAGTCGGGGAGAAGAGCACGGCGGGGGACCCCGACTGAGGGCAGTCACAGACGATCCCCACTGTTGCAGTCTCTCTTGGGACCCGTGGGCAGCCAATTACACTGGTTCCCAGCACCGATGGGGCCTACTCACGGGGACTTCGGGCCTTCTTGTGGCAGGGCAGACAGAAAGCTCCCTGCAGTACAGCACTGTGGAGGAACCCCTGAGGGCTACACCTGCTGTGTGTGCTTTAAAGTGCCAGCTGCGCACCGTCTTTGGTCAGGGGCAGCCCCTCCGTTGGGGAGCCCGAGGCGGGGGCGCAGGCCTGCTGGGCCCCGGCCGAAGGCACACTTGAGGACACAGCGCTCTCCTGAGGCTGTGGGGCCCTCCTGTGCTCGGTAAGGAGTGGGGGCACCGCCCGGGAAATCTGGGTCCTTAGAAAGGGAGAAGGGACAAGAAATGCTTTGGTCACCGTCCTGACACCCACAGCAGAGAGAGCTGGCTCGAGAGAGGGCAGAAAGCTGGTTAAAATACTGTGCTCGTGCCAGACGCAAAACTGGCTTCTGAGTTGAACCAGGAGTCACTGAATAAATATTCAAGGCATCCTTCAGTTCTTACAGAAACAGCAGAGCCAAAAAAAAAAAAAAATGTCCTCCTTCCCCCCTGCTTGACTGGAGGCAGCTGTGACTCGCAGGCTGACAACGCTGCCACCCAGCAGAAGAGGGCCAGGGGTCCCGGTGCCGGCCCCACGCCGTCACAAGTGGCTTTGGTCTGTCACGTGTCCCGCCAGCACCAGGGCCCTCAGAAGCTGAAGAGGTCATCCTGCTCTGCACCGCGGCCATCGGGCTTGTCCCAGTCGACAGGTGAGTGGCACTCGGCGTAACGGATGTCCTGTGCTATCAACCCAGTGTCCAGGACCTGAGGGTTCGTCCGAGAGTGCGCCAGCCTGGAAGGCAGAGCTGTGTGAGCCCAGGGCCCCGGAAGGGGGCTGGCAGGAACCTGAGCAGCAGTGCCGGGGCAGAAGTGAGAGCACACCGGTGGGAGAAGGCCAGGACACAGGGGCCGGAGAAGAAAGTCCTAGATATCAGGACAGGTGGCGCCTCTGACCAGAGTCTACCCTTGAGGACCAGACAGCTGAGAAAACTGTGGGGCAGGCAGGGGAATTCCCACCACAGAGCCACCCTGACCCTGACTCCACCGGGGACAGGTGGGAAGGGCAGCGCCGGTGCGGGCAGCGAGGGACACATGCGGGGTGGAGGCAGTACAACCGGGCACGGATTAGCGGCGAGAACTCTGTTACGGGAAGGAAGACGGCCCAAGCATCCAAAGAAGAGAGGAGATGTAAGTTAAATTACAGCCCAGGTCCTTAGAGGAATGGGAGGCAGTCAATAAATGAGGTGTTTACAAGGAGATTTTAAGAGGCTGGGGGAATGCTCCCGATAGGTCAGGGTTAAGTGAAAATCAGGATCCCCAAAGCAAATACCATTGTGAGTGATCAAGGCAGAAAGGAAAATGTATATGTATAGGATTAGTATGAATTAAACCCAAAAGTCTGGGCTGTGGGATTATAGGATGGTGTTATTTCCTGCTTAATGCTTTGCTGATTTTCAAAGTTGTTAGTAAAGGGCATAGGTTCTTAAGTAATCTGGAAAAAGCAAATGGAAGATTATCTTAAAATGAGGGGGTTGTAGTCAGCTAGAGAAGCAGGAAGATGGTAAAAAGAATCTCTTTGTCTCCATGAAAGAGCCACCCATGCCGACCCCCAATCTGCCCAGGCCAGGCCCAGGGGTTTCTAAGCAGGTTCTGGCAGCGAAGGAGTTGGGGAGGAAGGAGAGGGCTGCAGGCGGCTGTGCAGGGTTCCCAGAAAGACACGGACGCCTGACTGACCAGGCCCAGTGTTCAGAACCTGGAGCTGCCCAGGGCTCTCTTCAGCCCAGCCTTCTCAGTGCCATGTCCCCAAGCTAAGGTAGCCATGGCTACAGGGCTGGCCCCTGGGAAGATGGGGAAAGGCCATCAACCTCGTGCAAGACCAAAATATCTCCCTATAGTGCCTGACATTCCTCCTCTATGTATCGCTCCATGGACTTCATTAAGCATTACCTCTTCCCTGCCCCCTTCCACAACTGCAAAGTCTCTGGAGAGAACAAAGCCTGCATAAAGCCAGGTTTGGAAGACTACGCCAGCTGTAGAAAGACGGAATCAACCTGAGCTGCAGAGTGTTTAGCTCATCTCAGACTGTGGTAGAGAAGCCACTAGGAATAGTTTTTGATTCAACAGCAAGAGCCTTTTAGCAGACCTGGCCAACCCGATAGTGAGTTCCCCATCCCTGGAGGTATTCGAGTTGAGATTTTACACCCTGGCAAAGGTCAGAGTTCATGTTCTCAGATATGGCAAAGGACCCCAGAGACCAGCCCACAAGTACCAGGCCCTCTTTCCCAGCACAAGGAGCCCAGCTAATGTTACCTCGAAAATGCTTCATCCAGGCCATCATCCAGCTCCTTGGGGAAAACAAAGAAGGAGATATGAACCCTCAGTGGGGGAGCCCGTGCTTACAGCCAGGCCCTAGCCCAGCCCTGGGTAAGCCAAGGGGACTCGGGACACAAGTGCAGGAGTCTGGTGGGTGCCTGGGGAACAGGCACACACATCTCAACACACAGGCCCAAAAGTGGGGTATAGAACAGGTCAAAGAGCACCAGGGGGGTGAGTAGAAATCCCAGCTCTGCCGTAACACAAGGGACCCCTTGGCAAGTTGCTGCTCCTCTCTGGGACTCAGCTTTTCCTTCCATAAAATGAGGGGGTTGGACTGAATAAGGTAGATGGCTTTCAAGTTCCAAGAGCAAAGACGGTAGGGAAGAAGGTTTTCTTGCTTTTCTCCACTTCCAGGCTCCTGAGGGAATAACTCAAGGCAGGAACCCCACAGCTCTGGTGGGTAAACAATGGGCGGGGCTCCCTGCAGCCTCCCTGAGAGGATGGGTAGGTGCTAAGAGTGGTTCCCAGGCAGCAGAGAACAGGCCTGATACCTACTTGAGGGGGCCGCAAGGAACGGGATTTGAGTCTCTCAAGTCCATCACCATTCCAGATATTTTACAGTTAAAGAAAATGACAAAGTAACGTGTGATTCTGCAAGTGATCCGAGAGCAAAAAGGGGACGTGTGGTGGACACGTGACTACAGCCTGTGCCTGACCTCACGGCGTCGGACTGATAATGACTTCCATCACTGTAATGTGCTCGTGTGAGATGCTGATATGTGGAGAATTTGGATGAGAGGTGAACAGGAATGCTATGTACTGTTTTTATAACTTTTTTGTTAAGTCTGAAATTATTTTCAAGTGCAAAAAATTTCTGTATTAAAAAAAAAAAAAAAAAAAAAAACACCACCACCCAGGGGCGCCTGGGTGGCTCAGTGAGTTAAGCCTCTACCTTCGGCTCAGGTCATGATCTCAGGGTCCTGGGATTGAGCCCCGCATGGGGTTCTCTGCTCAGCAGGGAGCCTGCTTCCCCCACCCCCCGCCTGCCTCTCTGCCTACTTGTGATGTCTCAATGTGTCAAATAAATAAAATCTTTAAAAAAACAAAACAAAAAAAAAAAAAACAGTTTCCTCTGGGAAATTCTGCAGGCCGAGGTCGTCATCTTTACTGAGGGGATGAAAAACCTGAGACACAGAGAGGTCAGGGGGGCTTGTCTCGAGTCACAGAGTGAGTCAGGGCCCAATTGCTAACTGCCGGGCTTCAGGCTCCTCCTTCAGATGGCGAAGCAGGGAGGGGTGTCGGAAGCAAACTGTGCCCACGCCAAGAACAAGGGAGCCTTTGGCTGGTCCTGTGGTGGGCCGAGCCACAGGCGCTCAGACCAAGAGGTTGGGTATTGTGAGAAGACAGCTGTGCTAGGAGCCAAGCCTGCTGGGGATGCAGCCCCGAGTTCAAAGGGGACATTGTTCACCCCCCACCCTGGGCCTGGGCGCTGCTGGGCTGAGTCTGGTCCTCCCATAGTACTGAAGTCATGGGTGCCAGGGCCTGGGCCCTAGAGAAGCCTTAGGCCTCAACCAGGGATCAGGCAGAGGCTCGCTGGATCCCTCCGGGGTCCCCAGGCCACATGACCACTCACCCAAACAACACTGCTATTGTTCAAGCCTTGAGGCCTCGGTGCCTCGTCCACGTTAGTGGTATTAGCGCTGACTGTGGACAGCGGGGCCTTGGCCGTCTCTTCCAAGTCCAGCAGGTTCCCAGTGGCAACCACTACGAGGGGTCCGGTCAGGTGTGTCAGTGGGAGGAGTCTCCTATTTCCAGGCTTCATTTCCCAGCCCCGTCCTAGAGCCTCCCAGGCCATCCTGGTCCTGACCCCATCCTCAGGCATGGCCTTCCCAAGCCTATCAACAAGAGCCCCACCCCAGCACCTCCCCAAGTGGCTGGACAGCTGCCCACAGGGCCCAAATTTCACCCCAACTAATGTTTTAAGTTAAAATTTTCATATTCACAACAGGTGTTAAGTTTTTTAAGAGATCACATAAATAAGATGTTAAATGTACTGAGAGGGGTATACACATATTTACATATTTGCACAGACATATTTGGAAGAACATTCATCAAAAAGAGCAACCGTTCCCTTTTACCTGCATTTTCGAATTTATCTATGATGAGCATGTATTATTTATTTAACAACAAAACAAAAATAAAAAAACAAGGGTTTGCCCCAGCCCTGGAGGGAGTGAGTAGGGCCCTCTGGATGAAGGGCAGCCCCCAATCATGCAGCTGATTCTGGCCCCATCCCCTGCCCAAGACTCACAGCTCTTCAAAGACGGGGTGCTGTCTCGGAGGCCCCCGCCTAGGACGTCCCCGCCCTCTTGGCTGGCTTTCTCCCTCTTCTCCTTCTCTGTGGGACAAAGGCACAGAGGGTTGCAGGCCCCGCCCCCAGCAATCACTGGACAGGGGCCCACATCAGGTGTCCAGCAGGGAGAATAGAAACTGCAGATCTGGGGCACCTGGGTGGCTCAGTGGTTTAAGCCTCTGCCTTTAGCTCGGGTCATGATCTCAGGATCCTGGGATCGAGCCCCACATCGGGCTCTCCGCTCAGCGGGGAGCCTGCTTCCCCCCGCCTCTCTCTGCCTGCCTCTCTGCCTACTTGTGATCTCTGTCTGTCGAATAAATAAATAAAATCTTAAAAAAAAAAAAAAGAAAAGAAACTGCAGATCTGACCCTCATAAGCATCCTGGGGGAGGGAGACAGCTGTTCCTTTCCTTCACAGGGGGACAATGGGACTCAGGGAGGTGAAGGGACCTGTCCAAAGTCACACACCAAGTAGGTGAGGAAGAGGAGAGTTGGGCCTGGACTCCAGGGCCTTTAGTACCCACTCCCCACTCCTCTCTCTCTGCCAACCTTCCCCTGTTCCACTCCCACCCCCCACAGCGTCCCTGAACAAGACTCACCTTCCTTGGACACCTGCCAAAACTCAAAGGCGACTTTGAAGGCCTGGGCGACTGTGAGGGTGACAGCCTGGGCCTGAAAAACAGGAAGCGGGGTGGGGAGGGGTGCCTGTCAGGCAGGTAACAGCAAGTCTGAAATGCAGGCCTGAGGCTCTGCTCTGTCAAGGCCCTGAACTGCCAGTTGGGGAAAGGCAGAGTCCCAGCCCCTTCCAGGTCACCAAAATAGCCCTGCGGTGTCACAAGGCCACACCCTCTCCAAGCAGACCGGGCCACATCCTCACCACTGGTAGGTAGCGCAGCCAAGGTTCCCACCTGTATTCCAGCCCCAACGTTTGCAATTTTGCAATGGCTGTTCACCTCTACTTTTTCCCCTTTCCTTTGGGCTTCTCTATATTCAAATAACTAGGGGCTTACTTCTTCCAAGAAGCCCCCCCCAATTACCTGAGGACTTCACACTTAGCCCTTGGAATTAAAGAACAGAAAAGCCAGAAATGGAAAGTGCCTGGCCACTGTCTGAACCAACTTCTAGAGGCAAGGGTTAAACTCCGGGCAGCCCTACGCCGGGTGGGAGGGAGTACAACTAGATCCACAATTCAGTGCATGCCCATGGCAGGGGACAAAAACCATTCAGGGCCATAACGCACCAGGAAGAGGGAGCCACACCTTGGCTCTTCCCCCCTGAGGAACTCCCATGCACCCCGCCAATTCTCTCAGGTCACCTGGACTGGGGCCCCACAGGCCCACCAACATCTCTCTGGCAACATGCCTATCAAAGTGGCACCAGCTCACATGCCTGTGTCACCCTATCTGGGTGCTTCCTTAAAGCAAGAACCCAGTCTAAACACCTTGATCCCCAGAGCAGGCCAAGCCCTCCAGGGTTGCAAGACTGCATTAGCCCAAGGGGCAGGCCTCCTGAGGCCTCACTCAGCCAGGACCTACCCCCAGCCCACATTCATGGCAGCCTCCTCCTCTCTCTGCTTCCAGTTCAGGGTTAATCACAGCTCAGCTGCTGGGAGTGGGAGTCCCAGAGCTCAGCTGTAGCCGGAAGCGACATCCAGCTTCCTTCTGACAGCCCGAGCCTAGAGAAGAAAGCACCAGATTCTTTCAAGTGCACAAGTTCAGGCCTATCAGCCTTGCTCGGACCCATTCCCTTTCCCTCTACCAGACAACCTGATTTAATTGAGAAATGAATCTGCGGTACTGCCTTTAAAACTCTTTTTTCTAAAATTTAAAATTCTTAAACAAGCTGACTGATCCATGCCAATTAAACTTCACGAAGTATAAAATCTCATTTGTATGTCTCCGTCATTTACATTTTTGATGGAAGTACGGGCGCTTTATGGCAAAACTTAAATATGGTAATTAAGTATGAAACTCTTCACAGCTGTTTACAATTTAAGCTGTCACGTCTGAATCAAGTTTAATAGACCCAGTTACCATTGAGAATTGCCCATGAACTAAAAATATGGGCTGATTACCAGCCGGAGTCAGCTCACTACATACCCAAGACGCAGCTGGTCACCTAGTGTGGCAGGGAGATGGAAACACCATTATTTTTGCCTCCAGGATATTTGGGGCCATGAACCTGATACTGGTTTTGCATCAATCTACTTATTCATTTGCATACATTCCTGCCTTTCGCCCTGAAATCCCAAGCTACAAGTAAACCAAACATAACCCAGGGTGCACGTGTGTGCAGGTGGCTGCAAGCCCAGGCCAGGCTGGGGCTGGGGCGGGCCCTGATCTCTGGGGCAGCTGCCGGAATCTGGGCAGCATTACAAGAAAGGACTGCTCGAGCCTGCCCAGGGGGAGGTCTTCCTTCCCTGATCCCTCAGGCTAAATGCTTCTCTTTCCTAGGAGTGCCTCTGGCTTGTGAGTCCCTCAGCACCTGAACCGGGTTCTACCTCACCCAGTTTTTCTTGTCTCTGGCTCGTTCCCTGTAACCAGGCTGTGAATTCCTTCAAAGGACCAGGTCTAGCTCAGGATACCCGGGATCCCAGACCCCAACCTAGTACTCAGACCAAGTCCCGCCATGGGTCCCTTAAGGCCCTGCTGGCCCAGAAGGATTACCTGAGGAATGCCAACGGCCACGTACAGCAGAACAGCTCTGCCCCAGCCTGCCCGGGGTTGAATCGGTTGTGGTGGTGGCGGGGGGGGGGGGGGGGGGTGCGGAGCCACTTTGTTTACTGTCAGTCCACCTGCACTACAACCCTGGGCCACATCAAAGCCACAACCCCACCTTCACTTCCGAATCCCGAGGCTGCAGGGCTGGCGGAGGCCTCATAGTTGGGCAGACAGAAGCATTTCTTTCTGGGGGAACTCATCTTGGCCGTGCCAAACAGGAATCACCGGGGGAGGGAGGTCGGGTGGCTGTGCTGCCCGAGCTGAGTTGAACAGGGGGGTGAACCAGAAAGGAACCCCTTCCCGCCACCCTGGGTGGTCACAGACTTCTAGCCCAGAGAAAGGGTAGGGATACATGGAGACTGTGGGCCCCCAGCCAAAGGCAACAGGGGCTATGTTGGCATGCAAATTCAAGTTTCCCCCACAGGCTGACTCTACTTTGCCACCCACCCCGGCTCCAGTCACATCTGAGTCCTCCACCACCAATCATACCATTTAATTCTGCACCTGCATCTTTGCACATGCTGATTCCTGTGCACTCCCTCTCTTACCACCCCACCCCCTTTCTCTCGGCCGGCAAACTCTTAACTCACTACTCAGCCTTCAAAGCTCGAAATCAAAATGTCTCCTTCTCTGGGAAATCCTACTGACCTCTGGTGAGACTTAATGACCTCCACCCTAGAACTGAGCCCCCTGGGTTCCAGTTACCGAATCCTGGCCCTTCTGCCCCACTACCTTGTTAGTATCTCCATGGCCGATTCCCTGGGTCCCCAGGTCCCAACAAAGGGCTCAACCCAGGACAGGCAGCAGTGGACATCTGGGGAGGCACCTGACCACTGGGGGGCTGCAGAACCTGAGACCCCCATTTCACCCTCTGCCTCCTTCTCAGAAAGGTCCACTAAGCCCTGAGAAGCTCAGGATTTCCAACATGGCCAGGTTACTGGCAGCCTGGGCTCAGCGGTGGCCTGGGGAAGGGGTGAGACCCCTCATGTCGGGTGGCCTGTTTACCCTGCCCTGCCCTGGGCTGTCTGAAGGCAGAAAGCCGGCTAAGGAAAGGCGGATAAGCTATAATTGAGCCAGTCAGCTCCTGACACAGAGCAAAGTGTGTGAGGAAAAGTGACAAGCCTGGGCCCAGGTGTCCAGCAGGAGCCACCCCCTCTGCCAGGCCAGGGTTCGGCTGTCAGCGCCAAGCCGCAGGCAGGTTGTTTTCCTCAATAACTGACCTCTTGGCCTGAGACAGGCTGATTTTGTTCAAGCCTGTCTAAAGTCCTCTGGCCCCAGACCAGGCCTCCCTTCAGCCACTGGGAGGGCATCCGCTTTCTTTTACCCCCAGCTCCCCTTCCCAGAGGAAGCCTCTGGAGCTTGGCGCCCCTCCTGCCCAGGGTCCACACTCTGTAGCAGTGGCTATGGGCCAGCTGCCCCTGCCCAGTGCCTGCTCTGGTCGGTGAGGAGGAAGAGACAAACAATGGGGACATAATGAGCCTGTATTTTTAAGTCTCTGTGGCCTCATAAGAGACAAAGCCAGGAGACACTGTCTGTGAGAACAAAGCCGTCATGGGAGAAGCTATTGCAGTTCGGGGACCTGGGGCATCACGAGGCCTTGGGTGAGTGGCTGGCGACACTGAGTCTGCAGGAAAGAAACAAGGTACACAGAAGAAAGGGGCCTTTCAGAACAATCCTAGAGGTCACTGAGGTGACCTCCTCATTCTGCTGATGGGCAAGCAGCCCAGAGAAGGGCAGGGTCTTATCCACAGTCACACAGCACAACAGCCAGAATCACACCCCTAATCTGTCTCATCCTGCAGTGCTCCCTCCAAAAGCCCTTGGTAGGCTGAATCATGGCCCCCAAAGATGTCCACATCCTAATCCCTAGAACCTGTGAGGGTTAGCTGGCATGGCAAAAGGGACTTCACAGGTGTGATTAAGTTAAGGATTTTGAGGTGGGGGTTATCCTGGATTACCTATGGCGCCCAATCAAAAGGAGCCTTCTAAGAGCCATGCAGGAGGGTCAGAGGCAGTGACAATGGACTGACAAGGGAAGCAAAGTGACAACGGAAGCAGGAGGAAGACTGGGAGGTGCTGAACTGCTGGCCCTCGGGTTGAAGAAGGGGCCAGAAACCAAGGAACGGTGGTCTCTAGAAAGTTTAAAAAGGGCAAGGAAATGTATTCTCCCCTGGAGCCTCTGAAAGGATTCCCAACTCTGCTGACCCACTTCAGACTGCTGACCTCCAGAACCACAGGAGAATAAATTTGGGTTGTTTTAAACCACTACTAAGTCTGCAGTAATTTCTTATAGCTGTTATAGAAAACTAACACCGTGTCTCGAGCAGGCCCTGATGGGTAGCAGGAAGCCTGGGGGTCACTTAAAGACTGTGATGTCCTTGACGTGTCCGTGATGAGAGGGGCAGGGGAGACGATCTTGTCTCCTTGTTTCCAAGGACCATAGGATCTGGGGAGGGCTCTGGGCTCTGTACAAAGGTTAACAGAGGCCAATGCTAAACCAATAAACATCAGAATCTCCTCAGAGCAGATGCTTAGACCTCTAGGCCTCCGAAACGAAAGCCTCAACACCAAATGTGAACTCACTCTGCCTGCTTGTCGCAAAGTTCAAGACAAAGCCCAGAGACCACAGGGGTCTCCACTCGTGTCAGCTGGATGTGGCCGGAGGTAGCCTGGAAATGGGGCAAGGAGCTCCGGGCTCCTTGCAGTCATGCAGCGGGGAAAAGCAGCATGGGCTAAACCCTTGCTCTGCCCAGCTGGCTGTGTCATCTTCAGCAAGACAGCTGACCTCTGTGAATCTGCTTCCTTGTTAAAAAGAAAAATAGCGAAGCTAGTAGCAGCTGCCACCCCACAGAACTATGAGGACTAAACAGAAGATCCCTTAAAGCCCACCACTGACAGAGGGGCATGGTAGGTGCCAAAAAATGGCCATTTCCCTCCCCACTCTGGCTATAGAGAGCCAGGTCCCCTAGCCTTTCCCCTGAGCCCTCGGATCATCAGTCTCCAAGGACTGATTCCTATAAGGCCCTGAACCCCCAGACCGTACTACTGACAGGAAAGCCCCCCACCTTCAAATACAATCAATCATGCTAAAGAGGAAGGGACTAGGGCACTTACTGAAGACATGGCCTTGTCACCACCCACAGGCCAGGATGGCCACTCAGGGCAGCCCACAGTGACAGGCTGCCTACTGACTGCAGCCTTACTCAGTGCTCTCAGCATCCATGTGGGGTTCCCAGGAATTTCATTCCTCCTATTAAGTGAAGTCACCTCTGGGTCCTGCCTCCCCCCTAGGGCAGGGCTGCCAAGGCCAGAGCCTGCCTGGGCCCCAGCCTCTCCCCACTGACCACTTTCCGCTTGGTGCAGAGGAAGGCATGGCACTCGAGATTCTCGTTGTGCTGGCTCTGTGCAATGTAGGCAAACACTTTGTCGTGCATCTTGTCTGCTGTGCAATAGGAGATCCTGAAAGGCAAGCGGGAAGTGTCACCAAACCCAGCACAAGGGCCTGCCCACATATGGGTTGCCCCACAGGGCATCTCCCCTGATTCCCCAAGAGCTGACTATCCTACTCCACCAGGGGGAGACTCTGGAGAGACAGCTTTGGCCTCTGGACCTGGCATTCTGAGCCATCAATGGGGGGCACACAGGCTAGGCAGGAAGGAGTGGAGGGGACTTCCCCCCTCTCTACTGAGCCATACTCCAGAATGGTAATAGCTATACCTTTCCTGTATCCCAGGCCAACGTTCTAGATATGACTTCACTTAATTCTCAGAGCTGCCCTGAGATGGGTTCTATTATTATCCTCACTTTTCAGATGAGAAACTGAAGCTAACAGTCTTGGATCTCCTGAGGATTCCAGAAGTTGTAACCACTGCCACGCTTCCCTTAAGGGTCTGTACTGACCAGACAGGGGAAGCAGGACACTGCCCCAGCCACCCATGCCCTTCACCAGGCCTTCCCTCCTAGCTCTCCAGTCATGCCCCTGCCCAGAGGTCAGAGGAGTTCCAGGCCCTCTCTCTCAGGATGACTGAGACTGCTGGCAAGTTCTCCTAGAGCTGTGGTCAGAGATCAAGGAGCTGGGAGTTGGGTGAGGGAGTGTGAGGATGACTAGACCTGGAGCCCCAGCGGGTCCAGGAGGAATACACAGCAGCTCCCTCCTCTTGGAATACTTGGCCCAACCCCCCTTGTCTGCTCCCTCCCTGCCAGCTGCTCGGCCTGGGAATGTCAATCAGCAGAGGAACTGGCAGCCCCAGATGGGACCGGAGCTCAGCAGACTCCTTCCCCTAGTGCGGCCCCAGCTTCCTTCACAGCCACTGACACAGCGATCGGCACCACTTAGAACCCACAGGCCAGCAACTACTTCTCCATCCCAACAGATCCAGCCTCTTGCCACCTTCCTGGGGAGGCCTTGTAAGGACAGACAAGCCCCTCCTTCTCTGCTCTCTTGGGAAATACTTATACTCTCTCTCCTATTGCTTTCCCTCCACGCCCTCCTTGCTGACAGGGGCTGGGTCAAAAGCCTCCCTTAGTTAAAGGAGACAGGAAGAATCAGGAAGGTGAGAGGAGGACACCAGCCAGAAACTAAAACCAACCTCCCTCTTCCCCCAACCTAGTACTGGCCTGTGCTCCAGCGGGGTGAGCCACATGCTTGGAGACAAAGCAAGAGGGCGGAGGAACGCCCAGCAGCTGAGTGCCTGCTGGACAGAACTCCAGCCTCCATGCCCTGGTCCCAGCCCAGCTACTACCTCACTGTGGGGCCTCAGGCAACTCCCTGGGCCTCAGCTTCTCCATCTGTAAAATGGACTGTCCCTTCCAGCACTAAAATCCTACAACCAACCAGCCAAGAGAGGGAACAGGGAGAGCTTGAAGTTTCAAGGGCTGGGCTCTGCCTCCTTGAGAACAGTGTCATCCCCACCCCCCCACACCATCTACACTCTGGCCTCAGACTCTGCCTTGAGGCCTTCCTGAATGCCTGGCCAGATGTCCAGAGCTGCTGCATTCACAGTAGAAGGAAAAGGCAGTGACTCCACACCTCTCGGCTCCAAGCCTGCCTCAGCAGCACGCCTGGGGAGAGGCAGTGGGGAGGGGGTCCCAGTCCTCACTAGGCCTCAAGTGCCTACTGCAACTAGGAGTAATGACAGCAGCAGCCGCCCTTTAACCGAGCACCCACTATGACCAGGTGCTGTGCACTCAGCACTTCTAACAGCACCGTGAGGCAGTGTCTGTTTTCATCCCTCACCCCCAAACACACATACAGGAGGAAACTGAGGCTCCAAGCTCACCCAGACAGAAAGTGGTGGAACCTAGGTTCAGAAAGGGCGCCCCATCCACTGCCACAAGCAGCAGAGTGAATGTGGGGGATGCTGAGCATACCTGTAAATGGACACGTTCTCGATGAGCTGGTTGGTGATGTTGTCGGTGAGGATAATCCCCCGTGGCGACACCTTGAGGGTCACTTTCTGCAGCTTCTTCCCGCTGGCCTTGGCCTTGGGGTAGACGTGGGTGAGAGAACCTGCCTGCCCCACTTGGGACCTATTCTCATGGGCTACACCTAGCTGGTCTAAGCCCTAGACTCGAGGCCCCCTTGAGGCCTCAGCGTAGAGACAGCAGACACGCTGGGGAAGACAGCAGTCAGCACGCTCCTGTGATAAACACAGGACAACCCCGGCTCATGAAGCACCTGCTGTCTGCCAGGCACTGGACCTCGAGTAGTCCTTAGAGGCAACAGAGCTTCTCCTGAGGAGGAAACGGCTCAGAGGTTAAGGGAGCTGCCCCAGGACACACTGCTAGGAGGGCCCGCAGACTCTGAGCACGGAGTGGGCTATCACAACCCAGCAGGATCACTCCTGGGGACTCTCCACTCCACCCACTAGACCTGACAGTGTCTGAGCTGAAGGGTCCAAGGCCACCAAGGAGGTACATTTAGAGGGCCATGCTCACTCAGGACAGGGAGCTGGGGAGGGGGTAGATCTGTCTCTGGTGCATTACCCCATCTCTCAGGCCAGAGGGCAAGTGCTTGCATGACCGCAACCTCCCCACTATTCCTTGGCACTAAGTCACCAACCCTGAGGTAAGGGACCTGAGTTGGGGGAGGGGAGGCTGGGAGAGGCCAAGGCCACAACAGCTGGAGAGGAGGACATGGACCCTGACCCTACAAGCCCAGTGGTTCTCCTCTACCAGAGTCCCTAAGCCAGATGCAAGGGGAGTCAAGGATGGGAACAACTGAGGTGCATCCCATCAGGGTAGTAAGCAGGAGATGAGCGGTACCCCAAGAAGCAGCCGCCCTTGGCTCATGGCTCCCCGACCCTGACGGGCTCACCGTGGCCACAATCCTCTTGACAGCAGCAGCTGACAGCTCCTCGCCCTTGGGCTGCTCCACCAGCGTCATGCCCAGGTACTTGAGGCTGAAGAGCATTCCCTCGAGCAGTGTCTCCCGAGTGTCTGTCCAGTTCTCCGGCAGCTCTGTGCAGAAGGACAGTCCCTCAGACCCTGTCCTCCCTGCACCCATTTCCTAGGAAGACCTAGCAAAGGGTATTGGGGTTGTCCATCTACCATTATTTATACCTGTAATAAAGGACTAACATTTTCCAGTACCTACCAAGCACCATGGTAAGAAGCCTTCCATAAAATATTCTCACTAATCCTATGACAACCTATGAGGCAGACACTTTTATCGCTTACCCACTTACAAAGACACTGAAGCCCCAGGAGGTGAAATCACACAACCACGTCCACAGAGCCAGCAAGTATAAGAGCCAAGATCTGAGCCCATATTTTCAAGTTCAAAACCCAAACTCTATACTTCAATACTTGCTGAGAGCAAACCATGCTATTTTCTTACGGAATTCTCTACATGATCCTGTGAGGTGGATGCTATCCTCACTTTACAGATTAGAAAACTGAGGCTCAGAGAAGCAAAGTCATCAAAAGGCCACCTACAGTGAGTAAAGAGTTGGGAGTCAGAACTCAAACCTGGGTGGTTCCCAGGGCCCCAACCTACTCTTGCTGGCCTCCATCTCCACAGCCATGGAGAGGAAGAGGCGGGGGTGGGGGACCAGGAAAGAGGTGGGGGCAGGGGCAGGAAAGGGAGAGGTGAGTGCTCAAATGACATCTTATGAAGGCTACTGGAATCCAGCAGACCTGGGTTCAAGTCCCAGCTCTGCTTCCCATCACCTCCATGTGTTGGGAAAGTCCCCTCTCCCCTCTAAGCCTGGTAATGCTGAGGCCAGGGTACAGAGCAGAGCACACAGAAGGGTCCTCTGAAAACTCTGCCTGAGACTGAGGTCAGGAAGGTTGGGAGACGGGAGCTATGAAAACTAAACAGAGAGAGAGCTGGAAGGCTCCCACCTCACCCCACCCATGTGAGAGAGGGCCCTGAGCAGGCAGAGAGGCAGGAGGGCAAGTGTGGTCTTCATCAGTGGTTTGAACAATCCCCAGGGTTTAGGGTTTCTCCCCAGATCACTCAGCTGGAAGCAATGAAGCCAGAATCGAAGGAAGGTCTCTAGGGATCCTTCCAAGCAGATCACCAAGACTAATGAAAACCCCACACTCCTGCATGTCAGAGTCCTTTGCCTGTCCATTATCATCCCTTCTCTGATAATGCAGTGTAGGAGGTATTACGATTGTAGCCACTTTAAAGAGGAGGAAACGGCTCTTCAGCTTCACCCACGATCTTGGATAGGGCAGGATCCACAGAGGAATCAGTTTCCAGGGGCCACCATTGGAGGCAGGCAGGACCAGCTTCCCTGGACCACTTTCTGGGAGAGGAGCCGGGAGAACCCTGTACTCTCCTTGCTTATCCAGGAGTCCTCAGTGTCTCTAATGGAAGAGACACAGGAAGAAAGCTTTGAACTGGGCATCAATGGTGCCAGGGCAGCTGAGGCCGGGCAGGGCTGCAGGCCCCGCCTACAAGGCACAGGCTAGCTCAGGGGTTCCTGCGCTACTGGACCTAGGTGGCAGTACTGGGCCCTCTACCCTGTCTGGCACATGCTGCCCCTCCCAGCAACTGTCTTGAAGTTCTCCTCCTCCAGGGGTTCTACCTTCTTTTCCACCAGCCAAAAGAAGCCTTGCATACCCACACCTCTTTGGTTTTGACTTGAGCAAGCCACTGTCTCTCTCTGAGACTGCTTCCCCATCTGAAAAAGAATGCATGGGTATTGGGGGGGAGGGGCTCCTTACAAGAACTTACAGGTGTACCCGGTCCCCCTGTTTGAGGTCCAGGTGAGCAGGGACTTGTTGGCCGGTCATCCAGAGCCTGGCATGCAGCTGGCACTCAGTATTTGCTGAGTGAAGAAATGACCTGGACAACTCCAAGGCTTCTTTCAGGTCTGCAATGTCTCAAAACCATCTTCAGCTGTGGGCCCCAGCCCACTGCCTTCCAGCCCTTGCACTTGGGCCGCCACCCCAACAGGAGGCCCAGTCCCCGCTGAGAAGACCCCCAAGGAACCCTAGCCTCTGCTGTATCAATCACGACCCTGTTCCATTTGATCCTCCAAAAAGAATCAGAAAATCCCGGAGGTGACCCAGTCCTGGGTTGGGTGATGGAAGCCCCAGAGCAACTCAGACCTGAGCCTCAGCCTCAGAGAAACCAAGACCACCGCCACCAAGACTGCCATCACATCATCGGGGCAAGACTGAGCTATCAAGTAACAAAGACAAGAGTAATAACAAAGCAGCTCTGACCACTACTAACATTCACAGCTACCTTCCAGCCAGGCATTCTTTAATTCCCCTTTCAAAGGAGGGAAGGGAGGCTCAAAGGACATGTGATTCGTCACATTAGTCGTCTATCTGACTCTAAAGCCCAAGTTCCTGGTCAGTAGCCCATCCTATTGATGAGGGAACAGAAGGCTGGCTAAGGACAAAGCAAAAGGCTGACACCTTGCAACCTCCTCCCCGCCCTCCACTCCTGGGTGGGACATATGTGACATTCTTTAAAAAATCTCCAATCAAACAATACCTTGCTAGAGGGCAAAACAACCTTGGCAATGGCAAGGCCTCTGGTATCCGGTATCTTATAGGTCCTCTTTAGCATATGAAAGTTCTATTGAAACCTCCCTTTTCCTCACCTCCACCCTAAGTCCATGGTACAAAACCTGCCGGCCCTCCTCACTTCCCCCCCTCACATCCCCGGGGCAGCAGCTCTTCCTGCCCACGGGTCCTGTCCCCGTGCTTTAATAAACCACCATTTTGCACCAAAAATGTCTCAAGAATTCTTTCTTGGTCATCAGCTCCGGACCTCACCCCACCGAACCTCACCTATATTCTAGAACTTCATCACTATCTTCTCATGAGGCAAACCACCTTGATTTTAGCAAAAGGTCAGGAAGAAGTTTCTAGAGCCAGAGATATTTCCTCCCACAATTCCTAATTCCTGAGGATCCCCCTCAGGTATTCAGACTACTGCTTTCAACCCAAGATGCATCTAAGCAAGGATGGCCAACTACATGCTGCCCTATCACTAGTTTCCTTGGCAGACACTGCTAATCAATTGCAGCTCTATTCTCTGATTTACAGGCTTTGGACTGTTTCTCAATATAAGGCTCCAGACAAGCAACCCCAGTCAGGGGTTGGTGTTGGGGGGCCAATCAGGGATGGCCTCATTCATCTCACTATCCATCCCTGTCTACAGCAAACATCCTTCCTTCCCGCCATTTTCATGTCCCCACTATCCCATTTCCTTCAGCTCAGCCTTTCCTGGCTCCTCTCCAAAGCCACTTCCGCCCCTTCCATTCCAAAGGGCCAAAGCTTGCCAAGGTCAGAGATGACCTTTTTGCTGTCAAAACATTCCCCAGTCCTCCCCGACCTCTGAAATGCTTGGCATATTCTGCATTCTTCCTTCCCAGGCCTGACCCTTCTCCTATTCCATGGCCTCCTTCCTGAGGGCCCTGGTAGACCAGTTGCCACTCATCAGCCATAGAGACCCTCTGTCCAAACTCTTCACGTGATAGATGATGAAACTGAGGCCCAGAGAGCAATGGGACTTCTGCAAGACCACAAAGCAAGTCAGAGCTTTACCCCGCCCCGCCTCCCCAGCTCCTAATCCACTACAGGCAATTCCCACAATGACTAATGGGGAGTCACAGGTGTCCCAGTGCCCACTCCCACAATATCCCTGCATCCACACACTCATTCACATGCAATGTACACACAACGGATGCTGCAACCATGCAGAGCTTCTTCCTCATGATGTTTAACATTTTCTTTCCCACTTCTATGGTTTGGCTCAGGGAGTTGCTTCTACTCAAGGAGTTCCTTCTATCAGAAATGTCCTTCCCTTTATTTGGTTGAAACCCCTTACGTCCATCCTCATCCAGGAAGCCTTCTTGAAGGCAGGATAGCCTAGCTGTTAAGAGCAAAGGCCTTCATCCTAGAACCCCAGGTCTGACATTGAGTAATGTTGAACAAATTAATTACCTTCCCAGAGTCACAGTTTTTTCATCCATAAAATGGGGAAAACAAAAGTCCCCGGCTCACAGAGCTACTGTTTTTTGACCCTTTGATGAGATAATAAAATTAGATAATGAGATAATAAAACATAACGTGCTTAGCACAGGATCCAGCCCATGGTCACACCCCCTGATGGGACATCTTCCCTCCGTGAGCTGGCCTCCCGTTTCTTTCTTGAGCCTGTGCCTCTCTTGAGCGTGGATTTCCCTCTCTTCCTTCCTCCTTCCAGCCACATCACTCACACCCAGCAGCTGTCTACCATGTGTCTTCCTCTTGAAGGACTTCTGGTCATGTGTGTCTCCCCCAGGAACTGAAGAAGGTGCACTCCTGTCCAAAGCTGCAGCTGTGCTTCATCCTCTTCCCCCTTCCCACTACCTTCATCCTCCCAGGCCCAGCAAGATCCTCCTTCCCCTCAAGGAAGGGAATCCTACCCCTGCTCCTATACTGTCCTTCTGGGCATGACTCATCTCTTCAATGAGGTGGAAGGTCTCTCATGCCCCACACCCTCCCTGAAGAAACCCACACCTAAGAGCACTCGATAAGACAAACGCATTCAGCCTGCCCACCAGCCAGCCATCTAGGGCTGGAGGCCATAGGCTCCTAGGGGAGGAGCCCAGGGCTTCAGGAAGAGCTCCCAGAGGCCCTCAGGCAAATACAGGCCTGAGTCCACAGCCCTGTTCCGGTCCTGGTTATTTTCAGCCCTGTGGTGGAATAATGACTGCGCTATTTTAACTTAGCAATTTTACAGATGACCTGCTGTCAGGGTTAGCTGGGGACGGACCATATGCCCGGTTTAACTTGCGGCTGCAAACTGTGCCCTTTCCTTATTAAGGCCCCCTGCCCAGGACTCAGAGCTGGGCAGGGGGCCCCTGGGCCCCTCTTGGAGAAGGGGAGAGCCAGCCTGGCTCGTGTCTGGAAAATCAGAGCAACAGCCAAACCCATGGGCCAGGGGGAACCTCCAAGCGCCCTGGCCTCTAGCCTCTTCCAGTCTGGTGGGGAGATGGCCTCAGAAGCCACAGGGTAACATCTCAGAAGGCAACTCAAGCTCTACCATGACCCAGAATGTAGCTGCTTTTCTAAGGCCACAGTCTCTTTATCTGACAAATGGGTTCAGTTCCTCAAGAGCATCATCAGAAACAGGTTCAGCATGTAAAAAGTGCCAGGTAAATTTCAGAAGTTGTTAAGATTATCAAAAGAAAATAATTAAAAAATTATCATCGCATAAGCTCTCATTTCCTGGGTACCTAAACTCTGTGAAAGAAAAACGAGCTGTCAAGGTTAAAACCCTGGGGTTTGGAGATGGGCTGTGGGTTTAGTCACTCCACTTCCCTGGTCCTCAGTTTCCTCACTTAAAAACTGGGACAACCCCATAGTGTTGCTGTGAGGATGAAGTGAGTTTACACACCAGGTAGGCTCAGAACTATGCCCAGCACACTGAAGTGTGAGCTACTGTCATTACCAAGGGCTGAGGGCTAAGGGCTTGAATGGGCACACAGCCATTTTCTGTATTTTGTGAGGAGAGGCAAGGATATATTAGGATTCTCACTTTATGGATAAAAGAGGCTCAGAGGAGTCTGGCCATGACTCATAATTTGACAATGCTGGTCTTTGCCTCCCACAGCCCGTGCTGTTCACCCATACCGGCAGCCCACCAAGCCCCTTTCCATGTGAGCCAGGGGTCAGGTCCAGGATGACCCAGAGGGGTGGGCGTCCTGTCCTGAGGGCTGCCTGAACAGAGTGCCGCTCCGTGAGCATGGAATGACCTGACTCCTTTAAGGCACCTATGCCTCCCTCAGCCAGCAGACCTGTGAGAAGCAGGGCCCCAGCCTCCAGTTAAACGTCTCCTGCACCTGCTGTTCCCTCTGGCTAGAAAGCTGTTCCCAGGTTCCTCCCTCCTATATTCTCACATGTGCTCCAAGTCACCTTCTTGGAGAGGCCTGACTGCCTGCACTGACACTAGCAGTGCCCCCACCTCAATCCCCTCAGCGGACATAATTTCCACACACACCCCTGACTAGCCACATCTCTGCCTGCAGCTCTCTCTGGCTACCAGAGGGGCCGATGTCCATGCAGACTGGGGCATTCAGGGCTCCCATCCCTGAATCCACCACTGCCAGGAACTGCCCCTCAAACAGAGTAACCGAAGAGCACATTCTCCACTGCTTCCCAAAGCTCCCCACGGGATGGCGCTCAAGTCACCCACACTGGCGACTGGCTTCATATTGTCCACGTTTTGGACTCTCTTGCCTTCTCACTTCTCCTAAAGATATTTCCTACTGTCTGTTCCCAGATAGATAACTCGCACTCAGATCCTTCTCTCAGCATCTGCTTTCTAGAAGAACCCAAAGGGAGATACCACTGTAAGGAAGCGGTCCCCGCCATTTCCTCACAGACCACTTTATCCTTCTTCACAGGGTCACCACTACTCGCCTGCACCCTGGTCATTTTGCTTCCTCCACCAGACCGTGAGCACTTCTGGCTCACGGTCTGGTGCTTGTTCACCAGACTCTCCAGCACCTATCGGTACATGGCACATACTCTGTGATCAGTAAGTATTATGACTTGGGGGTCTATTTATAATATCTTCTATTGTAAATATTGTAAGTAAGTACAAATAGATCCTCTGTTCCCCACAAACCACCGTACTCTAGCTTTCCTGGAACCTGTGCTCTGTATTTCTTTACCTGCTGTGTCCTCGGACAGCCTGGAAGGAGCTTGAGGATCAGAGGGGACCCCTCTTGAAAAGAAGGGTACTGAGGGGCCAGGGTGAGCCTCCTTTCAAGCTGCTGGAAGAAAAGAAAATCCCTGGCTAGGGACTGAGATAAAATATTATGGCTCCTGAAGAGATGGGAAAAAGACCGTGTGTGGGAGAGGGAGGTAGTTCTTCAGACTCAGGACCAGCTGGGAGACAGGGCCATCAGGTTCAGTGCAAAACAGCCTGGGGTTCTAGCTTGCTGTGTGACCTCAGGCATGCTGCCTCCCTTCTTTGGGTTTCAGTTTCTCCACAAATAAAACAATGATCATGCTAATCCCAGCGGAGGATCTTGAGGGGTTTGGGGAGGTGTAAATCACAGCTGATAGCAGGTTTCAAGTCTAACCTTCCTTAACTCCACAGGCTTCATTTTGGCCCCAAAAGTCAACCACGGGGCTCCATTCCAGATGACCGGAACAACACCTCAGGCCAAGCTACCCCAGCACCTCCACCCCAGACATACCCACAGCTTCCCTCTCTGCCTTGTGGCCACTACTGTTCTCAGGAGCTGTCAGCCCAACCTGGGATGGGGTCTACTCCAGCTCCTCCCATGGCCAGAGTCATGGTGCCTCATAGGAGGCATGGTGATGAGCCCCCCTGGGCTGGGGATTCGGAGTGCTACCTCTAGGAAGCTGTGCAGGAGCCTGAACCTCCAGTCTTTTATCTCTGACATGGGTCTGGTAAGAATCCCTGCTCTGGGGGCGCCTGGGTGGCTTAGTGGGTTAAAGCCTCTGCCTTCGGGTCAGGTCATGATCTCGGGGTCCTGGGGTCAAGCCCTGCATCAGGCTCTCTGCTCAGCAGGGAGCCTGCTTCCCCTGTCTGTCTCTCTGCCTGCCTCTCTACCTACTTGTGATCTCTCTGTCAAATAAAACAAATAAAATCTTAAAAAAAAAAAAATATGTGCTATGGTGAGTGCTGTGAAATGTGTAAACCTGGTGATTCACAGACCTGTACCCCTGGGGATAAAAATACATTATATGTTTATAAAAAAAATTTTTAAATTAATTTTAAAAATCTATTTAAAAAAAAAAAAATCCCTGCTCTGTCACCTCACAGGAGCAAATGAAAAAACAGAAGCAAAAACAGCGTAAAACATAAAGTGACAAAAGCAGTAGTTACTTTTTATTGATTCCCTTTGCTATTCCAGGTAAAAAAACACTATTTCATTTAACACACACACACAAATCTGAGCTGGGTACTATCGTTATTTACAATTTACAGATAAGAAAACCAACAATAATGAAGGACAGTGAAAATTCCACCCAGATCACTCTGGGTCCAGAAGGCTCAGGACAGCATTCTGGGCTTTCTGGGGGTCCGCAGGGGAGGGGAGTTCTCCTCTCCCTTTCTCTGCAGGTGTAGATAGGCTCTGAGCCCTCAAAACTTGTTTCATCACAGTAATAGTCGCACTGAAGTTCCACATGACAAGAAGGGGGAGAGGGACAGAAGGAAACCACCAATGAGGTGCCAGTAGGAAGCATCATCATAAGTTTCTCAACACCCCTGTCAGGTTAGAAGTTTTATCCCATTTTTCTGGTGAAGAAACTGAGAGCCAGAAAGGAAAACGACTTGCTCAAGATGAGAGCAGCACGAGAAACTCTTTCCCACCATTTAAGGTGGCTTCCTCTCCCCATTCCCCAGAATCAGAGGCTTTTAAAGCTTTCTTCCCTTACCTAGCACCCCTCTTCCTCCCCCTTCCCAGGCGAACTGCAGGGTTCCACCACTGGAACAAATCATTGTTCTCAGAAGTCCCAGTCAAATCCCAGAAGTATTTAAAGGGGCTACATTTAGGGGCCAATAAGTGGAGATGGTGCATCCCTGGCCTGGCCCTGATCAGCCCTAAAGGGTCTCTGACCCCACCCCCACCAGCAGGACACGGCCCGTGTTCCCAGTGCCAGTCTTGGTTTAGGAGATGGCCACAGCTGGAACAGTGGAGTGGGGCAAGAGGGAGGGGCAGGGCGGGCTTTCTAGGCCCAGACACGCTGGCACTGGGAACTCGGGCTCCCCTGGCGGAGCCCTGGAAAGAAGGACGGGGTTGGTGGCGTGTGACTGTACTGTCAGTGGTTTCTAGCGGGGGGCGGGGGGAGGTGGGAGAGGGGGAGGGGAGAAGCTGGAGTCCCAGGTATTTGATAGGAGGGTGGGCGTGTACAGAAGTCCTGGCTCCCGCTCCACATCTACCAGGACGGCCTGTGTAACCCCAGGCAATCCACTCCCTTTCTCCTGGAGAAAAAAGAGGGACTTAGGCCGGGTTTCTCAGGCCTCAGGGGAAGGTGCCAGGTGACGGGTTCCCTGAGAGTAATTAGAGCCGGGGAGGGGGGGGCCTCCCGGCCTCCCAGATGCCCCCGGGAGAGGGGAGAGGTGGCGACGAGTCTGCCATACGCCTGGGCGCCCTGGGACTTCGGAAGCCCGAGGGGGAAAGTGCGAGAGAAAACAGGTTTCAAAAATTAGCCGGAACGCGAGCCAAGAGTAGGGGCCGCAGGGGTCTGGACGACTCGGGGTGTGAAACCTCCTGAGACCCCAGGCTTGAGTCTCTCCCCCAACTCAAGTAGGTACCTGAGAAGCCCGCTCACACCTGAGTCGGTTTCTGGGCGTCTGGGAGCCCAAAGACGACCTCCAGGGCTGGCGGAGGGGGTGGCGGGAGGCGGGGGAGCCAAATGGGCTCCCACCGACCGCGGACCTCGCATCTAGGGCGCAGGGCTACAGGCATCTCCCCAAACCCAGCGCTCACTCCTCCTACCCCGAGCACTGTTTCCCCTCAGCCGCCCAGCGAGGCGAAGTGGCCAGTGCCGGGCTTCGCGCACGTCTCTTCCCCTCACCTGCGGCCCCTCCGACTGCCGTCTGCACCTGGGGACCCCGAGCTCCGCTCTCTCCCCCAGCTTCTGCCCCTCCTTCCCAGCCGCACAGAGCGGGGACAGGAGTGTCCCCGCCGGGGGCAGAGCGCGACTTGACCCCCGGCGACCCCAACCCCCGCAGGACCCTGCAGGGCCGCAGGGCACCGGGAAGACCGCGCCTCTGTCCCCCGGCGCCCGCGGGAGGCCGGTCCCTCTGGCCTGGACCCCCGCCCGGCCCCCGCCCGGCCCGGCGGACGCACACACACTCACTCCGATGCCGGCCGCCGCCCCCCCAGCTCTGCTTGGCGAGGCTGGGGCTCCGGATCAGCGCCCGCCCAGCAGACTTGAGCGCGTCCATGGCCGCTCCGGCCGCCACAGCCAAAACTCCGTCAGGGAAAACTTTCCGCCGGGGCCGCGCGGCGCGCGGGCTTCGCGCTCCTCCCCCCGCGGCGCGAGCTCCGCGCCGACGTCCGACGGGGCGGGGTGATGGCCGGCCAGGCCCCGCCCCTGCCCCGCCCCCGACCGCCCCGCCCAGCCCGGGCTCCTGCTCTTGCTCTCCAGGGAGTCCACACAACGGGCACCTCTGACGTAGAGGGCCCAAAGCCCGAGTGGCCCCTTCTTTTCCCCCTCTCCCAATCCCCTTATTCCTAGGATTTCTAGGCAGCCCAGCTATAAGATACTTGGGGACTGTTTTACAGATGGTTAGACCTAGGGTCGGAGAGAAGGGTCTTGCCCGAGAGGAGGGTAATGCGGAGGGCAATGGGAGGCTTAGAAGGAGAGGTGAGAGTAGTAGGACTTTGCTGGGAACTGGGCAGGACTATTAAAGTTTTCCTTAGTAAGACCACCTCGGCATTTTACTCACCCAGCAGCACCCAGGTTGCTCTCTGGCAGGATCAGGGCTCCAGGGCTGCCCCACCCCCCACTCCATTCCCCCTGTGGTGATATGGCCTGGGTATTAGGGTCTAACACTGACTTGCTCTGTTATCTGAGGCAATTCCTTCCCCCCTCTAGGTCTTAATCTTTATCTGTCAAAGGAGATGGGATCCTATTTCTAGTGATCCTTCCAATCTGCCAAGGTCAGGTGCTGCATGACCTGGACCCAGAGCCTGCCATGCTTAGTAGGAGGCATTTTGCCGGCAGTCTGGATTCTAGAATTCCTCCAGCACAGATGTGTGAAGTCCAAGATTTAGAATTCTCTCTAGGATCCTATACTCAACTGTTGGGCTTTGCGGTCAAAAGAGCGTATGCCTCCATGCCACAGTCTGGCTTCTTCTAGATGGGGAACTTAGGCAAAGGTGAACTTCAGCCTCTAAGATTGCTGCTAGCTCAGAAGACAAGAGTCCTGTTCCTGTGCTGGGAGAAAGATGGGGCTGAGCTGTCCCCAGCTGGACGGTGAGGCCCCGCTGACATTTAAACTAAGTGCTTTTTCCACCATCTGTCCTTTGCTCCTCCAAAACCCTGCAGCCAGCAATAATACACCCACTTTATAGATAAGATTTCAAAGTCTGGGAGAGAAGCACTCAAGAAGGGTCTCTACAAGTCAGAGGTTGGGATCAAACTCAAACCGAGGCTTGTAGTCCAGAGTGGAATGCTGGGAATTTGAACCTGACTTCTTTTGGTGGTTGTGAACTTACCTTTCTGAGCCTCACCTGTAAAAGCAGCAACAACACCTATGCCACAGGGCTGTCTGTAAGAATTAAGAACATGAGCTCATGAGTTGGAAAGGCAGAGATCTGTCCTTGAAAGCTCACCTCCAGAAAGCCTTCCCTGACTGCCACCCATCTGTTAGGCTTCTGCCTTTGAGATCCCACAGACCTGAGCTCTCACCATTGAGAGTGTTGTTGCTGCCTGTGTCTACTCTGATTGCCTCCACTAGACTTTGGGTCCTTCAAGGCCAATAAGTTTTTCTGATTCATTTTCTGAATGCCTAGCAAGGGGTCCAGATGAGCTGGAATACAGGCAATGTTCCTTTCCTTCCTCTCTTCTTCCCTCCTTCCCTCTCTCCCTCTCTTTAGCTTTTTACCATATGAGGCTATCTTCTCCCCCAAAAGTGCTGTGGCAATGGGTACGTAGGTCCTCGGGGCTGAGCCCCCCAGCTCTCTTTCCCTGAGCCTTCTGGGTCCTGGGGCAGTAGAGAGAGCATTCTGGAGCCTGGAGGAAAAGCAATCACCCAGGGCTGGCAGGTGAAGGGCAGCTGGTGGTGTCCGGCTGGCAGGGGGCACCATATGGGCCTAGGGAGCAGGCAGGCCTGGGAACACTGAGCCTGCACTGAAGGCTGTTTCCAGGCCTATCACATCGTCCCGGAGGTGACTTGCTGGGAGCTGTCAGCCATGCGTCCCCTGCAGAGGGGCAGTCTGCCTGTGCCTCTTCTGCCAATCCAGGAACAGAAGCAGAAACAGAAGGTCAGAGCTGCAAGGGGCCTCCTCTGAGGTCACCATGCCCAAAACCTCCTTTCACAGGTGAGGAGCCTGAGACCTAGGGAAGGGCAGGGACTTGCCCAAGGTCACACAGCGAGGCAGGACTGGAAGCCAAATCTCTTGCTTCCTGTCTTGGATGCTTATAAAAACAGAAGGAGCAGAGAAATCTTGAAAATACACCAGTATTCAAGGAAGAATTTTAAGGTGATTTTTTTTTCTTTTCTCTCTCTATCTCTCTTTTTTTCTCATTTGCTCTAACTTTGTAAAAAAATTTTGCCACGATCATATAGCCTTTTGTAATCAGAAAGAAAACTAAATAAATAAAAGAGAGGGAGAAGCTACCCTTAGTTATAACTGGCTTTTGTCTTTAGGAAAATGGTACCAGAATTGTAATTTTACTGTTTTCTCCCCCACGAGGCCCTCATGGAACCCCAGGAAGATAGTGGGTGCATGCAGGTTGGGAGGGGTCTCGGCTTCTCTCCAGCTATCATTTGGACTTGCAGTGGGGTGAGGACAGAAGCCTAGCCTAGGACCAGGAGCCCTGATTTTCTCAAGCGATCTGTCCTCCCTACTTGCCTGAGCCAGTCCCTTTACCTGGCTTGGACTTAGTTTTTCCATCTGTAAAACGGTAGTTCTTACAACAGAGTATGTTTTCTTGCCCCCCACCAGCAGAGCACAGTGCTTAACACGTGGATACTGGAGCCCGAGATCCTGTCTCCCCCATACCTTTACTTCATGATCTTAGGTGGGTCACTTAAATTCCATGGACCTCAGTTTCCTCATCTGTAAAATGGGGATTATACATCACGGATCGTT
This sequence comes from Enhydra lutris kenyoni, assembly GCF_002288905.1. NCBI lineage: Eukaryota > Metazoa > Chordata > Mammalia > Carnivora > Mustelidae > Enhydra > Enhydra lutris. The sequence continues at coordinate 1,079,191 of NW_019154122.1, forward strand.
GCAAGAATTAAAAGAGTTAACGTTTGGAACATGTTTAGGATTATGCTTGGCCTATAATAAGTGCTATATACATAGGTTGCATATTTTAATAAAACTAGAATCACTTTTCTGACTGGATGAGCAGTAAAAGTGGAATGGTTATTATTATCATAATTCTTTACTGGCCCCCAGGGAAGGGAGCTCTTTTGCAATTGGAACCAGCCTGGCCCAGTCTGAGCTCCCCCAGAGTCCTCCCCTCTACCCCACTGCCCCGCTCCTGACTGCTCAGCCCTCTCACAGGGATTCAGAGGAAACTTGGGTTACTGGTGAGTCAGGAGCCCAGGGATTACTGCTTAGACTCGGCTCTGACCTTTCGCCTGACCCATGGGACCTCTCCTGCCTACCGTGTTCCACTGATCCAGCCACTCCAACCAGTTGCTTCTGAACCCTTCCCTCCTCAGAGCCTTCCCATGATCCTTCCTCTTCCAGAAACATCCAATCAGAATGCCTCCTCAACTCTCCCAGACTACCCACCTTTGCCCCAAAGACCTAGCTGGCTTCCTCCCTGATACCCGGTCACAGCTACCCACACACTTGTCTTCCCTGGCAAACAGTGATAACTCTTTGACCTTTGCGTTCTACAGAGCTGGGCCCTAAAACCAAATCCTCTGTCTCTATAAATGCAAACTCAGCCAACCGGACTTCAGTTTCCCCATCTGTGCAGTGGGCATAAAGCTGCTATAGAGGGCTTTGTAAGGCTTCTGTTGGATAATATGGGGGAAATGCTTGGCCTAGTGCCTGCCAGGGGCCAAGTGCTCTGTCAATGGTAAGTCAGGTGACCATTCATGTTTTACGGTTCCTGGTGAACCTGTTTACCTCCTCCATCAGCTGAACATGCCCCAGGCATGGGGGCTGGGAATTATCCTTCACCCCAGGGGTCCCTGAAGCAGCTGACCAGGGCCTGGCACCAAGGAGATGCCCAGTACACATCCAAGGACTCCACTCATATTCTGTCCTCTGGTTATCAGCATTTGCCCAGCAAGGCGGGGGGTGGGGGGGGAGAGGACCCTCTGCGGTTGGAGAAGCAGCAGCACCTAAAGGGGATGGTGAACGTGCTCCTGAGGGGCTCCTACCCACCCAGACTACCCACCTGGGTAGGACCATCAACTATCTCCTGCTTCTGCGAGGAGCTCTTTGCTTAGGGAGCTGCTGAGCTAATTAAGAACGACAAAGCACTGGTTAAGTGTCAGAAATTGATGAGTCTCCTGCCTCTTCCTGCCCCTCCTTCTCTTTGCCCTCCTTGGCACCATCTGACCTGGAGGCCAGGCCTAGGGCAGGCAGAGTGGTGAAACTGAGCACAGACTAGTATCAGGAGATCTGAGGGCTGGCTACTTCCGCCACCCTCTTGCATGGGACCCTGGACTCCATTCCGTTGGATCCATTTCCCCATCCGCAGGGCTCTTAACCTTGTGTTAAGAGCTGGGACAAGGCTGCGGGGCCAGGCCAAAGGGCTCTGCCGAGGGACTAGGCAGGAGCTGCCAGGTGGGTTGAGGTAGACAGTCTCAATAAGGCAGACAGCCCTGGGTTTACGTCCTAGCCCTGCCTCTCCTCTGCTGTGTGATCCTGGGCAGGCTGCTTACCTTCTCTGAACATCACCAAAATGGGATTTGTTTGACAGCCCTTAGCTCTTACTGGGAGAACCCTTATTTGTCCTAGATGTGTGTCTGTAACAGAGACTCCCGGGACAAGAGCATCTCTATCAAAAAGAACACAGAAATTAAGGGTGAAAATTTGTAGTGCAATTTGATAGCGCAATTGTATGTCTTGAATGTTATAGTTTTTAAAAAAAAGGCTTGTATTTTTTTTATTTTATTTTTCAAGTAATTCATTTTCCTTGCATTTCATAAAAGTATTAGTCTGTAACAGATTAGAAATTTTTAAAAATGGTCCTTCTCCACAGATGGTTTGAGAAGCACTGCTTTAGAGCACCTTGTAAAACAGACGTGGTAGCAATCTTGTCACAACATCTACACAGTTCTAGAGTGTGATTTCCAGGGACCTTCCACTTCTGTGGCTCCCAAGCCTTCAGGATGAAGACCAAATCTCTTAGCCTGGCTTTTAAGGTCCTCCTTGTAAAGTCCCAACCTACTTTCTCATCTCGCCTCCTTCCTCACGACACAACCTTCTAATACAATCCTGTGCTCTCCCCCTGCCTCCCCACCCCCCACCCCCACCCTGAACCTCCCATGCCTTCTCACTCATTCATGCCTTTTCCTATGCTTCTCCTTCCATCTGGAATGCCCTTCTTCATTTTGCCCTAAAACTGGCAAACTCCTATACATCCTTCAAGGCCCACACCAAATGTCCCCACTCTTGGGAAGCCTTTCCCAGTGCCACCCCTGCACCTGCCCTGGGCTCTGTAGTGCAGCATGCTACTGAGAGACAGGATGTTGTAGCGGCCAAGTCTACATACAAGCTCAAAAGTTAGAACAATGTGGGATGTGGACCTGACATTGCCGGTTGTGTGATCCTAGGCAGGTGCCTTTGTACCGTTGAGTTTCATTTTTCCCATCTATTCAGTGGCATCTGCTGTGAGGAGTAGAGATGATGTGTGAAAAGTTCCCAGCACTGTGACCCATGGGAGATACCTGAGATACGACAACTGTTGTTAACATTATTTCTCTGGTTGATTTCCCAGGTTGTTTTTTCTGTCTCCCAACAGACCGGTTGCTCCTTAAGAGCAGGGACACTTGAGAGTGTCTGATGTATCTAGCTAGATGTTTCCCAGGTTCTGTGCAGGGACTTTTGCACAGAGGGTGTGTTTTGGGTAAGGGAAGACCTGAGGGTTCAAAGCCCAAGGTCAAGAAACAATTCTTGAGACATCTTGGTGCAAGGAGGTGGTTTTATCAAAGCACAGGGATGGGACCTGTGGGCAGAAAGAGCTGCACTCAGGTCCAGAGGAGTGACTCAGTAGTGTATGCTTTCAGGTTGGGAGGGGTTTAGGGATAGCGTAAGCCTTTAAGGAATGTAGAAGCAAGGTTTCTGGGACCTTGAGGGGGCTAGCTGTTGTTGGGGAAAGGTAATTTATTACTGTCTAATAAAACCTGAGTCCTGAGACCCTTCCGATGTGTATCAGTGCGACATATGCTTGGGGGATGATTGCCAACATTTATCTTGGGGGAGGAGGGCGGCAGGTAGAAATAAAGGAAGTTTCCAAAGGAATTCTTCTGTTAAAGTAGACTTACAGGATCCTGGGCAAGGGGGGCGGGAGAAGACTAAGATTGTCTTTTGCCCTTAGCAAAGTATTAACGTCAAGGCAGCTGAGTTCCTAGAGGAATGTCACTCTGCCTGTTTCAAGGATTTGTCAGTGGGATATAGGTGGTAAGGAAACAAATTTTCTTTTGCCTTTTTTTCCCACATCACTAGTGCCTGTGGCTCCCTTGTCCAAAGGAGGGCTGATTAACCAGCTCTATGGATTAAAAAAAAATCCTTGAGGGGCGCCTGGGTGGCTCAGTGGGTTAAAGCCTCTGCCTTCGGCTCGGGTCATGATCCCAGGGTCCTGGGATCGAGCCCCGCATCAGGCTCTCTGCTCAGTGGGGAGCCTGCTTCCCTTCCTGTCTCTCTGCCTGCCTCTGCCTACTTGTGATCTCTCTCTGTCAAATAAATAAATAAAATCTTAAAAAAAAATCCTTGATTTTTTTTTTTTTTTTTTGCTGGTTTCCATGCAGTAAAAATACCCACCAAGGCTGCCAAGTTACCAAAAGTTTAACAACTCGCTTACAAAGTTCCTGAATTTTTTTTTTTATTTTTATTTATTTATTTATTTATTTATTTATTTTTATTTGACAGAGAGAGATCACAAGTAGGCAGAGAGGCAGGCAGAGAGAGTGAGAGGGAAGCAGGCTCCCTGCTGAGCAGAAAGCCCAATGCGGGACTCAGTCTGCCTCCATGGGATGGAATCCAGTGTCCGCTGCTGAGGCCTCCCAGTGTGGAGGGCCCATCCTCCAGGCCCAGCTAAGGGTTACTCTGTACGGAGGGGAGGGGGGCTGAGCACCACATCCCCCTCAGGTGAGCTTTGGACTGAATTGTGTCTCTGCATCCCCCCAACAATTCATATGTTGAAGCTCCCTGGTGTGGTTATATGTGGACGTGGGGCTCTCGGGAGATAATGAGGGTTAAGTGAAGTCAAGAGTGTGGGGACCTAATCTGATAAGGTTGGTGGCCTCCGTAAGGACAGGAAAGAAAGAGATGAATTGCGGGCGCTGTGGCAAGGCTAGGTGAAGACCATAACAAAAGAGGTGCCTGTCTATAAGTCGGGAAGAGAGCTCTTACCAGGAACTGAATTGGCGGGCACCTTGATCTTGGACTTCCCAGCCTTCAAATCTGTGAAAAAACAAAAAAACAAAAAAAAAACAAAAAACACCACAGTTTCATTTCAGCCAGCCAGTCTGCAAGCTTCTGTTCTGACAGCCTGGGCCGAATGAGGCCCATGCTGTGCCCTGTGCTTGGAAGGATTTTCCCCTGATCTCACCGTGGCTCCTTATGTCTCTCAGATTTCAGCTCAAATGACATGTTGGAGGGGCCCTGCTCCCACCTCACCAGAAGCTGGAATCTAGGGTCTCCTGCTTAACTCCCTGAGCCTTGAACCCTAGGTGGCATCCTGGGGCCTGAACTATATGAGTTGTTTTTAAATATCCAGAATCTGACCACGCATCCTTCCAGGCCGGTCCACGCCACCATCACCCGTCTCCCGGACAACTGCAGTGGCCCCCTGTTTGTCTGCCTGCCTCCTACGGTCTCCTCAGAACCCTGCAGGAGCCCCCCTAAGTCTGACCATGTCACTCCTCTACTGAAACCCCTTCCTTGGCTCCCGCTTTCTCTCAGACCAAAAGCCGTCATCCCTAAACTGTCCCCCAGGGCCTTGCAGAACTGGCCCCTTCTCCAATCACTCCATCCACACAGGGCCTCCTGGCCTCCCCGTGGATGCATCAGGCACGCGCCCAAGCCAGGGCCTCTGTACATGTGGTTCCCTCTGCCCATAACACCCTTCCTTCGGAAATCTGCGTGGTTCGTTCCTTCAATTCTTCATCTTTGCTCAAACATCATGTTCTCACCAAAGCCTTCTCTGAACATTTGTTGGGAGTGACCGCTTTTCCTAAACCCTCCAGGGCTGGCTTCTGGGAGCACCACCAGCCCACAAGCATAGGACCCTGTGCTCAGAAGGGCCCCATGCTTCCCACTTTATGTTTCACCAGCACTGTCTTAAGGTTCTTGATAATCTTATCTTCGGATTTGTGTGTTGTAAGTGAAATCTGATGGGACAAGGGAGTGTGCACCAGGAACTTGGCCTCAGCTCACACACAGGCTGCCTGCTCCCCGCCCATTCATACCTCTGGCCCCAGTCAGCCTCCTCTCTCTGGCCCCACCCAATGATTGTGGCTGTCTTGGGTGCCTGGCAGAACCCAGATCACAGGCACCAGACGGGGCAGGGGAGGTCAAGGGCATGCACCCCACAGTGTCTTGGGCCAGGGCATGGCCATTCCTATCCTTCACTGGCAGCGTCACAGCACATCTGGTATGTGATTGGCCAGAGGCCACATCTCATTGGGGGTAAGACCCTGATCCAGGTACTGAGCACATTCTAGAATGGAAGTTTAAAGACCCTTTGGTGTTACCCATCTGCCAACGGTTGCAGCAGTAGACCCATGGGAAGAGGTTGAGATCCACGGGCCCCACCTTCATCTGGGGTGATACACATCAGTCCTGAATCTGGTGGAAGGGATGATTTGGTAGGGGGAGCTTGGTGGCCATCAGGCTCTGGAGAGTGGATGTGTCCCTTATAATGGGGCAGGGTTCCTGGGAACCCAGAGACCTGAGGGTCTCTCTGTGTCCAGGAGAGCTCCCTTACTCTGGCTGGGTGGCTGGGCAGATCAGCTCTTCCTCTTTCCAGTCCTTCTGTTTGGCCTCTTCTGGCAGGTTTGGGGCACCCTTGGGGACAAGCCATGAAATAGAAATTGTGTAACTTCTGTGATTCCACATACGAGTTGAATGCTCTAATATTTTCATTTCAAAGCTGGCATTGCACAATAGAAAAAGGTAAAACCCATGCTGATAATTTAAATTTAAGGTTTTTTTTTTAATCCTTTTTTTTTTTAAGATTTTATTTATTTATTTGACAGAGATCACAAGTAGGCAGAGAGGCAGGCAGAGAGAGGAGGAAGCAGGCTCCCTGCTGAGCAGAAAGCCCGATACGGGGACGCCTGGGTGGCTCAGTTGGCTAAGCGGCTGCCTTCGGCTCAGGTCATGATCCCAGCGTCCTGGGATCGAGTCCCACATCGGGCTCCTTGCTTGGCGGGGAGCCTGCTTCTCCCTCTGCCTCTGCCTGCCTCTCTGTCTGCCTGTGCTCGTTCACTCTCTCTCCCTCTGTCCCTGACAAATAAATAAATAAAATCTTAAAAAAAAAAAAAAAAAAGAAAGAAAGAAAGCCCGATACGGGGCTCGATCCCAGGACCCTGAGATCATGACCTGAGCCAAAGGCAGAGGCTTTAACCCACTGAGCCACCCAGGTGCCCCTAAATTTAAGTTTTTTTCTTTACCTTGCATGACATTAAATAGCAAGTAGAAAACAGTGACATCGAGAGACAGAGAAAGATGGGCGCCTGGGTGCCTTAGTCGATAGGCATCTGCCTTGGGCTCAGGTCATGATCCCTGGGTCCTGGGACTGAACCCTTGCTCCTTGCTCCACATGGAAACTGCTCCCTCTCCCACTCCCCCTGCTTGTGTTCCCTCTTTCGCTCTCTCTCTCTCTCTCTCAAATAAATAAGTAAAATCTTTAAAAATAAGAGAGAAGCGAGACTGCAGAAAGAAGAAGAAAAAAATCTCCTGTGTACATGTAACAGCTTGTTTTCTCTGCTTTTAGAACAAGCCCCACGTTCTCAGTTTGCACGGGGCTCCACAGCTTATGGAGTCAGCCTCATCTTCGGCACTCCTGGTCCTGTTGTGTTGTTTTGTTTTTACAACACTCGCTGTATCTTGGCACTACAGAACTGACTTATTTCTTGTGGTTGTCTTTTCTGGTCTGCTTCCCCACCAGCATGTGGGGCCCCTGGAAGGTGGCATTTTTTTCTGTTTGGTTCATGGCTGGGTCCCGAGGCTACCGAGGTGACCAGGACACCATAGGAACTGCAGAAATGTTCAGGGAATGTTGAACGAAACGATGTTACCTGGGAAGATTGAGGCCCATTGGGTCCTTCAGCTCCCAAGCTCCTCCCCAAGGCCTGTTTTGTCTACTTTGGCCAAGACGGTTCCTATTAGAACTTTGTGGTTCCAGCATTTCCTTTCCAGAGCTTTCGTGTCTCCTGCCAGCCCCAGCTCTGTCAGTGTGAATGGTGGCAGCTCTGCAGGCTGTGAGGAGCCCACCAGGTGCCTGGACCAGAGGTTTCTCTCCTTCCTGGAATTCCTTAGGTCATTTCCATCCATTGTCTTTGGTTATAGCTTCTTGAATTAGTCTTTCCACCTTGGGAGGGCTCCCTTGCTGGTTTCCCCATCTGCGTCCAGGTCCAAATCCTTTTTGGCTCCAAATCCTTTCTTGGGGTTTCCTTGGCCCTTCCGCCTCTAAGGGCCAGGGTGACCTTGGGCAAACGTCCAGCTTTCCTCTGGGGAGGCCCTTGTGAGATGAAGAGGGGTTGCTCTTGCCCTCCCCCCAGGGAAGGGCGGCGGGGGCAGAGTCCTTTAGAAGAACAATGGCGGAGAAAATGGCAGTTGCTTCTGTTGCCTGTGAGTGTCTGTTGGCACTGAACCCGGATGCCAGGTGACCCCATTCCTTCCCCTTCAGTTACACAAGAAACTGTCCTGCTTCACTGCTGCTACAAGCAACCCCGGCCATTCAGTCATTCTGCAAACATGTGATGGGTCAGAGCCGATCATGTGGGAGTCCCAGACTCTGCTCCCCCTTTCTCCTAAAGAGCATTCAGGTTGTGACTACTCAGGCGGCCTCTCCCCTTTCCCACCTCTTGCTCTTTGCTGAGGCAAAGAAACCCCCAAACAAAGCAGCGGTGAGGAAGACAGGAGTGTATGCCCCTAGAGAGTCCTGCTCCCTTCCCTGGGAGACTTCTGCCCCGAGGCTCTGTCGGCCCCACCCTGGGTTGTTGGCCTGTGGGCCCTCAGCCAGCAGGGAGGAAGAAGAGGGCACACGGTGACCCAAGGCCTAGGGCTGAAAGTGACTTCCATCCCTGCAGTGACATTCTGGTGGCTGGGACTTGGTCCCAGGGCCACTCCTGGGAGGGAGGGAGGCGGGGAATCCGGAGGTCTAGCAGAGCGGCCCTGTGGCCCGGAGGAGGAGGGGCCCAGGGTTGGGAGGACAGCCCGCTGATCTGCAACACCTCCTTTCTCGTAAGGTGACTCTGGCTTTTGGACAATCTGGTTTCCAGGTTTTGTGTCATGGAGTGGAAAAGAGAGGAAAAGGGACAGAAATGCAGTGGGAAGAGGATTTTAAGGGTATTAGAGAGACACAAGTCACAGGGGGAATTATTTTTAAATTACTTTTGCTTAATGGTCTGTGTCTTATTAAGTGCTCTGGCCTCGTGGTGCAGGGACTGGGCCCCCAGGGGTCCCTGGAAATGTGGGTTACACGTGCCCGGTGCACTTGTAATCTCCCAGGCCCTGTGCTGAGACTGAGACCACAGGACACGCTCTCTGCCCTCCAGGAATCCACAGTCCAGTGGGGAAGACAGATGCAGGATTAGAGGCAAGTCCAAGCTGCTGAAAAGACGCTGAGGGAATTAACTCGGGCTTGGCAGGGTGGGGGAGGGGTGGGCAAGAAAGGACTTAAAAGGGACATCATGTGCTAGGTTTACCTCTGCCTGTGGGAAACACTCCATTTTCTAACACATTGTGCTCAAGAGGTGGAAAGCAAAGGGAAGAAGATGAAGTAAAGATTGCAGAAACTCAGGTCGTGGCCGTGCTGTTGTGCGTCCTAGGGCAAGTCCCTGTCCCTCTCTAATCACCTTTGTTCCATGCCATGTGCTGGGCCACCGTTGGCATGGTCTGCACTCTCAGAGGTAGTACTGAAAGGCTCAGTTGCCGACGGACAAAATACAGGAAGTTGACCCCTTCTCCAGGCTGATGCGGGCCCCACGCTCTGACACATGGGGTGGAGACAGGTAGATTTCAGCCACACTTCCACCCTGGCTTCCCACCCTTGTTCAGTGCACAGCCCACACAGCTGTGTGTAGGCAGCAGCTTTATAGATCAGCTCCCGAGATGCTGTGTGATCCCAAGGGGGTAACTGCTGTGGGGTTCCCCAGAACCCCAATAATCCCTGGAACACCCTCCTGACCAGCAGGTTTCCTTTTTCCTGGGCTCTGCAAGAGGTGCGGAGCTTACATGGGGCAAGCCAGGCACCTAGGGCACATGGTTAAGGAGACAGTCATGGTCGCGGTGACCATTGACAATGGGTGCCGCCTTAAATTTTGCACACGGGGCACCTCACCTGCCTCACCTTAGTCCTAGCCCCATTCTGTTGGGTTCCCACAGATCTGGGCGGGTGGTGGTAGCTTTGCAATGGAAGGTGCTGGAAAACCACCTCAGACCTGCTAAGGGAGGCTTCTCTCAGCAGCGGGGAGCCATGGAGGGGACTGCTCCCAGAAGAGGAGACACAGGGCAGGTGGACCATGGTCCGGGGAATGGGGTGGGGTGCCAGAAGAGGCTCTGTGCCCGAGAACCTCGACTTTAGCTAGAACAGTAGGGGAAGAAGGGGAGGGCCAAGTAGCCAGGTCCCTTGCTTGTGATTTGAGAGGTCTGAGAGGAGACGATGCTTCTGGGCCCTGAGGAGGCAGCTTCCAAGCGTGGCCTCCACTCAGCTGTCCACCTTCGGGACCTCCAAGGCCCACCCCAGGGTGGCTCTGCAGGCAGCGAACTTGACACCTGATGCTCTGTGAATTCCAGACTCAGGCCATCTTGAGTCAGTTAGGACATGTCCAGGCAGTGGTCCCTCCAGCAGAGGAAGCCAGGAAGAAGTCAGCCTTGCCTCCTGGACCTGGGGAAAACCTCTGACTGCCTCTCGAACTTCCCAAACATCCAAACCCACTTTCCCTTCTGCCTGGGCTGATAGCTGCTCAGTGTTTTTAGAAAAATCAACTCATTGTCACTTAAATAATTTATCTTCAAAGGAAACTATGTAAACGGGAAACTTGCAGGATGGCCATACATAGAAGCTTTGCAATCGCATGAGGACAATGTTAATCGAGTCGTGTTCTGAAATTCTGGCTGGGTTCTGGTGCCCTGAGTGTTCTGAATTCGAGGGCCAGTCTTTGTGTTCAAAGGGAGCTTAGCAAAGGTCAAAAACATCAGAAAGAAGGATGGTATCCACCTGAGACTCCCCTTTCATGTCAGGAATGGAACCATATTCTCCCACTCTGAGTCTGAGTCCTTTAATGTGGCATTCGTGCCCATCTACCCCATTTCACAAATGTGTCCCCTCCTTTTAAAAAACGGCTCCCAGGAAGTCCCGATCATAGGACAAGAGCTACCTTTCAGAGTTGGGGTGGGAGTTGCCTGGGCCTCTGGTTCTGGGAATGGGCTGGGCCCTGAGCTACACCCCAGCCTCAGCCTAGTTACTCCTGTCTCAAGCGAGTCTTGGACAGGCTGGTCTTGATACCCTTTAACCTCAGTCGTGTAGGAGCTGACACAATAGTAGGCGCTCAATAAATGCATGAATGCAGAGCTCTTGGAAGAGGGACGGGTCAGACCTCAGGAGCGTCTGGGGGCCTGGCTATGGTGGGGGCTCCCAGAGAGGCTGGTTCATCTCAGGGTCCAGCCTCAGCCCTGACAGGGGGAACCCCAGTTCGGTGGGCCTGGAGTGAGAGGGTTGGGGCAGACATGGTCCCAGAGAGAGGCCACTGGGAGGGATGGGTGTGTGCACAAGAGAAGCTTGTGGGTTTGGCACTACAGTTTTGTGGTGACAACTGTTTCCCACGACTAAAGCGGTGATAAAAACAGGAAGTATCAAGCAGCGGAGACCTTCCTCGATCCTACCAGCCCTCTGTCTCCTCCACATCCTCACACACCAGGCTGGTAACCTGTCTGGTGTCAGGCGTTCTGAGAAGTCCCAGGAGTCTCTGAGCATTTGACCCGCCCTGCTGCCCACTGTCTCAGGCACCACCACCACAGGGGGGCACCGGCTCTGCTGGGGGGTGCCTGGCTTTCTGGTCCAGCTCTGCCATCCTCTCACTGAGTGACATTGGGCAAATCGCCAACACCCCCCCAGCCCCCGCCCCAGCCCTGGACCTGGATTTCCTCATTACTGAATGGAAGGGGCTGGATATCTGACTGCCAAGGGCTCTTCCTTCCCAGGCATCCCACAGGATCCTGGGGGCAGCAGGAGAAGTGACTGGAGAGACTGGAGAGGAGAGGTCGTCCCTGTGGCAGGAACAGACATGAGCCCAGTTCCCTGCAGACTCCAGATCCAGGGCACACGCGCGCATACTCACACACACTCCCACACAGACACACAGACACCACCCCCCAACACACACACATGGCATGGGCACAGCTCCATCAGTGAAAGTGAGAGAAAGCACAAGTCATACAGCTGACAGTGCAGGCCAGGATCAGGGGCCACAGAGAAGGACGAAAGAGCTGGGCCCCACCATGCCCTTGGAGGGCCCCTGGGCCAGGGAGACAGGCCAGCTTGCAGGAACAACAACACAGAGAAAGGCATTATAACAGGGACTGGCGGTTTTGGGGTGGAAGAGAACAACTCTGCAGGGGCTGGGGGGGGACTTGACCATTGTTTACCCATTGTTTATCATCATTATTTATCATCATTATTATTTATTTTAATTTTTTGTACTATTGAGATAGAATTCATAGTACATAAACTTCACCATTTTAAAGTACGCAATTCAGTAGGTTTTTAGCGTGGTCACAATGTTGTGCAACGGCCCCACTAATTCCAGAACATTTCCGTCACCCCAGAATGAAACACGGTACCTCTCAGTAGTTGCTCTTGGTCCTTTCCTCCCCGCTGCCCCTGGCAGCCGCCAGTCTACGTTCTGTCTCTCTGGATTCGCCTATTCCGGACAGTTCATGTAAGAGGAACCCTGGCGCCCGAGACCTTTTATGACTGGCTTTTTCCCTTGGCATAAGTGTTTTTCAGGTTCATCCATGATCATGTATCAGTACTTCACTCGTTTTCACGGCTGACTAGTGCCCCATCGTATGGCCACACCACGAGTTGTTTAGCCATTTGTCCCCTGATGGATGTTCGGGTGGTTTCCACTTTTTGGCTATTATAACCCATCATGTATCAAGTTCTTTCTCCGAGGCACCGTTTCAAGAGTTCCTCAGCATCGTCCCACGTAGCCCCTCGCTCCAGTCCTTTGAGGGGGGTACCCTCTTATTCCTCTTTATGCAGACAGGATTTGCCTCAGTGCGGCGCTGTGTGCATTGGGACTCCGTGAGAACGCAACTCTCTTCCAAGCCACAGCACTTTATTGTGAAAGTGAGACCCTCCAGGGCCCCGTCGAGTTGACTGAATGGATTGAGTCGGGAGATGCTCCTCCGGCCTCTCTGTCTGAGTGCTGGCCTGGGGCAGGGCTCCCACCAAGCCACGAAAGACACGGGCAGTGCCTGGGAAAGCAGCTTTTGCTGTTGGAAGCCACCGAGACTGGGGCTCGTTTGTTACTGCCGCAGTGCCCAGCCTTCCTTGACGGCCATGGCGCTTCCATGGGCTGGGACATCGGCCGCCTCTGTGCATGGAATCAATGTCCAGGCTTGCAGACACACACACAGCAGAGCTTGAGGTCAGGCTGAGGGCAGGCAGTGTGGCTTGAATTTCCAAAGGCTTGGCGAGTACATTTTGGGAACTGATTTTCACGAAGGTTCTGTCGCACAGTGGCCAAAACTTTACCCAGATGAGGCTCTCGGTCGTGGATCAGGCTCCCCCTGGAGGTTGTTTCCAGATGCCTCTTCGTGCTCCTTGAGAACAACCACTCCCCTTGGCAGATAATCAGAGCCAAAATAAGTACCGATAGAGAATCTGCCAGATACAGCATCGAGCACTTTTCATATTTGTATATATGTTAACCTCCTAGCCACCCTCTGGGACAGCTACCGTTATCACCCCCAATTTCCAGATGAGGAAAGTGAGACTCAGAGAAGTAAAGAGACTTGCCCAAGGTCCCCAAACAAATAGGTGGGAAAGGTAGAGTTTGAACCTAGGTCTGCCTACTTCTAGAGCTCACGTTCAATTCACTATCTTTTGACCACAAAGGTCCTCTTGTTGACCTATGAGCAACTTGGCATCTACCAGTGTCTTATGCTGGAATTGACCATCAGGTCTTCCAGGGAAATGACACCATAGCTTATAGACTGAGCCCAGAGTTAAACGTCGAGAGCCTTGGGTTCAAGTTTCTTTCCTTCTTTCTTTCTTTTTTTTTAAGATTGTACTTATTCATTGGACAGTCAGAGGTCACAAGTAGGCAGAGAGGTAGGCAGAGAGAGGGGGGCGGGAAGCAGGCTCCCTGCTGAGCAGAGAGCCAGATGCGGGGCTCGATCCCAGGATCCTGAGATCATGACCTTAGCTGAAGGCAGAGGCTTAACCCACTGAGCCACCCAGGTGCCCCTGGGTTCAAGTTTCTGATCCTGTTTTAGCTTACTCCATAGCTTAGGGCAAATTCCTCCACCTCCCTGGGCCTCAGTGTTCACATCCATGAAATGGGATATTTTGACTAGATCAGCGGTTCCCATGTTAGCTGGACATCCAAAGCTGCTTAAAAAAACTGATTGATGCGCCCTTCCCCAGATCTGCATTATCAGGTCTGGGAATCCCAAATCTATAAGTGATTCACACCCCAAGCAAGGCCTGGGAACCCTGCTACTAGGGACCTTCCCTAGCTCAGCCTGTGAGTTTATGGAAGCAGAAGAAACCAACCCAGTAACCATGTTGGACAGTCTGAGTCAAAGACCAAAGGCAACACTTTCTGGACAGTATGTTGTGGAAGAATCTAGAAGGAAGTAGGTTGGACTGTGGACGTTGGGGTTGGAGGAAGGTAGAAGCAGAAGCTGGCTTTAGTCCGTTTTCATGGTTTCATTTTCTCTGCAGAAGAAAATCACATTTCCAGTGAAATGACCTTTCCTGGCCTCCTTGCAGTTAGAAGGGGTGGTCCTGGCCAACGAAGGAGGTAGAAGTGATGAGTGTCAGCTCCAGGCCTGGCCCTAAAACTCATGCATGCTCCCTTCCCATTCTGTGGTGAACTTGGACATGAAGCTGGGCTCCAGGGGGATAAGAAGCACCCCCAGCCCACCACTGTGTGGATGGCCGGATGAGGCCACAATGAACTCAGACTGTGTTGAAGGATAGAGATGATGGGACTGCTTGTTGTAGCAGCTGGTGGTACTCACCCTACTACAGCCTGGAGGAGGAAGTGGGACCAGAGCGGGCTCTGAGAAGGCAAGTAAGGTTTGGACACACGGACATTCCAGAGGGAAGGAACAGAGGGAAGTTCCAGAAGCAAGCGGGTGGGAGCAAAACCAGGGCGATGGGTCTGCAAGCTACAGAGAGATTTGGTGTGATTGGTGTGGAGGGCCACACTGGTGTGCTGGAGTCAGCTCACACCCGCGCTGGAGAGCCAGCCCTCAGCAACCTTTCCCAGCTCTGCGCTCAGTGACAGCCCTCACTTTGGTAGCATGAAATTGGTCATGGTGGGAGTATTTACACCATGGCAACCAGCAAATGCTATAAGCCAGGGCTTTTTTTCTCCTATGGTTATACAGTTATCAGCGTGCAACTGGTTGCAACCCACATGCAAATGGGTTCTGCCCATCTGAGAGGCAGTAGGAGGACCAGAGCCTCTGCCTCGGGGTCTAATCCTTGCCCTGCTGAGCTGAGTGGCCTGGGGCAAGTGCATGTCACCTTTGAGTCTCAGATTCTTCATCTGCAGAATGGGACAACTAACCATACGCCCTTCACAAGGCTGCTTGTGGACAATGAATGAGATCATGTATGTGGAGCCCTGCCTGCTTTCGGGACCACCATCCCCATGCATAGGACAGCCTCCTAGAAGTACCTCCAGCTCTCTGGAAGCTTCCTCTGGCTGGAGGGCATGCTCACCAAGCCAGGGCCAATTTGCTAACATACAGCAGGCTGGGAGTGCTGGGACCTTGATGTCTTTGGAAACAGTCCTCAGCCAAGGGTGGGTGGGAGCTGGTGGGCAAAGAGCCCAGCCCTCTCGCCTCTTCATTAGGACAGATCTGAGGCCCACCCTGTCTCCTGGAAGTCTCCAGAGGGGCTGAGCCTCGCCTGTCCCCACTGCAGCCTGTTCACTAGGCTAGCCTGACGTGGATTCTTTCTTCCCTGCCACAGTTTCCTTCTTCCTTACCGGTGCTTCTTGGGATCACTGCCCAAAGGAACTTCTCCCCATCCTTATCTCAGAGTCTGCTGTTGGGGGAGCCCAACCCAGAGAGCAGCCAAGATGATCAATAACCAGAATCACCCTTTTTTGTGCAAGGAGATTTACCTGGTGAGATTCTGAAGCTGGCTTGTCCTTACAGAAACCCAAACAAGGGATTAGCCAGTCCATTTCGCAGATGGAGACACTGAGGCTCAGAGAAGAGCTGTGGTTTGCTCAAGGACGTACCACCATCAAGGAGAAGGGCTAAAACGAGGGTGTCCGTGTTCCAAGTTTCTAGCTTTGAGTTGCTCTGGGCTCCTGGAGGGCCCTGAGCTGGCTGGGAGGGTGGTCTCTACCCCTCGGACTCCTCTCCCCTGGCAGGTGAGGCTGCCTCTGGTCCCTACATGGGCCTGGGACTGTGAAGGGCAAATGGGCTGGTGGGAGGAATGGCCAGTTATTAAATCCATCTATCACTCTGCAGGTCTGACCTCATTCTGTCCTGGGAAAGCTAGTTTCTGCCCAGGGGCGGCTGTAAGGGTAGGGTGGGGTGGGATGCTGACCCAGCAGGAAAGGGTAGGTGGGGGCCTGCAAGGCCAGACTGGCTAGGGTGGGATGAGGTCAGAGATAGCTCCTGGCTCTCTGTGTCCAGACAGTGTGAGAGCAGCCAGGGGCCCAGGGACAGGCAGAACCATTGTAATGCAGATGGCTATGGGCACCTCCCTGGGGCAATGGCCTAAAGAGGGAGCCCTCTTGGGTGTCCCTGCCTTTGACTAACTCCCCATCACTGCCTGAGCCCTCCAGACCCAGGATCCCAAACCCAAGAAGATAGGGGTCAACGGCAATATAGTGGCCATGACCTAAACTTGGCTGTGCCCATGGGGGCCCACCACTTCACTATCTAGCGAGCACCAGCTGTGGGCAACACATGACCCATTTCATACTCAGGCCACGTGGGGAAGGGTTAGGGTTGAGTTCTGGAGCCTGAGGGACTCGGGTCAGAATGCAGGTCCCACCTCGTGGGCGTCTGTGCACCTCCTTCCCTGGCTAACCTTAGCCCCCACATGGGTGAAATGTGGCTAATAATAACCCCCATATCATGGGAGGAACGTGGTGAGGATTCGATGGTAGATCCTGTGTGACTTGCTCAGCTCAGAGCCGGGCACACAGGACACTTTGTAAGTGATAGCAACAGCGATGCCATTAGCACCTGGGCTGCACAGGGTGCTGTCCTGAGCACTTTCCATGGTTGTCAGCCACACTGAGCAAGAGGGACTCTTGTTAAGCCTCCTCTCACAGGTAAGGGAGCCAGAGCTCGAAGGGGTGAAGTCACCAGCCCAAGGTCACACCGCGCCGGGTGGCAGAGGTGGGACTTGAATCCAAGTCTCTGTGCCTTGAGGGTCCGACTAGCAAAACCCTCACCCCCTTAGTAACCCCCACTCCCAGTAAGTGAGGCTAAAAACCCACTGGCTCATCTCTTCGGTCCTTTAAGAGATGCTGCTGTGTGAAGCTTTGCCAGAGGCTCACAGAGGTCAAGGCACCAGCCCTGGGCTGCAGACAAGATGGGACGAGAGCTGGGACTGCCACCAGGGCCTCTGGCTCTCTGGCCAGGCCTCATGTGGAGCCCTGGATGTCATCCGCAGCTCTGCTCTTGCCTCGCAAGGCAGGGTGTCTTATCCACAGGCCCTGCCCCCACCTCACCCGCTCCTGTGGAAAGGAGGGAGCCCCCGCCGGATCCCCAGGCCACTGAAGTGTGGGATTGAGGCCCCATTCTTTTCTCTTCCACTGGAAGGTAATTTGCCTGGAACACGTTGAGCACTTAAAATATTTGGTCACATTGCCACCGTCTAGGTTACCATGGTGACCTCTCTTTGAATTTGCTTCCTAGGGGAGTACGTAATAATTAATACAGCACTTAGCACTGCTGCCCACAGAGAGTGTAGGGGGCATCCTAGACTTGCCCTAGGACTGACTTCCCCAGGGGAAGAGCCTTCCCCTCTAAGCAGGGTCCTGGGGTCCCCCAAGGAGTCATGGAAGGGAGAGGGCACCCCAACCCTGTCCACCCCTTCAGTGGCCCTGGCAGCCAGGTCATGGGAGCTGGAGTAGATTGGAGAGCCTCCTTTTACCAACGGGGGACTTGAAGCTCACGAGAGTAAGTGACTCACTCGTTCAAGGCCACAGGACAGGATCCAGGCAGCCTTAGCATCAGGCCGGAAGGCTGGTTTCCTAAGCTGCAGGACAGGCTCTCAGGGAAGCCCAGCCCTGAATCTCTTCCCTTCCTAAGTGCACTTGAGGCGTGTGAGAGGGTGAAACATTGCCCTCTCTGGACGCTAAGGAGGGGCCGATGGCCTGTGCTCAGTCATCGCCCGTTCAGACCCAGCCGATTATGAGATGGGGCAGGGCGTCAGGAACCAGGCTTGGGGGGAGGCTGGAGGAGCAAGCGGATGGACTGCGATGGGAGGGGAGCCTGGGAGGGAGCTCCAGGCAGTGAGGGCTTGGCCATTTCTGGAAAGGGACCCCAAGCGGGGGAAGGGCAATGCGGGGGCCATTCTGCCTCTGTGCTCCTCTCCACCCGCTCCTCCCCTTCATTTCTTGGTCTCTGCTCACTCCAGCTCCTGATGAGAAGTGGAAAGACATAGAGTAGGGGCACCTGGGTGGCTCAGTGGGTTAAGTCTCTGCCTTCGGCTCAGGTCATGATCCCAGGGTCTTCGGATTGAGCCCCGCATGGGGCTCTCTGCTCAGCAGGGAGCCTGCTTCCCCTTCTCTCTCTGCCTGCCTCTCTGCCTACTTGTGATCTCTCTCTCTCTGTCAAATAAATAATTAAAATCTTAAAGAAAGAAAAACAGACAGACAGACATAGAGTAGAAAGAATAAGAAGTCTCTTGAATCCAGATTCCATTCCATTTCTCTGATGAGGAAATTGAGGCTCAGAGAGGCCTTAGAGAGGTCCACAGACCCACCAGCAGCACGCGGTCAGCAGGAATTTGAACGCACGTCAGTCTGTAGCATCTGAACTCCTAACCGTTACCCTTGGGCTGGATTCTTTCTCTGTTCCCACATTCCCCTTGGGGGCGGGGCTGAGGGCTTGGGGAGGTGTTAGCACCGATAGAGAATGCAAGGGAATATGGGTGGGCTTAAGGCTGCCCAGGGCTGATGAAGAGCAGGACACAGGGAGAAGGAGCAGGTAGATTTCTTTGCTGGGAAACTGGAGCAGGCACAGCTCAGGCAAAAACCTGGGAGCTTAGGAGCTTCAGCTCTGGAGGTTGGGTTATAGCAAAAGGAAAGGGAGAAGAGGAGAGTAGGGAATGGCTTTGATTATCTCCAGCCAGGGCCAAAAATTGAGCTTGCAGCGTTTTGCTCATCGTAAATAAACCTGGGACTTTAGTATGCTGCCACCAGGTGGCGGTGTAACTTGGCTGCTCATAACATTAACGTCCATTAAATTAAAATTTTCAGTCACTTTTCAAAAAAGATAAAAGTCTAAAGAATTAGATTTATACATTTTGTCATATAATTTTTAAAAATGAAGATATTTTAGGGGAAAACACCTGAATATAAGTTGGTTCTTTCTTCCTTGACCTTTAATTTATGTCTAGCCACCTAACTCTAAATCTTCTGCCTGACTTGGGTCAACAACTAGAGCCCATCGCTAATGTTTTCATGCCAGCTCAACATACTGGAAAGATCAGAGGAAGTGGAGTCAGCTTCATCCCTCACTTCAATTAGCCCAACTCCAGAGGTAGCTGCTTACCAAACCCCAGGTCACCCCACATCTGTATAGCAGACTTTCCATACACCGCAGCTCTCCTCCCACTAGGTTTTAACTCTTTTTTTTTTTAAGATTTTATTTATTTATTTGACAGAGATCACAAGTAGAGAGAGGCAGGCAGAGAGAGGGAGGGAGGAAGCAGGCTCCCTGCTAAGCAGAGAGCCCGATGCGGAACTCGATCCCAGGACCCTGGGATCATGACCTGAGCCGAAGGCAGAGGCTTAACCCACTGAGCCACCCAGGCGCCCCTGGGTTTTAACTCCTGACTCCCTGCCACATCAGAAGGTGAATTCCTCCAGGCAGAGAGTGTGGCCCATGCATCTCTGTACTTGCCCCAGACCTTAACCGTAATACCTGGCATATGGATAGTGACCAGCAGTTTGTTGAATGAATAAATGAATTCCCATTTCACAGATGAGGAAACTGAAGCCCCAGAGGGGAAATGATGATGATGACGATGATGATGATAACTGATATCTGTTATGTATCTACTATGTGCCAGATACGTGTTAATTCATTTAGTTTCCACAATAATTCTAGGAGTAGATACTAGTATTACACTTATGCGTTAGGGAACTCGGGCTTAGAGACATTTGGCATGGGGAGATGAGAGCAGGCATCATCCATCCATCCATCCATCCATTTATTTAAGAATATTTTGCTGCAGCTAGATGCTGGATGTCTATGGGATCCCTGGTCCATGCTAGGCCCTGTGGTCAGTGAGCACCAGGAAAGCACTGCCCTATGTTCCCTCTTTACCCTGGCCAGCCCTAGCATGAGGCTCTTCACCCAATGCCTGGTGTACAACCTGTGGGACGCCCACCAAAATTGGCTCCTGCTATCTTGAATTTCATCTCCTCATACCCAGCGGCAGGTTGGGTGGGAGAGAGAGGAAGCGCTCTTTCGCAGAAGATGGGTAATGTTTCTTCGCCTACCTTTGGCCCTGGTTGAGTTGAGATTCCATCCCTGAACCAATCAGGGAGGACTGAAGGATGCCATTGGTAGATGACTCTGCCCCCGGAAGTGGGCAGGTGTTCATTCCAGGCCTGGGTGCAGTGAAGAGGGTGAGAGAGGCAAACTCCTTAAACAAAAGGCAGGGTCTGGGTGGGAGAAGGCAAGTAGATGCCAGGAGGTGGCCACACCAGCCACTCGCTCCTGTTGCTGGAAGCTGAGAACTTGCAGACAGATCCCCGCCTCCCTCCAGCCCCTCCGGGGTCAGGGAAAGCAGCCTCCCCTGCCTGCTCCTCCTCTTGTTGGCTGTGGGTGCTCGAGCTCAGACCCGGCCTCAGTGTGCTCACCTGCTCAGGGCTGTGGGGAAGGTCCAACGGAGGTGAGGCCCAGGAAGTCACCTTGCCCCCTAGACCTATCTTTGCACGTGCCTGGTGTTCTGAGAGGGTTGAGTCACAGCCCCTCTGCAAATCTGTGCACAAGGCCCTTGCTCTGACTGCAGGAGGGGTGCTCAGGGAGCCTGGGAAATTGGGGGCCAAACACTTCTCCACTTCGTGCCTGTGTGATCCTGCCTCCCTGAGCCTCAGGGCTTTCCTCAAGCCTTTCCTCGCCCATGAGAACCAGCATCCCCAGATTGTTGTGGGAGTAAATAAGCAGATATGGATGTGGGGCCTGGCTCAAGGGAGTCTCTCAGAGAGATTTTCTCTACTTGTTGGGAGGACGTGCAGAGTCAGGATGGAAGAGAATCAGGAGGCTCCCAGTCAGATTCTAGTGCTCATTCTTTTGATGACCAGCAAACAATTATTGAGCACCTACTATATGCCAAGCATGATATGGAGCCCGAGGGATACAGCAGTAAACAAAGCAGACAAAAATCCCTGCCTTCCTGGAACTGGCATTTCTGTCAGGAGGGACGAACCACAAAATCAGTTTAAAAATTTAAATATGAGGGGCGCCTGGGTGGCTCAGTGGATTAAAGCCTCTGCTTTCGGCTCAGGTCATGATCCCAGGGTCCTGGGATCAAGCCCCACATCAGGCTCTCTGCCCTGTGGGAAGCCTGCTTTCTCCTCTCTCTCTCTGCCTGCCTCTCCACCTACTTGTGATCTCTCTCTCTGTGCCAAATAAATAAGTAAAATCTTTAAAAAAAAATTTAAATATGATAGGTAACAATAAATACTGAGAAGAATAAAGCAGAGAAGATAGAGACTATTGGTTAGCTGGTCGGGGAAGGGCTCTTAGAAGGTCATATTTGAATAAAGATAAGGAGGTAAGAAAATAAGTCTAGAACATTCTAGAAAGAAAAAAATTAGAACTGTTATAGGAAAGAGGAGTCCAAAGAGACATAATGACTAAATGTAATGTGATATGCTGGATGGGATCCTGGAACAGGAAAGGGACATTGGGTAAAAACTAAGGAAATCTGAACTAAGTACAGACTTGGTTAATAATAATGTATCAATACTGGCTCATTATTTATAACATATGTACCATATTAATGTAAGATGTTAATGATAAGGAAACTACATGGGGAGTATACAAGAACTTCTGTACTATGAGTATTTCTGTACTTCTAAAACTATCCCAAAATAAAACGTTGGTCAGAAAGGGGGGCAGCATGGGACACCTGGGTGGCTCAGTGGGTTAAGCCTCTGCCTTCAGCTCAGGTCATGATCTCAGGGTCCTGGGATCAAGTCCCGCATCGGGCTCTCTGCTCAGCAGGGAGCCTGTTTCCCCCTCTCTCTCTGCCTGCCTCTCTGCCTACTTGTGATCTCTCTGTCAAATAAATAAATAAATAAAAATCTTTTAAAAGGGGGGGGGGCAGCAAGTGCAAAGGTCCTGAGGCAGGAGTGTGCCTGGTGGGATTAGCAAGGAGGCATTGCTTAAGGGAGAGTGGAGGGTAAGGAGGTCAGACAGTTAGGTGGGGGATGAGTTGTGTGCAGGCTGGTGGGAAATTCGAAGGACTCTATCCTTTGCTCCGAGGTGGCTATAGAACCACTAGCGGGCTCTGACATCTTTGGACTTGTGTTCCAACAGCATCCTTCCAGCTGCTCTGTTCAAAGTGGACCATGCAGGGCAGAAGTTGAAGCAGAAAGACCAGTGAGGTGGTTCCTGCAGAAGTCCAGGTTGGAAAAGATGGTGGGTGGAGGAGGCGAGAATGGGTTGGATCCTGGAAATATTTTGTAGGATGTAGAACTGACTGGATGTCAGATGTGGGGTGTGAGAGAAAGAGAGGAGTCAAGGGGGATCCCAGGACAGCCTGAGCCACTGGAAGGATGGAGGGAGACAGATTTGGGTCAAGTTAGGAGCTCAGTTTAAACAGACTGAGTCAGAGGTGCCATGAGACATCCCAGAGATGTCAATAGGCATCTGGAAATACAAGTCTGGAGCTGCGGAGGGAGGTCTAAGTGGCAGATTATGAATGTGGGAGTCGTCAGCAAGGAAACAGAAGGGAAAGCTCTGGAAGCCAGGGTGGGGAGATCCCCTGGGGCGAGGCAGGGTGAATGCTGGCACTGCACATGCGCACATGGTTACTTAACACACATGGCTGCTGTCATCCTTGCAGCCACCTCCCCAAACCACTTCTTGAATGTTCCTCCTGCATCAGTGGGGGGGGTCAAGGGCTACCTAGCATGGCGTCTGGCAGGGGCGGGCCATCCACGCACCCCTTGTAACCTGGGAGCCTTTGTCATCACCCCATTTGACAGACAAGGAGAGTGAGGCACAGAGAGTTTAGTGAACATGGCCCCCCACTTTCCAGCAGAAAGCATTTTGGAGGTGTTGGGGGTCACATCGAACCCCTCAGTTCTCATAAGGAATTCAGTTGATTCAAAGTCAGGACTGATCAGTGGACAGAGCAGCCTTACCCACAGGGCCTCCCCAAAGAGGGCTGCCCGCACCTGCTGTGCCAGCCTGCCCGGTGCCCGAAATGCCCCTGAGGGTCCTGCAGTGTTTGAGACATCCGTGGCTTCCCATGGCAGCAGCTGGAGGGACACACTCTCCGCAGAGGGAGCGGGTTAGGTTGCTGGTGGTACTCGGGGCCCAGATATCCAGAGGCCCGGAAGTCGCTGCATGCGTTCCCGAAGCCAGCTCTAGTGTTGCAGAAAGGCTGCCCGGGTGCCTGGAGGGGTTGATTTCTCCTGCTTTTCGGCTCCCCTGGAACTGCTCTGGGCAGAGGCATTCTGAGCTAACACAATACCGGGAGTACCGAATTAATACATGAGGTTACTTTTGCTTGGGGTGGGAGGACCCTTCACACAAGGAGCTCACAGGAAAGGAAGGCATCAAAGGGGCCAGGGCAGAAGGCAGGTTAGGACTTGCTGCCTCGGGCTTTGGCTCGAGCCCCGCAGCTCGCTTGGTATCTCCTTGGTAACAACCTGTTTCTGGTGCAGCCTGCGGTGGTCACAAGCTCCGTCTCCACGGGGAGCTGAGGGCCCAGCAGCGCATCCTTCCCCAGGCTTTTGCTCTCCATTCCCGGGATCAGCCCAAGGGGAGGGCCTAGAACCCAAGCTTGGACTCTTTCTTTGGATTGGTCAGCAGCTGCTCTGGTCACAGCCTCCAAATCTCAGGATTTAGTTTGTTTGTTTGTTTTTTAAGATTTATTTGAAATAAAGAGAGAGAGCACCAGCATGAGCAAGAGGAGGGGCAAAGGGAGAGGGAGAGAATCTCAAGCAGATACTCCACAAAGGATGAAGCCTGATAAGGGGCTCCATCCCCAGACCCCAAGATCATGACCTGAGCTGAAATCAGGAGTCAGCCGCTTAACCGACCTAGCCACACATATACCGCTTTTTTTGTTTTGTTTTGTTTTTGGCTCGTAGGCACGAAGGTTGGCTTCGACCCTGCTCACCTCTCAGCCAGGCATGGCCCGTGTCTGGGAAATACTGTTCTGGCAGAAAGAACGAGAAGCTAACCTGAACCACTCAGGGACATTTAAAACTTCTGCTCAGATCGGGCCCGTGTGATGTCCACTCACATTCCATGAGCCAATTCGGACACCCGGGAGGGTGGATGGATCATTCTCTCAGTGGGGACGGAGTGGATCACTGGGAACAATGATACAAGTCTACCACGGTCTCCTGACTCTTGCTCAAGACAGACTGGGTCATGGGCTCGTTCACCCCAGGGCCAGGGCCCCGGCCCGCTGAGCAGCTTCTGCCTCCGAGGGCCCAAGCTGGCAGCCGGCTCTCTTTCCCAGCTGCCTTCTTAGCTTCGAGACAACCCAGTATGTGCTCGCCTCCCTTTCCACTCAGTTCCCTTTTGGATTTACACCGGCCGCAATCTGTTCATATGATTCGTAATATAAAATACCTCAGATAAGAAAAGAACACATAATAACAAACTTGAAATGATGCTAGCAGAATTTCTTTTTGGAAACCCAAGGGCCAACAATTTAAATTGGTAGTTCAGTGGAATCAATGTGGTTGGCGCGGGGAATCAGGACAAGAGCCTGCAGGGAAGCCCAGGGTTCACGAGGATGAAGAGAGTTGACAAGGGTATCCACAGGGAAGGCAGGAAGTCAGACACCCCCCCCCTTCCCTCACCTCTCAACCTGGCCAGCCCAATGCCTTAAGTCCTGGTCCACGGGTGCTCTGTGAGGCCCCAGATCCCAGCCAGGACAGAAGCTTCCACTTATTACCCTCCAGTTCCTAGTCTCTTAACCTTGGCTGGGTTAGACATCTCTTGGGAGTTAAATAACAACAACCACAACGACAAAGCTTT
Source organism: Enhydra lutris kenyoni (assembly GCF_002288905.1). Lineage (NCBI taxonomy): Eukaryota > Metazoa > Chordata > Mammalia > Carnivora > Mustelidae > Enhydra > Enhydra lutris. Next base: position 1,103,995 of record NW_019154122.1, read on the forward strand.
TGCTCCCCAGCCCCGTTAATTCAGGCTCCTTGGGGGCCAGGCCTGGAGATAGGCATTTTTAAAGAGCTCCCCAAGTGACTGTAATGAATAACCAGGGTTGAGACCTGAGGCCTACTTCCCCCCAAGCTCCGCAGAGCATGGGGAAGGACACCAGCCCTAGGATTTCAGATCTACCAATATTTCATCAGAAAACAAAACAAAAAAAATCTGGATAGTACTCCCAATTTTTAAGTGTTAGCTCAAACTTCTTCAATTCTATGCAGGCCCAACCAAATATATCTGCAAACCACTGCATAGGAACATCTGATCCATAAAGTCTCTAAGTTTTAACATCTCTGGCCTGCTCCCATCTGCTCGGCCCCAGGGAAGGCCCAGAGTCTGAGAACACAGCAGCACTGACTGGGACTCGGGGCTGTGCCTGGGCTGGGTGTCAGGTCACAAGTTCGGGCATCAGGTGAACTACAGAGAGGACAGAGCCCTCACAGGTCATCATCCCTTGGTCCAGCTGGACCCCCCCTGAGCACGTGGCCTACTGGGTTCCACACTCCCCCGCCCCCAGCAGACACCTGGGCAGAACCAACCAGAAGGAGAGGGGGACATGTCCCATTTGGGGTTTCTCTTTACCTTAAGCTACTCACCCAAGATCCCCTTTGGGCTGTTGTTGGCTTTTTTGAGTTGTTTTTTGGGTTTTCATTACATTTAAAATGTGTTTTTAAAACAAGTATTGCTTTTTATTATAAAAGTAACATTTAATTTATTATAGAAAATTCAGAATATAAAGCATGAAGAAGAAAATGAAAATTACCTATAATCTTAACTGTCCCTTGGATTCTGAGTAGGGAACGATTTCAGGGTGTTCTGAAAGCAAGTCCCTCATGCGTGTGCTGAGAAGGGTCCCCTCTCAGGGGTACAGAGTTCCATTTCTTGAAAACTGGGAGATTCGACACCTTCAAAAGGCTTGTCCGTCAGACCTTTGATACTTGTCAGAGACCGGTTTTGAGAGCCTACCTCGTTTTTTGGATCAACACTTCTCCTTCTTGATCCCTAACAACAAAGATTACAATTAGAAAGAGATCTTTAGGGGAGAGCCTCTGCAGTCCAGTGGCGCAGCCACTGGAGGACAGAGAAGACCCCTGGCCAAGGCCGCAGGTGCCCTCTGGTGGCAGCTGGAGGGGATGGCTTCAGGCAGGGCTGGGCCCCAGGGAAGTGGTTCCCAGAGTGGGGTCCCAGGATCCAGCCTCACTGGGGAACCTGTAATAAACACACTTTCCCAGGTGTCATCCTAGACTTCTTGAATCAGAACACTGCGGGGGGGGACCCGGCAATTTAGGTTTTAACAAGCCATTCTGGTGGTTCTCACGAACCCTGAAGTTTGAGAACCATTGTTCTAGGTAAGTACAGGCCTGGTCCCAGATAGCGTATTGCAACTGCATAGGACAACAGGGAGACCAGACACATCTCATAAAGGTCACTGGCATGCTGTGTGGCCTCCCTCTCAACCCGAAAGCGCGCCTGGCACTGCAGAGGCAGGAAAGACGGGTAGACTGGGCTGTCTCCAGGCGAAACAAACCCTTCTTGGGTTTCTCGGGTGGGGCTTAAAGGCCACAGCGCCTTCTGTGAAGCTAAGCCTGGGACTCTTAGGACGGAGGTCAGAGCTACACTGGCAGGGTGATTCCAGAACCCTATGATGCCCATCCTGAGGCGATGTAAGATTTGAACCTCGGGCAAAGGCAGAGGAGTGAAAAGCAAGCCCTGAGACAGGAATGAGGCAGGAACAGAGTAAGCCCAAGGAAGGACCGAGGCAAGAAGAGATGGGTGGCCTCTGTAGTCAGATGGAAGGAGATCTTCGAGACATTCATTTAACCTTCCTGGAGGAAATGCTTTACAATTCGATTACTGTCAAAATGAAAAATCCCCACACTGACTCAAGAGGCACTGGGGCCAGCTCTTGGGGAAATCAGGTCTGAGACTCCAGCTGGGTGATGGATGGATGGATGGACGGGCCCAGCAGGTTCCCTGCGGCGAGGTTTCCCTGACAGGGAAGCGAGTGTTCTCCTCGCATCCAGCTGTTTAGGAAATCTCTGCACCTGGTGAAGTCAGGCAGGCGTTTGTAGAGAAAAATCTGACAAGAAAACAAAGTTTCGGCAGAAACCAGAGACAGGCAGATGGAAGATGTCATGAAAATATGCCACTTCAAATTTTCCCGTCTCCTTCGAGAAACAGTTCTGTGTACACTGTCATTCTAACAGTACTGCTCGAGAGGCGCTCTGTTAAGACATAGTCGTTCAGATTACATGTCTAACCTATTCACCTGTTCCCTCGGTAAAGGTTTCCTGAGCACTTAACTACGTAGCAGTCACTGTCCTGGTTTCCAGGGTTCCAGCAAGTAAGTAAACAGACACCCCTGTTCTCACAAAGCTCACACGCCCATGGGGGAGGGGGAATAATACACAAAATCAGCGGAATGGGTAAAGCCTAGGGCTCTTCGTCTCCAGCTTGCCCTCATCTTCCAAACTCTTAGCTCTGATTTTTCAAAGCCCCGAGTGTTGGCTTTTCCTGATCCAGAAGAGAGGGAGGGACAGTGTTTAATCTTCAGGTTGGGGAAGTCAGCTCAGGATGGGGCTTCTAGCCCATAAACACTGCAAAGCAACTGGAATCCTCTCTGGGGATCTTGCTAAAATGCAGATTGAGATTGGGGGCGCTGCTGGGGAGAGCTCTCCAGGGAGTCAGGTTGTTGGGGAGGGAACTAGCCCCAGGAATAGGAATTCAGCCGGCTCCCTGCCCAGCCATGACTCCTTGCTACAGTTCTGGACTTGAAGCTGGGAGGCCCTGGATAGTTTGCAGAACACTCTTTTGTGTCACCTAGTTCCCACAGCAACTCCTTCCAGGAGGCAGGGCAGCAAGGAACTACGCTCCTTAAAGGTGAGGGCACCACACCCACCCAGAGAGGTTAAGGGAGGTCATGGAGCTGGTAGCTTCGAAGCTGGGAGCAGACTCCCATCTGTGTTTAGAGGGCTTGGCTAAGCCACCAGGCTTCGGAGCAGCCTGGAGCCCTTAGAGCGAGGAAGCCAGCTCACAGGGGTAAGCACTGAGAGAAACAAGGCCAGGCACTTAACCGGCTGGGCCTAGCCACCACAGCCCAAGCCGCCTGACCACACTTTCCAAGATGGGCTTCACTGAATCGGCTTCTGGGTAGGCTTCAGGTCTCCTGCTTTGGCTCCCTCTAGTGCGATGTGAATTGGCCAAGAAGCCATCGGACAGCAGCCTTGAGAACATTCAGCAGTCCCGGGTGGCTGGCATGGCCCCCTGAACAGAGCCAGGCGAGCAGGGCGAGTTGGGATTGTTAGGAGAGGACTAGTCCCTTCCTTCAGGCCCGGAGCCAGGAGGAATTGTTTGTTTCCACTTTATAGGAAAGATTAGCACAGAGAATGGACACGCGACAGCTATTTCCTTGTCAAGCTGGGGGACTGTCAATAAAGAGAGGTTATTCAGCCAGTGAAAACACACCCAGCCCGCTCCTTCTGTAAACATTTAACCATACAGAATGGCAAACACGGCTTTATGGCAAGTCATCAATTACAGTGTACTAAGAAGTGGAACCCCTTCGCCATGGGCCTAAAACAACAAAGACAACAACTAGAGATTTTCCTGGGGGAAAAGAACGTGCCAGTGAGAATGCTGTAGGCAGACACCTCCCTCCATTCCTCCGGGGAAGGTGAAGGCAAAAGCCAAGCCAAGGTGCTTCCCTGGGGTGGGAGTGGGGGGCGGGGAGCCCTGCTTGTGGCATTAAGTGGGGCGTGTCTGCAAGAGCTGAAGTGGCTGAGACTCAGGAAGGCTATGCAGCAACAGGGATGGAGGGTGAGGTGCCAAGAGCAGAATTTTCCAAAACCGGAGCCAAGATCAATTGTAACAATGGCCAAGAGAGGAAAGCCGGGACCGAGAGAGGCAGCTGGCTTCTCAGAAGATGAAAACAGACAAAGCCTCTTGAAACAGGAGGACTTAGAAGTGGCTATCTCGGAGGTCAGTTCAGGATCCAGAGCAGATAGGAAACCCAACAGGCTACTGGTCACCAAGTGGCCCCAAAGATTCTGGAAAATGGGAAGGAAATTTGCTCTCAAAAGATTTTCTTGCAAACTACCTTCCAACCCCACCCCTAACTTGCTTTTTCAGGAAAGGAGGGTTGTACCAGAAAACAAGTTAGCGGTGGTTCAAACCATATGTGAGGGAGAAAGAAATTCCAGGGGTGGGGGTGGGGGCTGGGAGGAGAGAAAGATGGAGGGAGGGAGGGGAGGAGAGGGAAGCATGAGGGAGAGAGAATGAGAATGTGTATGTCTTAAGCTGGACTAGAACTAAAACCAACTTGAGACCATGCATGGATTCTTCCCACATCCTGTTTCTGCCCCCGCATGGAGCACTGCCCCCGACAGGGCGCCGAGATGAGGAGAGAGCAAGAGCGACCACCGAGGGCCCATTCAGAACAATCTACCTTGTTGTCCCTCCTGCAAAGTTTAAAAAGGCAGAAAACTAGTTTTATCTGTAAGAAAATGTTTATTCTTTTGAACCCCACAGGGGGAAAAAAAAAAAAAAGAATGCAGCCAAGACCACATGTTTAACGAAATAGTGTCCCAAAAGGCAGCAAAACGGGGGGAACCTCAACACAAAGTCAGGGACAATTTTCCATGTTTTTGCACAAAGATGAAAAAAAAAAAACCTATGACAATTCTGAGTAACACTTCCATGGCGACAATTACACAAGATGATTCAAAAATGCAAAATGGCAGCAACATGCACACCTGGCTAAAGCTAGAAGTTTTTTTAACCCCAAAATAAGATCTGTGATTAAAAGGATGATTCTTTTTAATACTTCTATTCTGCTGACTCGCTTGTCCTACCTTAATCTGCTTTAAATATGACACATGCCAATTAACAGGAAATTTGAGAAGAACTATGTCCTTCCAGAATCCATGGCAAGGAAGCAAAACCCATCTATTTGGTTTCTTAAATTTTCCTCAGTTTCCCAATACAATTTTGCTTTGCCCCTCCCTCTCCCAGCCCCTCCCCCCACCCCACCCTGGTTCTTAAACACTTCCAAAAGTTGCCAAAACACTTTTCTACAAGTGTCTAATATACACTTGAAACTGAGATCTTTGTGCAGTTTTGAGTTTAAAACTCTTAAAAAAAAAAACACAACAAAAAAGAACTCCTTGGCACAAGAGCTGAGAAATAGTCAAGTTTCTTTTAAATCATCAAACACAAGATGATGAAGAGAGGAAAGCACAGTTAAATGAAATGAAATTAAAAAAAAAAAACAAAAAAAACAAAAAAAACAACCCAAACCTAGAACGGCAGCTTTTTGTTCGCTGTCCTTGTAGTCTCTGGCACACAAACACCGCCTGGCTCCCTGTCCCAAGGTGTTGGCCTCGAGACGAGTCCAGAACACCGTGGTGCTTTCTCTGAAAGGACATGGGCTGGAGCGGCAGTGGTCATGAGCCCCCGCTACCTGCCAGTTTCCAGCAGGATCCGCAGTGAGCTCGACACAGAAGACAGATGATGGTAAAGGGGGCAAATAGTTTAAAATCATCAAGTTTCCTCTTGAAATGTCTTTTCCCAAGGCACTGCTAGCAGTTTTCTAGGACTGAACACCCGAGGGGAATAGGAACGTTTCAGACACAACCCCGGGGACACGCTCATAGCTAGTCTCATCGCCTCACTCCCCTCGGCTTAAACGACACTCCCGGAATTTGTTTGGTCCTTGGAGGGGTAATCAGCTTTTGTTTTCTGTAATATCAAGAATCATCTTCTGGAATGCAGCTATAAAATCAAAGCCGTGTGAGGTTATTAACCCTTCCACTCTAGAAAGGAAACGTTTTCATTAGCATCCCATGTGAATCCAAAATGCAGGTTTTGCTTGCTTATTTAAGAACAAAACCAAAAGAAAGGATGGAGAAGCAAAAACCTTGCTTTTTTTTTTTTCCTTCTTCAAGAGGAAACTGTAAGAATACATAAAAGGCAAAATTGGCTATTTGAAATCCAAGAGTGGTTTTAATGTATTGGCCGAGAAAAATAAACTGCAAAGTTCTGTGAGGTCTTCTAAAAATTTACAAGAAAAACTGATGGGCAGTTCTAATCAGACTCGGATGTTATCTTCCCCCCCCTTTTTAAAAACGACAACATATACAGTCCCACAAAATACAATATAAACTTTTTTTTTTTTTTTTTTTTTATCTTGACTGCCAGAGATGCTCCTTTGTGACGCCTTCTGGTAACCAAATGGTTGGGCAAAACCCACAGCTGGTCTTCATTTCTTCAGGGGCTGGTAAACAGAGGCATTGGGATCGAGTCCAGAGGGGCTGGTCTCCACAAATTTGGAAGAGTAGTGGGGGGAAACGGGGCTCAGGGGGCTGGTGGCAGCACTGTACGTTATGCTGGGCATGACGGCCATGACTTCGGCTATCTTCTGTTTAAGGTCCTTGATTTCCTGGTCTTTCTGAAGAATTTGTCCTGGAAGATCAAAGACCCACCATTAGTGAGAAAGGAGGGTGCCTAACACAGTGCCCTTGTCTCGGGCCCATCCCAAGTGCATTTTGCTCCAACTCTGACTGGCTTTGACGGTCTGTAAGGGTAGGAACTTTTCTCTTAAGGACCAAATAGTAAATATTTAAGGCAATGTGAGCCACAGACCGTCTTTGTCATTTTCTTTTCTTTCTTCTTTCTTTTTTTTAGCCTGGAGAAATATAAAGAACATTCTTAGCCCACACATGGTGCAAGGACGGGCAGCAGGCCACATCTGGCCTGTGGGCCATGGTTTTGCAGGTTCCTGGAAGGGGGACTCTGTCGGTGCAACAAGCAAAGAGATCACTTTAGGAGCCACGTTCTGAACATGGCGGTGGCCATGGCAGCCAGAGGCGCTGCGGGTTTTACACTAAGGCTGCACCTCTCGAGCTGGACTGTTTTCCTGGGAGGCAGGTATCTGGGTGTCAGCCCCAGGCACACAGGACAACTGAGGCCGCAGTGTCAGTCCCCGCACCTCCACCCGCAAGGGCTCTGCCGGCCGATACAGGCAGACACACCGAGCTCTGCAGCAGCTGCCCCCGGGGGGCTCCTATGTGGCTGCCCCTAGGGGACTCCTATGTGACTCAGCGTGCTGGCCCCTCCCTCTTGGCCTCGTGCCCATCAGCCTGCTGGCCCGCTCTGCCCCTGGCCAGATGCTCTCACAACACGGCAGCACATCCCACCCTCGCTCACCTGGCTTAGCTTCTAGATCCCACCAACCCTTGCGGGCCTTGGACCGCTTCCCTTTCCATGCTTTCCCTGCACTGTGTTCACTCTGAGGTTTCCACTTCCTCACAAGGCTTTCCCTGACCCTCCCTTCTAAATCAGACCCGACCCTACCCCCCAATTCCTAGATTCTCAACACACCCTACACTTGCCTTTTTGTCACTTTCTTCTAATAAGATAATAAGTACAGTGGCTAACGCACATGTGCCAGGCACCATTCTAAGTACTTAGACTCATTTATTTAGCACAATGACCCTACGACATGGAAATTATCATCTTCATCTGTTTTACGGATGAGGAAACTGAGGCAGAGAGAGGCTGAATGACAGAGCCAGGACCCAAGTCTACGCAGTCTTGCTCCAGAATCTTTACTCCTATGGCCTTCTTCCGTGTCTTGTAACTATTCATATGGGGATGACTGGAGTCCGTCATCTCTCTGGTGGCCTATGAGCTCCATGAGGGCGGGAACTGTGTTTACATCTTTACTCACTGCTAGATCCCTAGTGCCCAGCCCAGTAGAAAGCTGAGGCTCTGCAAGTTCCATATCTTGCCAAGAGCCAGTTATTAAGAGGCAGAGCAAGATTTAAACCCCACACCCATATTCCAAAGCCCATGTAATTTCCATCACGCTTTGAAGTTCCCTGGTCTACTCAGGGAAGGACACTTAGGAGTAGCCCCTTGGAAATTTAAATGCTTAAAAAAAAAAAAAAGAGAGGTTGCATTTGAGTTGCACTCATTTTGAGTCCTACGGAAGATGACAACGGATCTGAAATGGTAAGAGAGCACGGTGGCATGTTTTTAAAAAGGATGTAGGGGAGATGAAAGTCATTTTGGAACTGGGGTGAAGCAAATGATATTGAAGGAAGGAAGCAGAAAAGCAACAAGGGGTTTGATTTGAATTACAAAGTTGGGTCCTTATTAGAATACTCTGAGCTTGACAGTGGAGGGAAGTAGTAGGGGAAGCAGCAGAGCCCTAGAAAGGAGCTGCTCCCTCTGAGGCCCTTCATGTCCCCTCGGCTTCAAGTTCGCATCAGACAGCCTCCCTCCCTTTGAACAAAGTAAGCCTCAGATGAATAAAATACCTAATAGCATCTGATACGTGATTACGTGAGCCACTCTTTTTTTTTTTTCCAGGCAGATTTAAGTTTGATTTTTTAAAATCAGCAACATGCAAACATTCCCAGAGCTTTTGGAAAAGGCAATTCTCTTTGCTTTTTTGTCGCTTTAGAGAATTCCTGGGCTGACAAGGAAGCGCGGGCTGTGCTGGTGAGCCGGACTCCCGGCGGCTAGAAAGGAGACCAGGTGCTCCTTCCCTCCAGGGGCCAGGACAAAGCCAAGTTAGAGAGGGGTGGCTACTTCACAGCAAGCCGAGCCAGGAGGGCAAAAAAGCCAGTGTATGGTCAGAAGTTCAGCTTGAAAGCAGAATTCCCAGACACCTTCTTTTTAAATGCTTCTTTTAGAATACTTTCTCCGCCAGCCCCTCAGCCTGCTTTCTTCTTGCTCTGCCCCCTGCACTGTCCCAAGCCACTCCTATGGCTCCGTTTGCTTCTCACAACTTCTATATTCCTCCCCCCTTCCTGGGGTTTGGACCTCTCTCTGGGGTTTAGATGGCAAATTCCCACTTCCACCAGGCAGTCAGGAAGCCACTGCCAATCAGAACATCTCCAACCAAACTCATTCTCTCTTCTCATCCTTCAAATCTGTCCTGCTCTTTTTCCTTCGCTCCGGGGAACTTTATCCTCCCCTACCCCTTGGGCACCTCCACTTTCCTTCGCTCCCTGCCTGAACCATCCTCCCCGCCCCCTCCCACATCCCTCACCTCTTAGACAAAAGTGCCCGCTTCCTCACAGAACCCTCTGCGTCCACGCAATCTCACCTTCCAATCTACCTTTCGCGTTGCCATGCCAAAATGATGGCAGAACACACCACTCCCTTCCTCCTGAGGATCTCGGGAATATAATCTCCAGGACGGCTTCATTTATGGTTCTCCCACTCTCCCATGTCCTCCAGCTGGGGCCACTGGACTGCTCACCTGGACATTCTCAGCTTTTCTTGCCTTGGCTTACATGATTCCCTCGGTAGCAACGTTCTTCCCTGCTACTCTCTGTTCTCAGAACTCATCCTTCAAGGCCCATTCCATGTCCCCTCCCTTATGAAGCCACCCCTGATCTCTGCTCTGGCCTTTCAAGCCCTCTACCTCTACCTAAAGGCAGCAGGCCTTTCTGCTTGGCTTGCCCAAGTGCAGTAATTCTCCCAGGGTTCGCAGGGTCCAAACCATCTTTGTGAAAATACTAACACATCATTTGACTTCTTCACACACATTCCCTCCTGGGGGTAAGTGGAGTCTTCCAAAATAACATGCAAGTAAAATTACAACAGACTGAACACAGAAACAGAGATGAGAACTGAAGTATCTTCTATTGAGCCAGAAATTAAAGAGGTCTGCTCAATGTAAAACAATGCCATTTTTCTCAAATTTTTTTTTGGTTTTAGAAAATAGTTATTTTTTATAAAAATATGTTAACAAGTTATATGTTTATTATGTTATTTTAAAGATTAATACTCGTTTTAAAGTTTCAATTTCTAATAGGTAAATACCGATAGATATAACCCACTTGAAAAAAAATCTCCTTAGGGCATTCGATAACTTTAAGAGTAAAGGGGTCCCTAAGACCAAAAAGTTTGAGCACCACTGCCCTATTAGATCCTTCCACTAGACCGCGTCTTGTTCATCTCTGTCTCCCCTTTAGCTTCTAGTACAATGCTTCAAATGCTCTTTTTTTAAAAATTTTTTAGATTTTATTTATTCACTTGACAGACAGAGATCACAAGTAGGCAGAGAGGCAGGCAGAGAGAAAGGAAGGGAAGCAGGCTCCCCACTGACCAGAGAGCCTGATGCAGGGCTCGATCCTAGGACCCTGGGATCATGACCTGAGCCGAAGGCAGAGGCTTAACCCACTGAGCCACCCAGGCGCCCCTGAAATACTCTTTAAGTACCTGCTGAAATATTCTTTTCCTAAGTCCAATTGTTCAAAAATCTGTTTCAGTAATTTATTACTGGCTAATCAATTTCTTGGACAAAATTGAAATTGCTTTTCACCAGACTCTGTCATGCCTCTGTTCAGAAACTTTCCAAAGCTTTCTGTGCCACTCAGAGTAAAGTCCAAAGTTCCTCCCATGGGTTACAAAGTCTGGCAGAACGTGGTTCTTGCCAGTCTTGGCTTGTTGACTCCAACAACTCCGCCCATCCCTCCGGCGGCAGCCAGTCCATGCTCCTTCCCCCTGCAGACTGACCGGGCTCACTCACTCTTGCTTTGGGCTCACTCACTCTTGCTTTGAGCCTCTGCTCAGATGCTCCCTATTCAAAGGATCTTCCACGACCACCACGTGGAACCCACGTCCCCACGGGGACACACCCGCGCATCCTGCCTGACACCGCTTCGGTCCTTCCCTGCCCGCACCAGCATCTGCTCAGCTCTGTGCTTGCTTGTGGCTGCCTGCCCCTCGGGGAGCCTCGGGGCACCTGGCATACAGGAGGCCTCAGGAAATACCTGCTGAGTGAACAGCCAGCTCCCCAGAAGCTGCTGCCACAGCTCCCTGCTTTGTAACCACGTAGAACCCGCTGCGACTCGAACACATCAGGCCCTCCTGGCTTCCCTGGCCTGGTCCAAGCTGTTTCTTCTGTCTCCATGGTTCTCTGCCCCTCACTCCTCTACACTGCATCTTCACTGGGCTGACCCCTGCTCATCAGTCAAAACCTGGCTCAGACATCGGTTCCGCTGAGAAGCAGCCCTCTCGAACATCCACCCAGGCTCGGTCCCTGCCTCCCTGTTCCCACAGCCTTATACCTATCACTGCATCAACACCTTTCGATGGCTCTGCAGCTCTCTGTCTCTTCAACAGCACCGTGAGCTTCTTGAGCTCATACTGCTCTCTGAATGCCCCACACTTGACATATTCTCACCTCAAAATATGTCTGCAGAATGAATTAATGTGATGATTCCTAGATGTCAATATTGGGCACCTCTCAAACCGCTCAAGAAGAAAACTGAATGCCCCCAAGCTCTAAGGGACCTCTGCTCTCTGCGTCCCTGTGTGTGCGTAGCCGTCTCACTTCACCGGGGCCAGGGGCTCTCCTACCTTGCGCGATCTCGAGCTGTCGCTTCGCGTCCCCCAGTGCAGAGAACAGGTCCAGCTTGATTCTCGTCTCTGCACTCAGACTGTTCTCCAGGTGTTGTGTTTTATCTTGCATGGCCGAGAGGGCTGACATTAACACCTCAGTATCCTTCTCGTTTTCCTTATACTTCCGAAGCTCCTATCAACATCATCAAAGCAGCAAGATGTTACAAGATAGTTTTGGCATCGATGTCTACAAATTAGCCTGAAATCACAAATAAAATCCCGCTATTACTGACCTGGCCCCTAGAATACAGAATCCTGATGTTTCATGGGTTAAGACCTCACCACTCGGAGTGCAAGATGTATTTATATGATGATATGACATACGAAAATATTTTAGTAGATGAATTTGACTATATTGGGCTGTTTCTAATAACAATAGACTGTCTCCAAACGAAATACCTTCTTATAAGCCTAATTCAGAAGAACCACAAAGAACTTTTTCCTTGCTGCCAGTTGCAAATGTTGCTGTAGTGCTGCAATCCAATTTGCCAAAACTCTACTCTCAACCTGCACTAAAAATTATAAAAGTGTTCATTATTTTGGCAGGACATACTGCAGAATAAGCCCACTTAAAACATCTGGTAATGAAGCCCATACACACACACACACACACACACGTGTGTGTGTGTGTGTGTGTGTGTGTGTGTGATATAATATATATTATATATTAATGTATATTTAATATACATTTTATATATTTATTTCATATATATTATATATAACAGCTAACATATATTTACTAAGTAATGTATTTAATAATATTTAATATAGAATATGTATTTTAATATATAACATACTTAATATATATTAAAATACATGTGTATCTATATAGGTATTTTAATTTTTTCATTTTAAGACAGAAATCCAAACATACTCCAGAGAATTTAGAAATATACTAAAGTTCAAGGAAGAAAATGAAAATGACTTAATGTTCAGACACTGTGAAAAACTTGGTATTTATTTCCCTTTAGTATTTTATAAGCATATGTGTATCTATTAGCATAAATGAAATCATACTATATGTAGTTTTGTATACAGTTTTTAAAAAACTTATATAATCTCAACTCTTCTTTGGAAATGTAATTTTTAATTACTGTATAATATTCCTACTTATATGTATCATAATTTCTGAAACAAATCTCCCTTTGTTAAGGTTGGGTTTTTTTCACTTACATACCACTATGATGAACATCTTTGTGTATCAATCATTGATGAGATTTTTAAATATTTATCTTAAGCAGGAGTTGTAAAGCAGGAAACACTTAAAAAGTTTATGAACTTTTCCGGAAAGTTATACCTCCTCCAGCGATTATGAGGCCTGTTTCATTCATCCTCACTCAGGCTGATGTTATTATTTAAAAAGTCTTTGCTAATTTCACAAAAGATAAGGGAAACAAAAGCAAAAGAAACTACTGGGACAACACCAAAATAAAAAAGCTTTTGCAAAACAGAAAGGTAACCTACTAAATGGAAGAAGATATTTGCAAATGATATATTCTGCAAGGGGTTAATATCCAAAATATATAAAGAACTTCTACAACCCAACACCAAAAAAATCAAATAATCTTATTAAAAATGGGCAGAGGATCTGAACAGACATTTTCCCAAAGAAGACATAAACTGGCCAACACATGAAAAGATATTCAATAACAATAATCCAGAAAAATGCAAATCAAAACCACAAAATCATCTCACTCCTGTTAGGATAGCAATTATCAAAAAGACAAGAAAAAAAAAAAGACAAGAAATAACAAGTGTTGGCGAGGATGTGGAGGAAAGGGAAGCCTTGTGTACTACTGGTGGGAACGCAAACTCGGTGCAGCCATGGAGGCTCCTCAAAAAATTAAAAGTAGAAATACTGTATGATCCGGTAATTCCACTACTGGGTATTTACCCAAAGAAAACAAAAACACTAATTCCAAAAGAGATATGCTCCCCTATGTTTACTGCAACATTATTTACCATAACTGAGATATGGAAGCAACCTAACTGCCCACTGAGAGATGAATGGATAAACAAGATGCGCACATGCACACACACAAAGAATATTACTCAGCCATAAAAAAGAGTAAGATCTTGCCATTTGTGACAACATGGAAGGACCTGGAAGATACTATGCTAACTGAAATAAGCCAGACAGAGAAAAACAAATACCTGATTTCACTGATACGAGGAATCTACAAAACAAAACAAAGGAACAAACAAAAGCAGAAACAGACCCATAGATAAGAGAACTGGTGGGGTGGGCGAGGTGGGTGAGGGGGTGTGGGAGGTACAGGCTTCCAGTTACGGAATAAGTAAGTCAAGGGAATACAAGGTACAGGATAGGGCACAGAGTCAATGGTGCTGTAACATCATAGTGGTGACAGATGGCAGCTAGTAGCTACATTTGCATGGGGCACGGCATGACATACAGAGTTGTGGAATTACTATGTCTTACACTTGCAACTAATGTAACATTGTGTGCCAAATATATTGCGATTAAAAAAGAGGAAACAAATTTCACAGGAGATAAATGATACCTACTGTTAATCTACAGGTCTTTGGCAATTGAGGAGAATATATTCTTATATTCTTCTCAGCCATTTATTTTTCCTCTGTGAATTATTCATTCATATCCTTTACCCATTTTTCCAAATATCAGAGTTTTACTCGACAAATTTTGTGAGTTACCTACATATCAAGAGTACTAATTCCTTATATTTGTTGTAATATCTATACTCTCCGCAACGGATTTTCTCTCTCTCTCTTTTTTTTTTGGCTTTATGATTTTTTCCATTTTTTTGTTTAGAAAATCTTTCCCGGTTTCAAGATCAAATTCTAGTTTAAAACAAAATGCTTCTCTTTTCTGCCTGTATTCAACTCCATCTGAAATTTCTTTTTGTATAGTATGAGATGAGCTTTTTTTTTTTTTTTAAGATTTACTTATTTATTTTGAGAGAGAGAGAGAGAAGGATAGCGAGAGAGCATGAGCAGGAAGGAGAGGGAGAAGCAGACACCCTGCTGAGCAAGGAGCCCGACATGGGGCTCAATCCCAGGACCCCAGGATCATGACCTGAGCTGAAGGCAGACACTTAACTGACTGAGCCACCCAGGTGCCCCAAGAGACGAGCTTCTAATTTTATTTTTTTTTTCTAGTTATCTAACTGTTCCGAAGCCTTTTTCTGACTAGTCCACACTGTTTCCAACCATTTGTGCTGTTTTTACTGGAGACTTTATGCTCTGTCTCTAGGGTATCTATTCTATGCCACCAACTTGCCCACAATTTCGTACCAGTTCCACGTGATTCAAATTACTGTAACTTCACGGTATATGATATTACTTTCCAGGGTCCCTTTGGAAAACCAAGTCCAAATACCTGGCTAAGGTACACGCTGCCCAGAAAACTGGTTGTGTCCACAGCACTGGCAGCTTTCCCCATCATGCACTGCTCAGAACTGCAATCTACAAGGCTGAGAGCCATTCAGAATGGTCAATTCCCTGGCAATGCACAGAGGGTTAGGGCTAAGAAGCGGTGCAAAAGCTCCAAAGTACACTAATCTAGCCTATAACCTGAAAAAGGGAAACGAATCTACAGTAGGTCAAATTCTGGTATAAACTGTGCCAAAAGACAGTCAATATTTCTAGTTGTATTAGAATCTGGCTAATTAAATATGACTTGAATGAGCTGGACAAGGCTAGAGCTTCTTTCTGTCATAGAGATTTTGAGATGCAGTGGGATTTGGCCAATTATCAAAAGGCACCATGTTGAGGTGCCTGGGTGGCTCAGTGGGCTAAGCATCTGCCTTTAGCTCAGGTCATGATCCTGGGGTCCTGGGATCGAGCCCCATGTCTGGCTCCCTGCTCAGCAGGGAGTCTGCTTCTCCCTCTCCCTCTGACACTCATGCTCACTCTCTCAAATAAATAAAATAAAATCTTCAAAAAACAAAAAGGCACCATCTCCACATTGCAACACTGGGTACACAAATAACATAGAAGAACCCAAGTAGGAGAAAGTCTTTCATGCTCCCCATACCTGAACTTTCAGTTCTAGTTCTCTGATCTGGTCTTCTTTCACTTTCATGTCCATCGTGAGCTTCTTGCCCTCTGCTTCTAATTCTCTGATCCGATTCCGTAAGGTTTCGGTGCACTCCCCCCTTTTAGAAAAGAAGAGAAGGAAAGAAAGGGATTTAAAAGACTAGCGGTTTACTTATGCTGCAAGAGTGATATTTCTCTTATACTCCAGAGTCTGTCAGGTTTTAGGTTTTGGCTCAGTCTGCTCATTCTCTGTTCCTTGAGAATTTCAATAATGATCTAAAATAATTAAATGGTATCTACTACGAACCAGGCACCAAATGAAGCACTTTACCATTTCTGCCTTCTTTGCAAGCGTAGGGTGTATTGTCCCATTTTCCAGATAAGAAAACTAAGACCACGCATTTATAACACCAGTCCAACCTCACCTAGCTGCTAGGTCACAGCACTCCAGGGATAAGAACTGAGCCTTTCCAGCTTCGCAATGCCAGAAGCTTTCCCCCAGGCTACATGACCTGAGACAGTGCCCCCTGAGGTGAACAAGCAAGAACTGGATGTGGACTATCTCCAGCAGGGGGCAGTGAGCTAAAAGAATTCCCCTTTCAAGGGTCTACGCCTTGAAAAGTTTACCCTTCTTGAGTCATGAAGTTGCCAGAGCATTGGGTTGCTTCTCAGGCCTGTAGGAAGAACACACTGAAAAACGTGACGGCAACAGCCAGTCCAGAGCTGACTAACCACTTAGGTTTCAGCAACAGCCAGAGGGAGAAAGGAGGTGTCCTCCGCCTACCAAAAAGGAAGGTCCAGTGAGAGACCTACACCTTGAGATTTGCTTGAGAATAAAAACAGCCTCTACCTAAGTGAAGGTAAACCAAGACCATCGACAGATAAGACCAAAGCAAGTAAGCCTGACTGGAAGCGAAAGGGAGTCAGGGAAGAGACTGAAACCCATGTACTGATGATCAGGCGTAAAATACTGAACAATACGGCTAAGGAGCTGTCATAACCTCCTCAGTGGACTTTTTGTCAGGGTAGGAGGTGCTGGATGAATGAAAGACAGTACAGGCTGCATCAGGTGACTGTTCAGAAAAAACTCCCACAAGTGTAAGTGCTTCAGAAACATCTGCTTTGTACAGAGGCCTGCTTACGAACAAACCAAACCCCCACATCCTAGGCAGGCTAGTGGCGTGTCCTGTGAGTACGTCTGGATGCTGATTGGCCAAGTGAGCTCAGCCATGTGCACTACAGTTGGCGGGGGTAGCAGGAGCACAGGGAAGGAAAGGGTTCTTTCAGGCTGTTCTCTCCTTAAACGTGGAATGACGATGCAACGGTTCTTCTACAAATGCCAGAACCCAAAAGAAGGCTTCTGACATGCCACATACAAAAAAGGAAAACTTAAGGAAGAATTACAGTATAATTCTATTGATACAAATTATGATAAAAATTTAAAATGAGGGGCGCTTGGGTGGCTCAGTGGGTTAAGCCTCTGCCTTTGGTCATGATCTTAGGGTCTGGGATCGAGGCCCACATCCGACTCTCTGCTCAGCAGGGAGCCTGCTTCCCCCCTACCTCTGCCTGCCTCTCTGCTGCTTCGTGATCTCGGTCTGTCAAATAAATTAAAAAAAAATTTTTTAAATGAAATCAACAGGGCGCCTGGGTGGCTCAGTGGGTTAAGCCTTTGCCTTCAGCTCAGGTCATGATCTCAGGGTCCTGGGATCAAGCCCCGCATCGGGCTCTCTGCTCAGCCAGAAACCTGCTTCCCCCTCTTTCTCTGCCTGCCTCTCTGCCTACTTGTGATCTCTCTCTCTGTCAAATAAATGAATAAAATCTTTTTTACAAAATGAGATCAATAATAATGTACCCTCACTCGCCAACTGTAAGCCCATAACTGACCCCCCACCACACGGATGGACTTCACTAGTCAAAAAAAAAGAAAAAAATCCCTAAAGTGAAATAGAAGCGCCCCTACCCCCACAATGCCAAAAGGCTCTTAAGGATCTTCCCTCCTTGCTGGAATTCAGTTTCTGGAAATACTTGCATACTTTTCAATAGTACAGAAGTAATGCCCAGTTCCCAACACTCCACAAATTCAATGGCATCTAACAGTGACTTATGTTTTGGGGTTTTTTCCCATCTTTTCCAGCTCATGTGAGTTTGCTGATACCCAACCAAGATGGGAGCAGTCAGTCAGTAAAAAGGACTTAGGCAACCAAGATTTTCCTTTCTTCTATTTTAAGATTAAAAACTTCAGAAACACATACACCTGAGAGTAGAGAGTAATGACACAGAAAGGGAATGACATTCCAGACTGGTCTCTCCAGTGTTTAGAAGTTGTTGGCCACACAGAAAGTGACCAGAAACCCTTTGATGAGCAGCACTTTGCCTCCTGGGTGTGAGAGGCATGGTGTCGCCCTCATCCCACTTCCTAGATGAGGTCGCTGAGAGATGAAGCTGTTATAAGACCACGCAAGTTGCACAGATGGGGCTTAGCTAGTCAGGAAATAACACTTGGTGGCAACCTCTCATTGCCTGATGGTTCTATTTCAACCCTGCCTGAGGCCTCATACTCTCATGCCGGTCTTGGTGCAAGGCAGATGCAGAGCACCTCATCCACCTTGGATGCAGAGCAGGGAGGTGTGGGGTGGGAGGGGGGGTGGGGGGGTAGGGGTGTTGGTTGTGGAGGGAGCGGGACGAAGGGTGGGGGTGGGGAGGGGGGCATCATGGACATACCTAGACGCGGCAGCAAATGCAACGGCCCGGGCAGCAGTAGCTTCTTCCAACTTCTTCCTTTTTTTCTCCTCCATTAATTGTTTTTCTACAAAACTTCGGGCTTCCTGCTCAGCTTTTAGCTTTTTCTCCAACTGGCTGATATTTTGTTTGTCTTTTTGCTTCATTTGCACAGCGTTATGTAATCTATATGGAAACGATTATCATACAGAGTTTCATCATTAGAAATGCCCACTAGAAACTCTGGGGAAACGTGGCTCCTCTTTTGAACAGCAAATCATAAAAGTCAGCTTCCAGAGTGCCCGGGGAAAAACATTGTCGTTATTCTTTAACAAGAGCAGCCTAACAAGATACAGAATAAGACCCAGCCTTTGCCCTGCTATGGGAAGAGATCTACAGAAGGCAATCCAGAAAAAGGGATAAAACAAGTTTCTATCAGAGGGAAAGACAGCTGTACCACTAATTCTAGTTGTGCCCCAAAGCACCTTGAGAGAACTTTCATTGATCAAAGAACTACCAACGGAACCAGCCCCATGAAAGCCGAGGTAAAGGGTGGAAGAGGGAAGGTTTTTTGGTTTTTTTTGCCCGAATCTAGTTATGCTGCGGCCCTGCTGCAGCCTTTCCTTTTCCAGCTGTGAGCTGTTTTCTCCAAGTATCCCAAAACAGACCCTGGAGTTAGTCAGAGGGTGCTTAATTTCACAAAGAGATTTCAGCCGTATTCCCTTCCCTGCCTACTCCCACCCCCAGCATTCCGCATCAGTACAGGGTGAGTTCATCTCAGTGTATCAGCGTCAGGCGAGAGCCTTCGTATATGGGTCAGAAGCAATGGAGAAGTTACGTGCTTATAAGCCTCTGGCTTTGAGTTATGTTCCTCCAGAATGTCGAAGGACTCCTCTTTCAATGGGGGAAGCCCAGAGCCTATGATAGTAATCATTACCCCTGGCACACACTGCCGAGAGATTTAAAAAAAAAAAGGGGGGGGGGACAGATCAATACTGAGTCAAGAAGTAATTCCAGGATGAATCAATGGGAAGTATAAACAAATTCACATAGAAGAGCTGGTTTTTTGCTTGCCTCTTCAAATAAAATCAAAATTCAGGGTCATTTTTTTTTGGTTCCAGATATCAAAGTAAATAAGAGTCTGTTCCTCTGGAAACTTTGATTCAAAGGAGCAGGATTTTCAAATCGTGGCAGAACAACTTCTGTCAATTTTACTTATAGTATCACAGAAGCTCAATTACTATTTTAAACTAAGAGAAGAACTTATTAAATGAAAGGAAAGAATAACATTAGTAAACTGTGCTGTTGGGATGAAACAAGTTTTCATAGGTTTTGTAACATGCTGAGTATCTGGTACTACATTAAATATTTTAAACATTTCATTTAACATCCCTGCTGCCAGGTCCCCTTGTCATCACACCTCTTTTACTCCAACCCCTGGAACCACAGGGACAGTGAGGCCGCCTGGCTGGCGACCGAGGCCCCTGGGTGCACGTACTTGTTCTGCAGCAGCTCGTTCTCCTGCCGGAGCTGGCCCATTTCGGAGCGGATCCCCCGCTCGGTGCTGGACAGGGAGCTGATCTGACTGCGGAGCTCCTGTTCCACTTGTCTGCTGGCCTGCAGGTCAGCCTTTAACTTTTTAATGTCTTGTTCCAGCCTAGGAGAAGGAGAAATGGGGCATTTTCATCAGGGAAAGGGCACCCACAGGGCTCTGTGGGAGACCCTGGCTGACGTCCCAGACTTCCTGGGATTGGGTTGGGGGGTGGTGGGCAGCGGCAGAAGACCCCCTGGGCAGCTCCTGCCAACAGCCAGACTCCTGTCTGCGACTGGCTTTTCACTGTGTGCTTCCTTCTGCCTGGGCCCCCACCCCTTCCCACAGCCAGAGAGTAACCTGTTTCCTCCGCATGCTGTGAGCATGGACACCCAGGTGCTTGTGGATTCCTGAGCTGCCAATAAAGGAGGAAGGGAAGGCAGAGAGAGGGTGGCCAAAGGCTTGGGTCCCCCAACACACACACACACACACACACACACACACACTCTCTCTCTCTCTCTCTCTCTCTGAATTTCCTATGCCACCCTGCTCCCTCCAACCCCCGGAAGAGAGATGTATCAGTAATGGTCAGCTCATGCCCCACCGGCTCTGAGATGATTCTGATACACCAGAATTTACCCTCTCAAGATTCCCTTCCACCTTGGGCCCAGAGAAGAAGAGTGTCTCAGGCAACCTCTGAAATTGCTAGCATCCTTGCTACGTGATGTTCACACCTCCAGTGACTGTGACGGAGGAGCTCATTTGGCTCAACAACAGTGCGAACAGGAACAAATGACGTGCTCTGAGAATTGTAAGACAATTCCACCTGTGAGCTGAAGCCCATCTTTTCTCTCTAGTTCCTTAACCTCTGTTCCATCTGTTTTCTCTTAGTATAGTAACAGCTTTATTTTAAGTGACACGTTTTGGGGAGCTATCACATGCGCAGGTGGGCCTGAAGAGAGTCAACAGAAAGTATAAAACCCAGACTCTCTTCATCAGAAGGCTTTGTAATGTCACTAGAGGCCAACAAGTGACGATTTTTAGTGGTGAGACAGCAGCACAAGGAAGGCTGGATTAAATACACATGAGAAAGAGTAACAACTGGTACTTAATGAGAACTTAGGTGCTACACACTGTTTGTTCCACAGGCTTTACTGGTATGAACTCATTTAGTCAGCACAACCATAGGCTAAAAAGTTTGTTATTCCCACTCTTACAGATGAAGAGGTCTAGACTGGGGAAAGGCTCCAGCCCCAGGTGACACGGGCCCCAGAGCCCACCCTCTTCTCCAGCAGGCTGAGCCGTGGCCATGTCATCCATAGCCGGGGATGGACGAGAAGTGCCACAGGAGTTCTGACAAGAGAAGGTGGGAATTAGGTTGGGCCTGGAAGGCTGGGCAGGATTTGAAGAAGAAGGGGAGGAGGGGCCATTCTAAACAAGGGGAAAACATGCTCAAAAGCTCAAAAGCCATAGATATTTGGAGACGGAACAATCAGTCTGGCCTCTGAGGAAACCGTGTACTCTGGGAACAGAGTGAGAAAGGGTAGAATGGGTCTGGAGGATGGGACTGTGGAGAACACTGAAGGTCAGGCCAAGGATGGCGGCTGGTGGGCCTGAGGAGTTATGCTTTCTGACAAACGAAAACGCAGGCAAAAGTCAGTCTGCTCTGAAGAGACCCTTATGCATGTCGCGAATCCAATATACCAACAGAACCGAGACTTCTGGCGGGCAGTGGTGACCTCTCCTTGGAACTGCCAGCGCCACAGACTTAAGCCCTTACAGACATGTTTTATTAAGCACCAAGTCCCCAGGGCCCACCACAGTGAACAACACTTACTAAATATATGTTGCCTGGCCTCCCTTGGAAAACCAAAGAGTGGATTTATTTACCCATCTACCTTTAGTCAACTGAAACAAGATCTCAAAAACAGAAAGTCATAACACATTGATGGTCCTTTCCCAGGCATCGTAGCCTGTCCCCCTGTCCAATGTCCAGGAACAGATGAGAGACCTGGTTTTCCAGAAGCATGGCCTCGTCTCCTGACATAGCTCACTCCCCAGGGAAGGGTCATAAGTCAACATCACGCCACACTTTCCCTTTAGCCAGGGTTATCCCAGTTGAATGTGCTCCCAGCAGTGCTCTGAACAATTACGGACTGGCATTTATATCATCCCCACACCATCCCTCATTCACCTGAAGTAACCCAAGGGCTATCTTCCAAAACAGGTCGATGCTGTCAGGTTATCCCCATTAAGCAGATGGGTTGAAAAACGTGTTAGGCTATTCATCTTTCTGGAGAAGTCGGTTTCAGTCTGAGGATTGCATTTCTAGTAGAAAGGGTGAGTTTCAAGAAGAGAATAGGGGCTTAGCATGGGGTTTAGGACCAGGATTCTAGATTCAGTCCTGATGCCAAGTCCGTGACCCTGGGCAAGGCATGTAACCTTCCAGGACTCAGTTTCCCCACTGTAGGCTAATGACCTCTAGAGTTCCTCCCGGCTCAGTCTAGGGTTTCTAGGCCTGACACACTTACGGCCGGCTGCTGATCTGCTTCTTCAGATTAGCAACCTAAGCTGTATCATACGCAGAGGCCCAGGAATCAAGTTCCACACAACCAGCCGACTGGGGCAAAGCGCTGTCGCAGATGGGAATGAGATCTGCAGAGCCTGGATGGCAATAATTTTGCAGTTATTATTTTGTACCTTTAATCTCTAAAGGCCCATTTTCCTACCCTGAACTAAGGATAATGACAATATTCTGCAGTCAAATGCTCTACCACTGAGCTATACCCCCAATGACAATATTCTGAATGAAAATTTAGAGCTCCTTGAAAAAGGTAAAAACTCAAAGACTTAATGCACTTACGAGAACAAAAAAATACAAAATACTTTGAGTGTAACTTCTGGAGACCACAGAACCCTAAACAAGAATATATTTTCTGGGGTACCTGGGTGGCTCAGTGGGTTAAAGCCTCTGCCTTCAGCTCAGGTCATGATCCCAGAGTCCTGGGATCAAGCCCCACATCTGGCTCACTGCTCCACGGGGAGCCTGCTTCCTCCTCTCTCTCTCTGCCTGCCTCTCTGCCTACTTGTAATCTCTGTCAAATAAATAAATAAAAATCTAAAATATATATATACATATATTTTCTTACATAGAATTGTGAGATTTTGTCAAAGACAATACAGCAAAAATGGAACGATGTGGTTACCAGGGTTACGAAAATTCCTAAGGTGTGTGCCCTTTGGTGAATGTGTGTTATACTTCAACAAAAAGTTTATTTTTAAAATAAAATAACTTAATTTCACAAAACAGAGAAGTAAAATCAAAACGCTTCAGGATTTTCAAAACTGCCACCAATTTTGTAAGACTCGGAATTATTGTTCTCCAAACAGCTGCGGCAGACCTGTGAGCGAACACCAGCATTCCCAGTTGAAGAGACTGGGGGAAACACTGCATGGTGACACACAAGATAACTTCGAGTGCTAAATGGAAAACTCTCAAGAATTTTTAAAACGTAAAAGGGGCCATTATGTATTGTCTCTCAGAAAAAGCATTAATTTAACCTTGCATGTTAATTTAACCCATTTTAAATCTTAACTGAGGTAGGTGGTAAAATGATTTATAATCCCTTATTAGATCTATTTTTTTATTGCAAAAGTGACACGGAGTCCAGGTTAAACACTGCATACAACAACAGAAAAGTAAAAATACAGAATAAAAATGTCAGTAATTCTTAATCCTCTCAACCAGACAGAAGCACTTTGGTATGCTTCTGTCCTGCACGTGTCTTCTTTCTCTTTCTTCATACATGTCAATATTTTTTTATATTGATGAGACAGTACCATATATGCAGTCTGCATCTCGCCTGCACCTTTCCACATCATCAGAAATTGATCTGTTCTGTTTTTTGTTTTGTTTTGTTTTCTTAAGTAGGTTCCATGCCCAATGTGGGGCTTGAACTCAGGACTCAGATCAAGAGCCGCTTGCTCTACTACTGACTGAGCCAACAAGGCGTCCCCCAGAAAATTTTCATAAGCGATTTAATTGCTGCATAATATTCCACTGTATGGATGCACTATACAATCCTATTTTCTAAGATATATTCAATTTTTGCATATGCTCAACAGAAAAATGTACGCAAGTTTTTTTTTTTTTTTTTTTAAGATTTTATGTATTTGAGAGAGAGAGGGAGAGAGAGAGCACAAAAGGGGCGAGGGGCAGAGGGAGAAGCCAGCTCCCTGATGAGCAGAGGGCCTGATGTGGGACTTGATCCTGGGACTCCAGGATCATGACCTGAGCCGAAGGCAGTTGCTTAACCAACTGAGCCACCCAGGTGCCCAAATGTATGCAAGTTTTAAAAGAGAATTATGTGAATTAGGAACTTGAACTGAACCAAGCCAAAGTGCCAGGGACATTTATTAGACCAATAACTACTACTTGTCTTAATGGTATACTTAACCCTTTGGTGCTGAAGGTCAATACTTCCTAGATAAAATGTGGCTATATAATTTATTGGTGTGAAGCACCAAGAAGTACTGATTAAATGGTGTTAGAGGTTAATGCAAAATCTTCAAATGTATTCATGTGATTTTATTAAAGTGTCAATAGCTGTAATCTGAATGAGAAGCGAGTGGTCAGGAAGAAAATGAGGCAGACGTGTAACAGTTTATAACCCTTAGAACCTATTTCTGTAAATAAAAAAGGAAGGAGGAAAGCAAATGCATCCACAAGCTGAGACCATTTTTATCAGACCTGAATCCTACTCTCTTCCCTACACAAAAGATTAAGATATAAAAGGGAACTTTACTCCAAAAGAAGTGTAATCTCATCCCCCAAAAAAGAAAAGGAAAGAAAAGAAATTGGGCCAGAGAGATCTTAACAAACTTTGGTAAGGCCCAGGCAGGAAGTCAATGCACTTCCTGCTTGCCCAACTCCCGTGGCCCCAGTTTGCACCTTCGCCAAATTTGCCCAATGCTGTTACCGCTTGGGATGCAGGCAGGCCCCTGGCAAAGCTGGAGTCCAAGTGCCTAACAAACATGCCCACTGGTGCCCAATTAGACAACCCAAGGTTCTAACCAACCCAAAATGTTACCTATTAGGTCCAGACACCTTTCCAAGCCACTTTTATTAATAATTTTAAAAGACAGCACCCAGGGGCACCTGGGTGGCTCAGTGGGTTAAAGCCTCTGCCTTTGGTTCGGGTCATGATCTCAGGGTCCTGGGATGGAGCCCCGCATCGGGCTCTCTGCTCAGCAGGGAGCCTGCTTCCTCCTCTCTCTCTGCCTGCCTCTCTGCCTACTTATGATCTCTGTCTGTCAAATAAATAAATAAAATCTAAAAAAAAAAAAAGACAGCACCCAACTTGTAACCTGTGAAGTGACCTCTGACCCCCAGACTGCCTCACTCACAGCAGGAGGTGGGCTAGCGGAGCAGCCCTTATTCAGGGTGGCGCTCCTATGGGCAGGCAGCCTTCAAAGCCCTCTTACCTGCTCCAAACCCGAACTCTAGTCCCTCAACCCACTCAAAGAGGGTAAGCTGTCATATGACTGCCTGATAATTATTTTACATTTACATTAAATTTACATCACTTTACATTTTAATAAGGGGTGATCTCCTAGCTGACCAGAAGAATGAGGCTCAAACAGTAGCCTTCCAGGCGGGCTAAGGAGGAAAAATATCCTTGAGTATCTTGAAGTACATACGCCTGTAGTAAAACAAAGTACAGTATTCAAGCGTCAGCTTTTAGTTGAAAGGGGTATTGTTTTAAGTATCTGAAAAGGTAGGGAGATATTTGTGTCTAAATGTCTGTAATCCTTATCTTCTGTGAATTACTGGAATTACAGCCCACGGTACTGTGACTTCACTGAAGGTGTAAAAGTCTCCAATGGGTATTGCCAATAACTTCAGGGTTTTAGAAATCCTGAGGCTTTATGAGCTCAGAGAACTATAAGGCTTTGGGGGCAGTAAATTTCCCTAGGAAGTAAGTCCTGCAGAAAAGGAGAGCTTTTTTTCAGCCAGGACTCCACCTAGGGATGACTAGGTTCCCCAGATCCGCAATGAGTCACACTCTATACCCACTCCAGAAAACCACCGAAGTGTATGTCTCTAGGGCTGCTGGTCTGACCCCATCAGAAAGGCAAGGAGGGGGGCGCCTGGGTGGCTCAGTGGGTTAAGCCGCTGCCTTCGGCTCAGGTCATGATCCCAGGTCCTGGGTTCAAGCCCCACATCGGGCTTTCTGCTCGGCGGGGAGCCTGTTTCCTCCTCTCTGCCTGCCTCTCTGCCTACTTGTGATTTCTCTCTGTCAAATAAATAAATAAAATCTTTAAAAAAAAAAAAAAAAAAAAAGAAAGGCAAGGAGGCTCGGCTCTGCTGGTTATCTCTGAACCCTAAAGAGCTAGTGACAGAGAGGCTAGGGCTCTGTAAGACAACACAGAACTGGAAGTAACAAGCGTCAGCAAGGATGTGGAGAACAGGGAACGCATAGGCACCATGGCTGGGAGCGTGAACTGGTGCAGCCGCTCTGGAAAACAGGATGGAGGCTCCTCAAAACACTAACCACAGAAGTACCATAGGATCCAGTAATTCCACTTCGAGTATTTATCCGAACAAAACGAAAACACTAATTTGAAAAGATATATGCACCCTATGTTTACTGCAGTGCTATTTACAATAGCCAAGATATGGAAGCAACCTAAACGTCTACCGAGAGATAAAACTTAAAGGTATAGGGTGTATATATACACAATGGAACACCGACTGGCCATTTAAAAAAAAAAAAGAATGAAATCTTGCCATTCGCAACAACATGGATAGACCCAGAAGGTATTACGCTAAGTGAAATAAGCCAGACAAAGACAAATACTATATTATTGCACTTATATGTGGAATCTAAAAAAAACAAATGAACAAACAAAACAGAGAGAAACAGACTCTTAATATAGAGAACAAACTGATGGTTGCCAAAGGGGAGAGGGAGGGTGAAACAGGTGAAGGGGATTAAGAGGTATACGCTTCCAGTCATAAAATAAGTAAGTCCCAGGGATAAAAAGTATAGCATAAGGGATAGAGTCAATAGTATCACAATACGATTACCACAGTGAGCATTTCATAATGTATGTAATTGTTGAATTACTATGTAGTACATAGTGATTCAGCTCTACTTCAATTAAAAAAAAAAATACAACCTGGGACACCTGGGTGGTTCAGTTGGTTAAGCGTCTGCCTTTGGCTCAGGTCAAGATGCCAGGGTCCTGGGATCGAGTCCTACATCGGGTTCTCTGCTCAGTGATGAGTCTGCTTCTCCCTCTTACTCTTCCTCTGTTCTCTCTCTCTCTCTCTCTCTCTCAAATAAGTAAATAAATAAAATCTTGAAAAAAAAATACAACTTACAACCCTGCTTGCTCTATAAGAAAAGGGGCTTCAGAGATCATCTCCAAATTATACAGCCAAATGACTGAAAGATGGATGCTTCTAACAAACCCGTCGCACCAGCCAAAATTACCTACTCCTTGTTTCCAGACATCTTCTGCCTTTAATTAGACCACCCTGTGGGGGAAGAATGGCCTCCAATTTTCGAATTGCACTCTTCAAGGCCCAGTTAAAACAGAAAAACAAAAACTAAACAAACTCTCCACCATCAGGTGCTGATCTCCAGGGCTCAAAGTTTTTTCTCCCTCTGAAATCTGAAAGCCCTTACTATTGGTGCTTCTTGTTTGGCACTAAACCACTGCCCTGGGCGGTTTTTAAATTTGTTTTGGTTTTTAATCTTTTCCTGAGTATGTATCTTATTTCTATAAACACTATACATTCTTTGAAGCCAGGGACTGACTGTGCTACAAAATTAGAAGCTGGGACTGTACTTCTGAAGTTTCTTCCAATCCTTATAGGCCTCTGTCTCTAACCCTCACTCTTTGTCCATCTCCCCAGTGCTAAGAACAGGGTCAGGTCTACCTAGAGCAGACCACCAGATTCTTAGTTTAATAGTGGCTACAGGAGACAGGGGCAAATGGATGTCTGCTTATCAAGAAGGCAGGTGAACATGAAAAGAATGAATGAAGAGCAACTGCTTCATCTTGGTAAGGCCCTAATTCCATTAGGAGATCCCCTGGTATACATTAATCATACAAGACAAGACTTGTTTAGGACCACACAGTTGTCTATGCAGAACACTGAGCTCATGCATTAAAGCTCTGTCCCCAGAAGAAATACTATTTACCCTCTCCACCAACTCCCTCCCCTCCCCTTTCCAGGGCATTCTCACTGGCAGGAAGGGCAGCATGGGACATGAACATAAAAACCCAAATGCATTTCATCTCCAATAAGGCATACACTAACCTAAAGCTATTCCAGCATGTCCTACAGACCACATCTTTGGAAACAGTGAAACGAAGCTGCCTCAGGTCTCACTGTGGTCACTACAATTGCTTACTAGGCACAAATATCAAAAAATAAGCAAAAGCTTGATGATTACTAAGTAAAACCATATGACAAAGTACTTTATGTCAGACACAAATGGTAAACACATTCATTTTCATCAAGAATGCAACAAGAGGAAAGGAATCCTAGAGGCATTCACATAACTGGTCATATAGGGAAATAGGGAAACTGACATCTTCAAATCCTTCAAAAATAAAGCTATGAGTGCTATGACTAGTATTTTTAATAAGGTCCTTAAAGGATGTGGTCAGATTTGATCATTTGTATCAAAAGTCTTTAAAATGTTTATATCTGTTGATGCAGTGTCCCACTCCCTGACACTCATTAGGGACCTGGAGACACACACAAAGACTTATGTAACAGTGTGCTTGTTGCTGCATTATTTCTAGTAAGAAAGAAATCAGGGACACTTAAATATTCAACAGAAGACTGGCTAATTGTATATTCGTGTGTCTGACTGACAGACAACCATTAAGAAACCAATAAGGAAGAATATTTGATGACATAGAATGCTCATGATATAGTCAGTGAAAAAGACAAGTTACAAAACATTATACATATGGATAAAAAAATGTGGTGTGCATATATATATATATATATATATATATATATAATGGAATACTACACAGCCATCAAAAAATGAAATCTTGCCATTTGCAACGACATGGAAGGAACTAGAGGGTATTACACTGAGCAAAATAAGTCAATCAGAGAAAGACAATTATCATATGATCTCTCTGATATGAGGAATTTGAGAGGCAGGGCAGGGGGTCGTGGGGGGAAGGGAAGGGAAAAAAATGAAACGAGATAGGACCAGGGAGGGAGACAAACTGTAAGAGACTCTTAATCTTAGGAAACGAACAGGGTTGCTGGGAGGTGGGGGAGGAAGGATAGGCTGGTTGGGTGATGTACATTGGGAAGGGTATGTACTATGGTGAGTGGTGTGAACTGTGTAAGACTAATGATTCACAGACCTGTACCTCTAAAGCAAATAATGTATGTTAATAAATTTAAAATAAATAAAATAAATAAAACATTATACATAGTATGAGCTCCATTTGTAAAAAGAATGTGCAAGAGAAAAAAGACTGGCAGGATATATAATAAGATAGTGACTATCTCTTCTTGATCTTCAAAATTGGATATAATCCTTCTCCTAATACCCTCCATGTTAGGAGAAGGAAAGGAAAAGTGAATGGGGGTAAATCAGAGGGGGAGACAAACCATGAGAGACTGTGGACTCTGAGAAACAAAGTGAGGGTTATGGAGGGGAGGAGGGGGCTGGGGGTTGGGTGAGCCTAGTGGTGGGTATTAAGGAGGGCACGTATTTCATGGAGCACTGGGTGTGGCGCATAAACAATGAATCTTGGAACAATGAAAAGAATAAAATTAAGATGTTAAAAAATTGGATATAATCAACATATAGAACTTTTTTAAACCTTTTATTATTTTATAATTGGGAGAAAAGTTATTTTAAAAGACGAGGCTATAATGACATATCACCTCCTACCTGTCAGAATGCTAAAATCAATAATACAAGAAACAACCGGGAGTTGGCAAGGAGGTAGAGAAAGGAGAACCCTTTTGCACTGTTGGTGGGAAGACAAACTGGTGTAGCCACTCTGGAGTACAGTATGGAGGTTCTCAAAAGTTAAATTTGGAACTACCCTATGACCCAGCAACTGCACTACTAGGTATTCACCCAAAGAACAAAAAAATACTAATTCAAAGGGATACACGCATCCTGATGTTTACAGCAGCATCATCTACAATAGCCAAATTATGGAAACACCCCATGTGTCCACTGATTGACGAATGGATTGATGAATGTGATTATAATATCCCCAATGGAATATTACTCAGCCACAAAAAGAATGAAATCTTGCGGGGCGCCTGGGTGGCTCAGTGGGTTAAGCCTCTGCCTTCAGCTCAGGTCATGATCTCAGGGTCCTGGGATCGAGCCCCGCATTGGGCTCTCTGTTCGGCGGTGAGCCTGCTTCCCCCTCTGTCTGCCTGCCTCTCTGCCTACTTGTGATCTCTCTCTCTGTCAAATGAATAAAAATAAAATCTTAAAAAAAAAAAAAAAAGAATGAAATCTTGCCATTTGCAACCACATGGATGGAGTCAGAAAATACTATGCTAAGCAAAATAAATCAGAGGACATATACCAAATGATTTCACTCATATGTGAAATTTAAGAAACAACACAAATGAGCAAAGTTGGGGGATGAGAAAGGGACAAACCAAGAATCAGACTCTTAACTAAAGAGAACTGCTGGTTACCAGGGGGAAGGGGGTTGGGGGGATGGGCTGAATAGGTGATGGGGACAAGGAGTGCACTAGTCATGATGAGTACCGGGTCCTGCATGGATGTGTTTAATCGCTTTGCCGTACACCTGAAACTAATACTACACTGTATGTTAACTAACTGGAATTTAAATAAAAACTTTCAAAAAAAAAAAAAAAAACCAAAAGAGAAGGCTGTTAATCTGCTTTCTATGGCTTTTCAATGTTCACTGTTACTCTTGGATTTGTTCATGTCATTGGTTAGTTTCAGAATAACCTGAAAGCTTTAGGGAAAGTCCAACTCTTTTACTTTATAAACTTTTTAGGTCACTCCAGAAAAGGGGGAATTTAACCTTCTGGAATAGAGAATGTCTCACTTCCTGAATCTATATCAACTACTTCCTATTCATCAGTTCCTATCAAAATAATAGTTTTTCGGGACCTGGGTGGCTCAGTGGGTTAAGCCTCTGCCTTCAGCTCGGGTCATGGTCCCAGGGTTCTGGGATCGAGCCCCACATCGGGCTCTCTGCTCAGCAGCGAGCCTGCTTCCCCCTCTTTCTCTGCCTGCCTCTCTGCCTACTTGTGATCGCTGTCAAATAAATAAACAAAATCTTTAAAAAAAAAAAAAAAAACAATAGTTTTTCTAAATCTAGACTCCAGAGCTACCATTTATTGCCCTGGTTCGGCTCCCTCTGCAAAGGGGAGAGCAGGCATCGTTCTGACATCAGGCTTCATGACATATACACATCATAAGGGATGGTGCTGGGAGGTCAGATTCTAACCAGCTGGCCTGTGAAGTCGGAATAACCAGCATCTAGGTCCCGAACTTTGGTGTATTTTATGCTCCAAGAACACAGCAGAGGAACATCTTGGTGTGGAAGAAGTCACCAGTCCTAGGCACAGGAGGGCTAAGCAGCTCTCCATACTGTATGGCTTGAGGAATACCAGACACCCAAACCACCCTTCTCATCACACGGCTTGCTGTCCTTTCTCCTTCTATGTGCTCTGAAAGCCTCACAGTCAGGTGTGAGCATTCAACTAGATAGGGAGTGGTTTCTGACCGGGGTAGGGGACATCATCCACAGGTGCATGTTTTCCAGGAATGCCACGAACTGAAGGAAAGGAGAAGGCAAAAAGGTCCCATTAATAATACACAGCAGATTAGTTCATGGGATTTACCAGATATTTCCTAATAGAAATAGTCCTATTAGAAATAGTCCTAATAGAAAAGTCCTTCCTCTAGGAGTCAAGTTTTGATTGGTGGGGCCGGGGGTAAGAGGGAACAAAATACAAGAATAACAGGAAGGGTCAGGTGCAGAGCTTCCAAAACTGGTCAGTCAGTCTGGCCCAGAAACATGTTTTGTTTGACCCTCCTCGACTTTATAACTGGGAGATATGACATAGATACCTATCTTTGGCATCTCTTCAAAATCTCAGAAGATTTAGCACCACTAGGCCAGCCATTCCCCATGGTGATGACTGGCTGTCCCACTGGAAGGGTATGTGCTCCCAGACTCCCAGGGGCCACGTGCAGAAGTGACTGGAAATGATGGCACCCCTGGCCTGCCCCCCCTCGTGCCTGTGCCCTGTCCTGCTCCTGCAGGAGTCAGTCTCTAACACCAGCTCTAGGGTGGGGGTTTGAGAGGAGGGAGTAATAAGGGCAACAGTCTTTTCCAGTTCATTATTCTGTGTTTCTTTGTCCAACCTGTTAACAATGCTCTACCCAGAGAGGCGATATGTACCTTAGGAGACAGAAGAGCTGTCATTCTTCCCATAAAAGAGAAACTAAAACTTGTTCTAGTCCTGAGAGTCCTGGTTGGCTAGGAAAAAGGTCTCAGAGATTTGCAAAGACTGAATGCCCACGCTAGCTGTCAAAGGATCAAAACGGCTAGTTTCTAAATGATAGCGTGAGTAACATTTAAAGAATATAGTTCCTTTTCCTCAGAGCACATCCCCTTCAGGGAATCCACCCCTAATCCCCTTAGCTGGAAATCTCAATTCATCATGTGCCAGCAGGGGCACTGACTCAGAATCTGACACAGAGTTTTACAGTAGTTCCTTCTGAATTCTAGGGAGGAAACTTTCCAACTGCCTAACTAGAAATCCCTGTTTTGTTAGAATAAACGCTCAGTACTCAACATAAAAGTGTTTCTAATGTGGACTCCCTGACCCAAATAATTTGTATACTTTATAATTTATTTATCCATACAATATAATTATCTTCTTTGATCACCTGGATATGAAGATATTAGGTAAACCACTGCCTTAAATTCATTGATACCTTGTTTCTCAAAAACTGGTTTTCAAGTCACAAACTTGACCCCAAGTCAACATGGTTTTCAAGTCACAACCTAGCCTGGTTTAAGTATAAAATTATCATGCTTCTATTACCACATTTATATCTCAGAATATTATAGTTTTAAATCACTGTAATGGTTAATATAAACTCAGACTATATTATGAATTAACATAAACAAAGCCAACCAAGTAAAACCTAGAGGTTCCGTAAATACTGGGAGCATGGCAGAAATGGTGATAAATCATGCCTGCTTGGAGGCAATGCTACACAAACATGAATCAAAAACATTTTTCCACAGAGACAGAAAACAAAGACGCTAAACTTACTAAATAGAACGATGGCTCTACCACTTCATTTTTCCACTTAATAACTTCCAGATAATTTGACAGCAGCTATTTCCAACATGTTTAATTTAGTTAGAACCTCTCACTGTCCGGTTTTCACAATCTGCACTCTAAAATTTCAGCTCAGAGTAAGACCACTCCATGTCAGTTTCTCCATGCACCTGCAGCAGTCCCCGAGGCAGCCCCGGCAGCCAGCACTCCCTGGGGAAGCGGCCAGGGTAAACCCCCAAAGCCCAATCCCTGGCCCCCAAGATCAGATTTTCTAGCGCAAACTATTCCTGACACAAGCAAAGTGTATTCAAAGGCAAAAGAGAACAACCAAATGCACCATTCTCCCTCTCGCACCAGAAATGATACATAAGCAGTCAACACCCTTTCTAACCTGGGGACTGCCTTGGAGCAGAACTGTGGGATCTGAGCTCCCTCTCCAACTACCAGGGGGACAAGGAGAATGGCCAGGGCTGTGGGGTGGGGAGAGAGGGGGCGAGACTCACCAGGAGAGATGAGTAAGACAAGCAAACTGAGATGTCCTCCAAATTCTTGGCCGAGGTGTGTGTTGTGCTAAGACTCCCTGGCCTCGAAGCACAACCAACCCAATGCCAGAGCAAATGGCTTTTTTCTGAGAGCAGTTCCTTGGAGGAGTTTTCTCTCTTTGTCCCTTGTAAGTTCCAGACATTCTTGGACCTTCTGCACAGCCTTAGAAAACGGTACTGGGTGCCTGGGTGGCTCAGTCGGGTAAGAGTCTGACTCTTGATTTTGGCTCAGATCATGATCTCAGAGCCTGTGTAGGGCTCTGTGGTCAGTGGGGAGCCTGCTTGAGATTCCCGCTCTCACTCTCCTTCTGCCCTCCCAACATCCCGCCATAATAAAACACTCAAAAATAATAAAAATAAGTTTTTAAAAAAGAGAAGAGTATTGATAGAGTACTAAATTTCAAAACTTCCTAGGAAATACCAGGGAAAGGGGCTTAGAGTAGAAAGCATTCTATTTTTTAGAAATAAGACTGTTTACAACCTAGTCCAGAGCAACAAATACTGGGACACTGGATGTTTGTGCTTGACCTGGTCTGATGGAACATTTAGCTTTTCTCACGTCAAAAGCCTCTCTGAGCTGCACGGCAACTCCACTTTGAACCACACTGCACCGTACTTACTGACGCTCATCGTTTTCTCCCCCTCTTTCTAATATCTTCCCTGAACAAAGCTAATACTCACTCAACAAGTATTTATTGACTATCTGCTCTGTCTACCATGGTAGATAAGAGAAAAGGAGGTCCCTGACCTCACTGAGCTTACACTCTATTATGGATATAACAAGTCTGTGTAAAAATTCACACTACATAGAAATGGACCATATAGGAAGTAAATATCCCCTATCATCAACTACAACTGACCATCTGGTACACACTATTTCAAATAATTTTCTGTGTACCTGAGAACTACGTCCACCCGTATTTTTTAATATATAATGTTTTGCTACTTCCTCCCCTTTAATAATCAATCTTGGAGTCTTTCCATTATCTTCTTTTAAGATGGGTTTCCGTCTTTCAAGAGAATCCCTTGTACACTTTCCCCTTCACACCACTGTGATTCCCCACTTAGGACTCTTCAGGGCTTGGGGGAGGGCTGGAATAGTCCATAAAAATGCCATCTCCCGGGGTGCCTGGGTGGCTCAGTGGGTTAAGCCTCTGCCTTCGGCTTGGGTCATGGTCCTGGGGTCCTGGGATGGAGCCCCGCACTGGGCTCTCTGCTCAGCAGGGAGCCTGCTTCCCTTCCTCTCTCTCTGCCTGCCTCTGCCTACTTGTGATCTCTCTCTGTCAAATAAATAAATAAAAATCTTTATAAAAAAAAAAAATGCCATCTCCCCTGGGGCACCTGTCTCATGGACTGCTCGTAGGCTCTACCTCCTGAACTGACTGCTCTGTCTGTTTCTTCCCCATAGTCAGGTCAGCCTGTATTCTCGCTTTGTGCCAACAATCTTGGGTTCCATGTACTGAATCTCTTCCGCCCCTTCTGCTTCAGCTTGGCACCAGCAAGTTCCTTGCCCTTCTTTGCCTCTGGAGCTAGGAGCCAGCCCTGCTTACTCCTAACCCTGAGATGGGCAAGTACCTGCATAGCTTCCTGCAAGGGACAGGAAAGATGGACAGTTGTAAGAACTGATGTCTTTTTGTTCTTCTGGTGTATAACATCTGCGCCTAATTTTCCTTATTGCTTTGAAAAGCTTTTCTAAGACGAAAAAAATAAGAGTTTCTTGGATTCTCTCTTTACATGGGTCTTTTTTAGTTATTTACACCAAGTCCTACTAAATACATGGACTTTATATTACATATCAGTATCCAAAAATATGGCCCTTTCTTTTCAAAGGATATATAATTTTTAGTTGTGATGGACATCTTGAAATGTGGGGAAATGAAAAATAAGAAGTACTGTACATTGTCTCTTATTGTCAGTGCACCTGGGTGGCTCAGTTGGTTAAGCCTCTGCCTTGGGCTCAGGTTGTGATACCAGAATCCTGGGATCGAGTCTCGAGTTGAGCTCCCTGCTTGCTGGGGAGTCTGCCTCTCACTCTGCCCCTCTCCGCCCGCTCCTGCTCTCTCTATCTCTCAAACAAATAAAATCTTAAAAAAAACCAAAAAACTGTTTTCTGTTGTTTTTCCCCAAAGAGCAAGACCACGCCCCAGAGATTTATATAAGTCAGAGGCTATACAACAATCTCAAATGATAGTATTTGGAAGAGAAGATTAAATTCAGAAATACAAAAGATTGTGAACTGCTAGTCAAACCACACTTGGGCAGTCTGTGCCACCAGCAAGTCCAGTCAAAGGGGAAAACTGGCTTTTTTAGCTTTGGCTATTTTCCTCTCCTTTTTTAAGCTAAACCTAAAAATCATAAATGCAAACAGAAGGTTTATTTGGGCTAGAAAGGGGAATGAAGAGCATTGACATTGTGCTCACCCACCAGCTTAAACTAGACAGGAGCCACAAACACATGACAGCCTGCTAAAACACAATACTAATCAATATACTCATTGATGGCCTAGAACATTATATAGCCCATTTAACAAAATATGTTGTCATCAATCTATATGCTCCAAAAAGATTTCTCTAAGATGCAGATATGATAATATAAGTTAGTCCCTGGGCATGAATGTTCAACGCTCCTCAGGGTAAGTGTTTCTGTATCCCTCTGAGGCAGGGCCACCACTGGCTAAAAGATTATCTAAAAAATCCTGATAAACATTTTCTCCTCTATCGCCCTATTTCAAGTCTCCAAATAAGCAGAATAAAACAACAAACTAAGGTATAAATGACTATGTTTTGGTGTGCTTAAAATAACCAAATACAGGGGCGCCTGGGTGGCTCAGTGGGTTGAAGCCTCTGCCTTTGGCTCGAGTCATGGTCCTGGGATCCTGAGATCGAGCCCCATATCGGGCTCTCTGCCCGGCAGGGAGCCTTGCTTCCCTTCCTCTCTCTCTGCCTGCCTCTCTGCCTACTTGTGATCTCTGTCAAATAAATAAATAAATAAATAATCTTAAAAAAAAAAAAAACCAAATACATTTAGAGGAAAGAAAGAGTGAGTACTCAATATAGTATAGCTTTCCCCAGATTTCCATGTTTCCCTGAAGAGAGGGCTCTCCCCAGCTCTCTTGCTTCAGACTTTCTCCAGAACTTACTGTCATGGCAATGTCCAAACCCCAGGATCCCAGGCCTTCCAAGCTGTCACTGGTGGCCTCTCCTCAGGGGAAGCTGATGGTTCCATCCCTGGTCTCAAATCTTCCAGTTCAGGGCTCTCAGGTCTGCAGGTGACAAGTTAGCCTACTCCAGAATTATCCCTCCCGAATGGGCAAATTCCATGCTGGGTGGGCCCCCGCTGTCTGAACCAGAGTAACTCCCAAGCTAGCCCTAATCAGAACTGAGTTCTCAGAGACTCTGTAAGCATTCAAGGGTATGAGTGGATGGCCCCTTTATGTTCTGAGATTAAGTACGCCCTTGTGTCTTTGGGTAAGAGCGAGAATTTTAAAAACACTTAGAACAG
The DNA here is from genome assembly GCF_002288905.1 of Enhydra lutris kenyoni. Taxonomy (NCBI): domain Eukaryota; kingdom Metazoa; phylum Chordata; class Mammalia; order Carnivora; family Mustelidae; genus Enhydra; species Enhydra lutris. Next base: position 1,141,121 of record NW_019154122.1, read on the forward strand.
CATCTCTCTATAAAAAAGGAAATGAATGAATTCTGAATAATTCATGAATTAATAATATATGAATTCTGAAGTTCTAAGCATTTCTTCTATAGATCTTAGCCATGAGAGCTTAAAATCTAGGTCTGGTGCCAATCCTTGAGCCAGCTTTAGTTGTATGTACACTTAAAACAAACAAAAACACAAAAACAAAAATATAAAGCAGAAAAATAAAGCAGGTTGATAAACCTCTTTAAAGCAGCATGATTAGAACAAAGGAGGCAGAAGTCAAGAAGAAACTCCAGTCTGGTCCCAGCACTCCGACCACAGCTTGGTCCCCTGGACTAGCCATTTAAACTTCCAGGGCTCATTAACTTCATTGAAACAAAGACAGGACGCTGGTCTAGATGCCTCTGATAACTCTTCCAGCTCCAAAAAAAATAATCACCATTCTAAATTCCACTCAGTTTTGTTAAATGCATCTCCGCTAGGCAAACTGTGGATCACTTTTCCTTTGTGAATCTTCATACCAGATACTATTCAACTATATTAAAGTCAGAGGTGATCTCTTATTAAGAACAAGCACTAAGGGGCGCCTGAGTGGCTCAGTGGGTTAAAGCCTCTGCCTTCGGCTGAGGTCATGGTCCCAGTGTCCTGGGATCGAGCCCCACATCGGGCTCTCTGCCCAGCAGGGAACCTGCCTCCTCCTCTCTCTCTCTGCCTGCCTCTCTGCCTACTTGTGATCTCTGTCTGTCAAATAAATAAATAAAATATTAAAAAAAAAAAAAAAAAAGAAAAAAACAAGCACTAAAAATAAAAAAGATGAATCTTCTGTCTTGGGGACCAAAAAAAAAAAAGGGGGGGGAGACTAGAAAAGAACCAAAAAGAGACTTTTGTTTCAACATTTCTACAGAATATGGATCACTTTACAACTTGTAGTCAGTTTTAAATTCTCTTCCTTGACCAGGAAAGTAAAACAAGTAACAGTCAGCAAGAAGAATCCCTCCAAGGGGCACTGGGTGGCTCAGTGGGTTAAAGCCTCTGCCTTCGGCTCAGGTCATGATCTAGGGTCCTGGGATCGAGCCCTGTATCAGGCTCTCCATTCAGCAGGAAGCCTGCTTCCCCCTCTCTCTCTGCCTACTTGTGATGTCTGTCTGTCAAATAAATAAATAAAATCTTAAAAAAAAAAAAAAAAAAAAGAATCCCTCCAGTCTCGGGCTGTATTTGAGAGGGAGCTTAATGCCAAGTGCACACAAAACTGTCATCTCTTTTGCTTGCGGGCCCTGAAACTGCAGGAAAGTGGCTCAAGTGACACCCTGACCCAGCCCATCTTCAAGTGACTGCTAAAGGATCTCACAGACCTGCCATGGACTATTCCACATCAAGGGAAAAGAGGGTGATACTAAGCTGGCAAAATGAGCTTGATATAATTTTTTTTAAAGATTTTATTTATTTCTGGGATGCCTGGGTGGCTCAGTTGGTTAAGCGTCTGCCTTCGGCTCAGGTCATGGTCCTGGGGTCCTGGTATCGAGTCCTGCATCGGGCTCCTTGCTCCATGCGGAGCCTGTTTCTCCCTCTGCCTGCTGCTCTCCCTGCTACTTGTACTCTCTCTCTCTCTGACAAATGAATAAATTAAAATCTTTAAAAAGAAAAAAGATTTTATTTCTTTGAGAGAGAGCGTGCGAGCAGGGAGGGGCTGGGGAAGGGAGAAAAGAATTTGAAGCAGACGCCACCATGAGCACGGAGCCTTACTCGCTGCAAATTCGGACCTGATCCAAAACCAAGAGTCAGATGCTTAACCAACTGTGCCATCCAGGCACCCCTCAAATATAATTTCAGTGAAAAAAGTTGGATACAAAAACTATACAAATGCTATGGCCGCAGCTATATAAGTGTAGTTGATGAAAAGAACATACAGTGATTCGTGTCATGTGGTGGGACCATTCCCCCTTTTCCCTGCCTAAATTTTATTTTCTTTCTTTTTTTTTTTTTTTAAAGATTTTATTTGTTTACTCGACAGAGAGAGATCACAAGTAGGCAGAGAGGCAGGCAGAGAGAGAGAGAGAGGGAAGCAGGCTCCCTGATGAGCAGAGAGCCCGATGTAGGACTCGATCCCAGGACCCTGAGATCAAGACCTGAGCCGAAGGCAGAGGCTTAAACCACTGAGCCACCCAGGCGCCCATCTGCCTAAATTTTCTGTAATTTTTTTGATATTTACAATGTTTTAAAATTGACCACTGAAGAGAAAAATGTAAACAAATCTCATTCTAATTTACATTATTCCCAGCACTTAGTAAAATAAGTGAACTTCTTCATTGCTTTTTCTGTTTTTATCTAGAATTTTTCTCAGGTCAGAATTAAAAATATTTTGGCTACCTACATTACACATCTGTTTCTAAACATCTTGGGTAAAGAGCTCAAAAATCAAGCTGGCAGAAATCAGGTCATCTTGTAAGATGTATTTTTCAAACATAAAGGGGACTTTGGACTGGCTTTCACAGGTTCCCAATCTCTTCCTGGGTAGGATCCTAAAGGAAACACTTACTCCCAATGTCCCACCTTCCCCCACCATCCCTAAACTTAGCGGGCTATCAGCATCCTTTTTCCATGCAGGGCTAGACAGTGACTATCTTCACCTTTATAGCCCATACCGTCTCTGTGGCTGCTACTCAACAACCACCGTAACACAAAAGCAGCCACAGATGTGGTGCGCCTGGTGGGGGGGTAAGCCTCCACCTCTTGGTTTCAGCTCAGGTCATGCTCTCAGCATCAGGAGATCCAGCCCCACTTCGGGCTCGTAGCTCAGTGGGGAGTCGGCTTGACATTCTCTCTCTCCCTCTCCCATGGCACCTCCCCACCCTGCCCTGCACGCATGTGTTTTCTCTCTTTCAAATAAATAAATAGATCTTAAAAAAAAAAAAAAAAAGGCTGCCACAGACGCTACATAAATGAATGAGCGTGGTTGTATTCCAGTAAAACTATTTTTTACAAAAACAGGCAGTGAGCCAGATTTGGCCTGTGAGCAGTAGCTTGCCAGCCTGTGGTCTACACACCCTGGAGAGCATGGATGGGGCTCAGAGGGATGGAGAAAAGACCTGAATGTCTACTTGCTCCTCTTAAGGAATGGCTGTCAAACCTTTTTACAGCCACACTGATCTAAAAGAATTCTCTTTGAAAGTGTTACTGATGAATTTTTCCACCAAAAGTCACAGAATGGGTACCTTGAATGTAGCAGTTCCCAGCCACATTACCCGTAGAATGCTACCTACAGAATGTTTTGCAATTAATTTACTATTAATAATACAGGACTGGTTTTTCAAATGATTTTTTAAAAAAACATTTATAAAACAAGAAGCAGGAGATCAGTCTTCTCCCAATAGCCAGCCTGGCCAGCACACAATCCTGGGCGTGTCTGCGGTAGCGAAGGGCTCACGGCTCACGTACACACTGTATGTTTGCATCAGGAGCCTTCCGGGGTGCTGCATCCAGCCCCTCTCCATCTTAAAATAACAACCCCTTTCTCTAGCTAACAACTCAACCTGTCAGGTTTGGATCAGTTATAGTCTTACTAATATCCATCAAAGCACGCATGAAGTCAAACAGGAGGAAATGGGAGATAGCCAAGAAGGGCAAGAGGAACTGATAAGGCCTCCTACAACCACGCTGAATAATTTGCTCACATACTCTTCTTTTTATAAACATGCACTGTCGTTCATCTTAGAAAAACTGGAAAATGCATGAAAGTAAAAAGAAAAATTAAAGCCCCAATACTATCATGAGGCAATAACTATTGTTATCATTTTAGTTCCATTCCCTCCAAGTTATTTTTCTGTGTCTATGAGGGGAAAAAAAAGATGTTTTTGATAAAATTGCTTTCTACTTTCTTCATTATTACGTCATGAGCCCTTCCCTGTATTGTTCAATATGGCTCAAAAATGTGATTTGGTAATGTCTATATTAAAAGTCCATCAAATGGTTGGACCATATTTTATTTAAAATTTTCCCCTATTGTCAGATATTTATATCATCTCTTTATTTTTTTGAATATGTTAGAAATTGAATATAATCCTATGCAAGCCATAAAACTATTTAAATATAATACTTTCTATTTATGTATTTGACAGCAGGTATTCCCAAAACAGAGTAATTTCTGGGGTCCTCCAATCAAGGCACATCAGAGTGCACGTTAGTGACCACAAGAAGAGGCCTACAACCCAGAATGAGCATGGGGGCACTTGACCCGTGCATGGGAAAACTGGCCATCTGAGTCCTTGAACTTCTTTACTAAAGGCAGATCGGGCAGAGTCAACCAATGTTGCAACTGTGGCCCACGTGAGATGCTGTCACAAGACTGAGCCTTGTCTGCCCTCTCTGTAAAACCCAGCAGAGGAAAACTGTTTTGCCTTGACTGCTATTATTAAAACTGTGTAGGAGAAAGGATGTTAAAAAGTTTGGGGCACATGTTTTGTTTATAGTATATAGTAAATTTGTGGGATATTTCCTTTGAAATAGAAGGTCAACTAATTGGTCTTTTTCCCATGGATGCCTGGAGAGGGTCCGCTGCTGAGTGTTTTCTCTGCAGGCCATCATGCGCAGAATGTCGTAACGAACACATGTGGATGTTGGCCTGGCAGCGTCAACTGCATGGGACGCTTCTGCAAGTGGCCGGGGGCCCAGAAACCTCCAGAGCCTTTAGCGGTAGAACCCAAATATATTTCCCTTAATCTAGCCGCCAGTCAGAAAATTAAGACAAATTAATAATCTAGCTCATATAATTTATAATGCTGGAAACCTTGCCTCCTAGGATAAATTGTCTGCTCTTAATTAAGCCAAAGGAAAAGGGATAGAAGATAACTTAGCAGAGGGAGGGAGTTATAATTGTCCTCTTGAATTACACATAAAAAAAGCTCCAGTTCAGATCCCAGTCTCCAGATTGAAAGATACGAAGTAAAAGGAACATATGTGTATTTTAGAAAACATAAAAAACAGAGAAAAATTAAGGCTGGGCCAGTCAAGGTAATACAACAATGTTATTCTTTTACTTAAAGAGGGAAAGGAACACATCTGATTAAAATTTAAGTCTAATGTTGTATTTACCTACTGGATTTTTAGAAATTACTTTTCAAACCTAATTTTCCCAATTACCTGGAGGATAATCCACAGTTTAAGTGGAGTTAACAAAAAACAAGCACAAGGTGGTAAGGACAACTTTCTCGACACCCCCCCCACCCCACCTTCTGTACCTTTCTGACAAAGAGCCGTGCATGCACGGGACATGGACTCTTCACTGTGTGTCTGTGCCACAGGAACTTTGGATATGCAAACAGAAAAGGACCAGGACTACAGGTATGTCTCTCAACACCACAGGAGGAATCAAGTTACATGTAAATTGGTCCAACATGCAATGAAATCACTGTCACCTCTTACTTCCAACATTGGAAAGAGCTGGAGTCAATGCCTCAGGACAGTGGCACTAGGGGACCAACAAAGCCATGTGAAATGAACATGAAACGAACACTAAAAAGTCAAATCCCACAGAGTTAACAGTCACAGTATCTGATCACAAACAAGGCCTACAGGCCCATATGGAAGTATCTACTTTTCAAGACCTAAGTCAGCTTTACTGGAAAGTGGCAGTCAAGACACAGCACACACTTACCTTACCAGTGCATCTGGTTTGCTTAGCTGGTTATTAGGAATACAGTTTTCCATTAAGTCCTTGTGTGTACTTGGGCTCTTGCTCGTGCATTTTTGCTTCTTCTCGTTTTTACTAGATGAGGAAGGAATGCTCCCATTTGTGGCGCTATGACTGCGAGGTGATGAGTTCACAACTCCGCTGGCATTTTTGTAATTTTTTGAGGAAGCAGTGCATGAGTCCTCTTTCAAGAGATTTTCTGTACTTCCCACAAGATCATTATTCAATCTTTTACTATTGATATGGTTTTCCATATACTCAATTTCTTGTATTTTCGAGTCTACAGGTTGTAGAATATTGTTGTTATTTATTCCAAGGTTGTGTTTTTTGGCATCCTTGTCCTTTTCTTTCCCTTTTTCTCGGTATTCTATCTCTGGCAAAGTTGTGGAGAGTTTTTTGTTGGCTGGGATACCTCCGTTGTGGTGTATAAGGATCGAGGAATCCATATCAGGCAATCCTTTGGCTGCTACAATACCAAAAACAAACCAACAAACAAAAAACCCACACCGGAATATTTAGTTGTATAAAACCACAGCACAGACTGAGTCAAGAAACTGCATTATCTATGGTTAGAAACTCACTATATCAATTTGCAAACTCATTGAGAAGCAATAACCACACCACATCTCGCTAACTTCAAGAAGCAAATCCAGATAAATTTGAGAAGCTGCACATTCAGAAAATCACCATCGCTTATAAACACCAAGCTGTTACAGTTCTGGCCTTGAAAAGAAGATGAGGATTTTATAATTAAATCATACTTATCAGTCAGATCCAACTTGCTTATCACTGGAATGAAGAGGACACAAGCCGGTCACTCTTAAGAGGCCTTATTTTAAGAGATGCTAACCAAACTGTTAATAACTTTACTGAAAAGACAGCGATTACATAAAAGAAGAGGTGCGATGTTAGGATATAGGGCATTATCCTTTTCTTGATCGAGCATCAAGGTAATAAGAAGTCTGTGTCATTTATTAGACCACTCAACGAGAATTTTCTGTATGAGGTCTACACACTCCAGTTTGTCCAAGTCTACCTGAAGAGATATTTTTGCACCATACAGAGAATAAGAGTTTGGTATATATCAACTAAAAACATGACTCTAAACTTCCAACCCTCAAATCAAAGAAAACCAATCCTGCTGTCAATCCATCTGCTGAATTGGATCTATGCCCATTAGAGATCCTGTTAGAAAAAGCTCTCTTTAAGATCCACCTTGCATCATATGAACCACTTAGAATGGGACCTACCCACCTCTGCTCCATTCAGAAGAATTTTAACTTATAAAACAATTGTTTCTACCTCTCGATCTTGCTTCTACTTTGGTTCTTGGCCTGCCTCAATTACAAGCTCACAGAGTTATACATATACATTGCTACCGCGAATAAATGTTTTTAAATATTTATAACAGATAAAATATTAAAATATAAAATAAGCTTTAAAAATAAAATAAAATAAGCATAGTTAAAGCACATGGTCTTTGGGCACTAGGTAGTTAACCCCCACACCCTGTTACTTCATGATCAAACAAAGCAATGGCCCTGAAAGGGAACACTAGAAAACAGGAAAATCCTTGGTCATTTTCCAAAGTCCTACCCACTTTGCCAGGGGAAAAAAAATTCTACTGATAGACAAAATAATGACTCATCTACTGAGCCAACACAACTTCAGGGTAAAGACCTACCTTCCTCGGCCTCTTTTTCCTGCTTCTGTAGCATCTGTTGCTCTGGGGGGAGAGCTTGTTGAAGAAGCTGCATGTAAAATTCGTTCTCTTTTTGCACTTCCTTCTGCTTCCTTAATCGCATTTTGTAGCTTACATAACTTTTGAAGCCAAAGCCCAAAGTCACCACAGGGTACCCAATACTAGAAAGAAGAAAATCTAGCCAGTTATCGCCAGTAAAAAACAAACAACACATGCATCAAACACATGAGGACACCTAGGACTGAAATAAAGAAATAAATTCTAGATGACGAAGGTATTAGAGCACTTAGTAAACACAGACGTATATGGGATGTCTGCTGTGGAAATGAGAGGCAGCTGGCACACAGAACACACCCGTCGGGAGCAGAAGGACTGCTAGACCATTAGAGGCTGCTCACCAGACTCTGGCATTCTTCAAACCAGCTCAAGAACTTAACCCAGTGACTGCTGGATATAGTGGCTAATGCCTTTGATGAACAGCAAACTCCCTCGTGCACTATTAGAACTTGGGATCTGTATGCTTTTAAGAACAGGGCAGAGATTCTATGATTGGGCATAAGTGAACACTGTAAGTGTTAGAAAATCAAAAGGGACACGTGTTCATTTTTAATACCACAGCCAGGGTCAAATTCAGGTGACTACTTTATTCTTGCTGCCTGAGGAGTATTGTCAATGAGCTGTTCCTGAAAAATCAGTTCATAAATCCTGTCATACATAAATTCAAGAGTTGTTTAAATAAGTATTGATATTATCAGTGCCAATATTTGTTTTATACTCTCAAGTTAAACCAGCTGCACTTATAACTCTAACCTCTGGGATAAAAAGTTGAAATATTTTCATTCAACTCATCAGTCTGTCTAATACCATTTCAAAGCCTCTGCAACCCTGTCAAAACTCACAGTAAGCTTCAGTAACATTCAAACTTATAAATTATAATTAGCCCAAATGTGATCCCACTACAAATTTAATGTGACAAGTTTTATTGACCAAGTTATTGAATTCACTTGCCTGTGAAAAGACTTTAAAATAATAGAAACTGAAAAAAAAAAATAATAGAAACTGTATCTTTTTAGTTGATTCTGTTTATTTTGGTTTCTGCCATAAATATTAGCAAAAATTAAGTCAGTTCATTTAAGCGTCATGAAATAGCCATACATTTCATCGAGGCATTTTAGAATCGCTATCTGATTATAATAAAAATAGATAACATTATCAGACACCTTTGTGCTTGAAATTAAGTTACATATTTTACATATATCCCCTCATTTCCTCTTTCCCATGACCCCACAAGACAGGTTCCTAATACGTGGGTGAGAGGGCTAAGGCTTAGAGAGGATGACAGGTTTGAGGCAACAATTCTGTGAGGGGAAGGAGCCGGGGTTCTCATCTGCCTGAAAAGAGGGCTCACGGCTCTTTACCACTATGTTACGTTGTCTTCTTGTAAAAGCTCTAAGAAAAAACTTATAATTGAACTTACCATTCTACACTGAACGCACTGAACTGACTTACAGATTAAGAACACACATAATACTTACCAGTGAGCAGCAAATGGACGACAAAGGTCTACATGAAAATTTTTGAGATCTTTAAATCTAATTGCTGCTTCAATATAAACAAAGAGTATCCAGAGGGACACTGTGGGCAAACACACTCCCCTTTCTGTGGGAAAGCAGTAGAGAGACAAGCATCAGTGATACGTTAAACTAACATAACAGATGGGTTGTTTCGGAGACAAGTTCAACTACGGTAGCTTTCTTATTTTTTGAGTAGAGTTGACACACGATGTTACATCAGTTACATGTGTACAACATAGTGATTCAACTTCTCTATATGTTATGTTGTGCTCACCACAAGTGTACTTACCATCTGTCATCACATAAGCCTATTACAATATCATTGGCTATATTCCCTATGCTGTGCCTTCTACTCCTGCAACATTCATTCCATCACTGGAATCCTGTACCTCCCACTCCCCTTCACCCATGTGGCCCCTCCCCCTATACTCCTTCCCTCTGGCAACCATCACTTTGTTCTCTCAACTAGAGTAACTTTCATTAAGACTTTCAAACTAATTAAAAAACAGTATGATCCAGGGGCACCTGGGTGGCTCAGTCAGTTAAGTGTCCGATGCTGAGTTTGGCTCAGGTCATGATCTCAGGGCGAGAGATCAAACCCCATGTCAGGCTCTGCGCTCAGCACAGAGTCTGATTGAGATTGTCTCTCCCTCTCCCTCTATCCTGCTCCCCACACTCTAGCTCGTTCTCCAAAAATAAATAAACACATTTAAAAAAAAAAAAAAGGAACATGATCCAAACTGAAAACTTCTATCTGACAAAAGAAGTGATGGAGGGGCGCCTGGGTGGCTCAGTGGGTTAAGCCTCTGCCTTCTGCTCAGGTCATGATCCCAAGGTCCAGGGATTAAGCCCCGCATCGGGCTCTCTGCTCAGCAGGGAGCCTGCTTCCTCTTCTCTCTCTGCCTGCCTCTCTGCCTACTTGTGATCTCTGTCTATCAAATAAATAAATAAAATCTTAAAAAAATTAAAAAAAAAAAAAGAAGAAGCGATGGAATCACAGACAAAAATAAAAGACAAACATCTGGCAAAAAATATTTACAGTATGTAAAAGAAAGGAGTCATAGCCCAACCATACAAAGAGCTCCTACAAATCAATAAAAAGGCAACTGAAAAAAAGAATTTGAAAATTATAAAAGAAAAATATAGATGGCTAAAAACATATGAAAAGATGTCCAACTTCACTACTGATTAGGGAGATACAAATGTTTCAAAAAAGAGATTCCATTTTTTTAGCCTATCAGATAAAGCAAAAATTTAAAAGACAGGTAATATAGGGAGTAAGGCAAAGGGCTCATTCTCATACTTGGCAAAAATATAAAGTGGGGCAACATTTTTAAGAAGACAGTTTGTCAGTATAATTAAATTTAAAATCTTATACATCTGACCCAGAAATTCCAATTCTGGGAATCTACTCTACAGGAAAAAAAAAAAAAAAGCCCTGGAATAAATGTATAAGAGTACTCACTATATTATTATTTCTTTTTTTTTTTTAAAGATTTTATTTATTTATTTGACAGACAGAGATCACAGGTAGGCAGAGGCAGACAGAGAGAGAGAGAGGGAGAAGCAGACTCCCTGCTGAGCAGAGAGCCCGATGCGGGGCTCGATCCCAGGACCCTGAGATCATGACCTGAGCCGAAGGCAGAGGCTTAACCCACTGAGCCACCCAGGCACCCCACTATATTATTATTTCTAATAGCAAAAAAATGTAGAATCATTTTAAATGTGTATCAACAGAGAACTGTTTGATAAGTCTGTATACTGAAATATGATGCAGCTTTTCAAAGAATGATCTGCACTAACATGATATGTAAAAAAAATAAATTCTGGAGAATAAGTTATTGCACAAAGAAATGTTTCTGACATTTAATTTCTGTTCTACAACTTTTTTTTTTTAAAGATTTTATTTATTCATTTGAGTAAGAGAGAGAGAGCACAAGCAGAGGGAGAGGCATTGGGAGAAGGAGAAGCAGCCTCCCCACTGAGCTGGGAGCCAGACAGATGGACAGACAGGGGCTCAATGCCAGGACCTGGAGATCATGACCAGAGCCAAAGGCAGATGCTTAACCATCTGAGCTACCCAGGCACCCCGTTCTAGAAATTTTTTATTCTTAACTGTAAGCTTACATTTCTTTTATAATTAAAAACAATTTTTGTGAGTGCCTAGGTGGCTTAGTTGATTAAGTGTCTGCCTTCCGCTCAGGTCATGATCTCAGGGTCCTGGGATCCAGCCCTCCATCAGGCTCCGGGCTCATCAAGGAGCCTGCTTCTCTCTCTGCCTGCCACTCCCCCTGCTTGTGCATGTTCTCTGTCTCTTTCTCTCTGACAAATAAATAAAATCTTAAAAAAATAAAAATAAAAACAATTTTCAAGGGAGGAAAATGCAACTTGCAATATAGAATAAATAAGATAAAAATAATGAGGTAATTTCCATTAATTTTTAGAATCAAAATCTGTAGGCTAGGTCTATCTGTGTCAGGACATGATTAATAATGGGATTTTTTTTTTTTTAAATGAAGATGGACTACATAAGCATGAGGTCCAGTAACTGTGGAAAGAGATCCTCTGAGACTATTTAAGGCAAGCGAGTTATAAAGGAGAGAACAGGGAGTTAGGGGAGGGAAATCAGTAATCTGAAGAACTAAATGGCTTTTTACTAAGGATCTTTGGGATAAAACAAAAGAAAAACCATAGTATCTTGGAACTACAAAGAAGAACTACAAAGAAGAACTCCTTATCATAGTGAAGAGTAAAGTAAGGCCCAGAGTTTACGCAAATTGGGTCCAAGTTCACAGAGATAATACTGGGTCTGCTCCTAAGGAGAACTTAAGTCCCCTTAGGCCTAATCCCTGCAGTATAGAAAATGGTAAAAGCTCTGTGAAGGCAGCAAATGGCCTCAACCATTCTTACAGATTTAACATACAAAAAAAAAGGGGCATTTTCACAGTATACAAAGACAAACAGCAACCCCTAGGATAAGACATTTTCAAATTCATTTCAAAATGCATTTTCAAAAATTTATATTCTCTAACTCCCTATATTAATTTCTAAAGTTATCATATACATAATAAGCACATTACAGAAAAAAAATTTTTAGACAAAATACCTATTTCTACATTTATCAAATAATCAAATCATGTAGAAAATATTTTTGAGCAAGTGAATCATGTTGTACATCCGGTTTCATATTCTGTTTTTTTCCCTCTTCATAGCAAGGAAGTTTATGATATAATCATTCTTTTGTTGTAATAAATAATTTCATCAGCAATTCCTAATTAACTTATGAATTTTAAATTTTAACAAGTGGTAAGAGAAATTAATACCAAATTATATAAAATGTACTTATATTTGTCTGGCCCAATAAGAACACAAAGTTTGCTTTGTTTTGTTTGAGCGCTAATCGTTTATTTGAGCACTAATCATTCCAAATTAAAACATACTTCACAGGGGCACCTGGGTGGCTCAGTGGGTTAAAGCCTCTGCCTTCGGCTCAGGTCATGATCCCAGGGTCCTGGGATCGAGCCCCGCATCGGGCTCTCTGCTCAGCAGGGAGCCTGCTTCCTCCTCTCTCTCTCTCTCTCTCTCTCTCTCTCTCTCTGCCTGCCTCTCTGCCTACTTGTAATCTCTGCCTGTCAAATAAAACAAAACAAAACAAAACAAAAAAAACATACTTCACAACTTAGCTATTCCAACATTTCTGAGCCTAGGGCTAAAGAGAGGCCAGTATCACTCATGATATTAGCTTCACTGCTGCCCTGTGGGTCACCCACTGCACTCGTTCCCAATAGGTTCTGTTAATAGTTATAGGAGTTGTTTTTTCCAAACTACTAAGACATTATTAAAGTAATTTAGGAAATCATTATAGGTCATCAGAGTCATGGATTGTTGAGCTGGAAGGTTCCCCTAGACATTATCTAGATTATTCCACCTTCTTATGACAAAGAAGAAACTGATGGGGTGACTGCGTGGCTTAGAAGGTTAGGTGGTGACTCTCGATTTGGGCTCAGGTCATAATCTCAGGGTCGAGTCTCCTAGAGATTCTTTCTCTCCCTCTTGCCCCCCCTCCCAATAAATAAATAAATCTTAAAAAGAAGAAGAAGAAGAAGAAGAAGGAGAAGAAGAAACTAAGACCTACACAGAATGACAAGTGTAGATGGCAACTCACTTGAAACGAAGACCCAGGACAAGAAAATACAAGGAAAAACTAAAGTATAAAAAAAATCACTTTAATTAGAGGAAAGCAGACTTAGAAACTGTTGTGTTAGCTTATAAATCAAGTCAGATATGAGAGCATGCTAAGAGGGAGAAACCCATGCTCACAGTGGGTACTTCAAATAACAGAGCTGACCTGTGCCTTCTACATGGGCCAACATCAGCCTCTCAGCACCTTTGAGAAGAGAAGGAATGCTGCTCCAGAGAGCTTTTATGAGCTGGTACTCCCTCAGTGGTCAATCCTACAGGCTGCATCCGGGCCTAAGCATCAAGTTTCATGCAGCTTTGCAAAGAAGCATAACACTCTGAGAGCCAGTCCGCACGTCCCCATGCGTCCCACTCAGGCTTTCACAGTGGACTGGAGCTATGAAAACATCTCATCTCATCTTGGTTTGAGACAGTAGAAGTGCAGCTTTAGGAAGAATGGAGAGTACTGTGTGGCTCTACTCCAGTCAGAACATACCAGAAACAGTGCATTTGGTGAAGAGAACCATTAAGAACTAGAGAGATCAGGATGCTGAAAGTCTTTCAAATAACATACAAGTCAAAGCTGATGAAACCAGAGATGTTGTGCCTACAGACAAGAGGGCCTGAGAGGATAGGACAGTGCTTTAAATCCCTACAGAAATGTTAACCATGGTTTCCACACTCCTTTGGTGTGGCTCTAATGTAGGGATGCAGTGTTGGAGCTTGAGGGGATGATCTGGAGACCCCTTGAATCTGAAGGAAAAGCTCTGTATACTTCCCTATACTTGTGGGGGAAAGCCTCCTTACATCCTCTACGAGATAAACAAGCCCCCCCAAAACAGTCAAGAGGTACTGGGTCAAAAGTGTTAAGGAAGAAAATTCTGGCTCAGTATGAGGAAGAACTTTCTATTACAGTGGCCCCGAAAACTGAGTTCCCTGTCACTGTAGCCTTTCTTTTTTTTTTTTTTTTTTTTTGTCAGAGAGAGAGCAAGCACAGGCAGACAGAATGGCAGGCAGAGACAGAGGGAGAAGCAGGCTCCCCGCCAAGCAAGGAGCCCGATGTGGGACTCGATCCCAGGATGCTGGGATCATGACCTGAGCCGAAGGCAGCTGCTCAACCAACTGAGCCACCCAGGCGTCCCCACTGTAGCCTTTCAATCAGAGACTAAACCACTATGTGTCAGGGATGCTGTGGGGATTCTTATACCAAATAAGGGTTCAACTAAATGACCTCAAACATTCCTTTCAAAGCTGAAACTCCAGGAACATTTTTTTCTATGTGGAACATGGCTGTCTCGGAGTCTACCTAAATAGAAATCACTTCAACTTAAAAAAAAAAAAAAAGAGTATTTTCATAATGAGAATTGGTTATCGAAATGTCTACAATCGAGATGTCAAATCAAAAAGGCTTAAACTTTTCATTCAGTAATGAAAAAATATAAAATATATTTTAGAGGCATCATCTATTAGGAAAAGACCACTTAAAAATGTCCACATCGTCACCTGGGTGGCTCAGTCAGTTAAGCATCTGCCTTCAGCTCAGGTCATGATCCCAGGGTCCTGGGATCAAGTCCTGCATTGGGCTCCCTGCTCAGCAGGGAGCCTGCTTCTCCCTCAGTCCCTTCCCTGGTCAACTGCGCACGTGCGCTTTCTCTCTCTCTCTCTCTCTCTCTCTCGTGCACACACATACAAAAATAAATAAATAAATAAATAAATCTTAAAAAAAAAAGTCCATATTAAACTCAACTCTAAATAATGTATTCAATGAAATCACTACATTAAAAAAGTTTGAATCTAAGATTTCTATCCGTCTAAGAAGCCATTAAGACTTACCTGTGTGCCATACGTACTGAACCCATACATATGTGCTAGCAGCAAAAAAAAGCCATTGTATGGGGATGAACAGCAGACATATTATATTTGACGTGAATGCTACACAAACAAAAAATACTGAGAAGGCCTAAAGGAAAAAACAAAACAAAATTAAAAACACATCTTAGAACTTGTTATTTCAAACAGATTATTAAAAGCATGTTGGACAAAATCTCTGAAACTGCCATGCAAGAACTATAGAGCAAGTTTAAACATTTAAAAGCCGCCATGTAAAAAACAGAGGTTAATTCAATATTAAAAAGTAATCCTATTTATGTCCTCAGTCATGAAGAACTGGACCAGGACAGGCTGACGTTGGGTCGCAGTGAGTTCATTTGGACTCCCCAGGTGGGTTACCTAGAACAACTAGAACTTTAACACAGAAAAGCCTCCTCTCTCCTCCTAAAACATTCCTAAAGAGCCTCATTCTTAAAGAACAGGCTGTTGGAGCACAAGTGAATCATGATAGTAAGAATTAGGCTGATGTTAAGGATTTTAATAATGCAGCCTTTCTCTGGACACACCACTGGGTATTCCCCAAGAAGCCATGAGCCTGAAGCTATCTTTTTGAGGATCTGGATTTCTGAGTAGAAGAGTTCCAGGTTTAAGGTGTCGCCATGGAACATAAGAGAACTGCACGTCAACCAGGGGAACAAGCCTAGGCCTGTGCTCTTGCTCTAACCCAGTAGTTTTCAAAACATAGTCTGGGGATTCCCAGGGGCAGCAGGGGAGTCTCTGAGATCCTTTCAGTGAGTCTTCCAGGTCAACACCATTTTCATAACAACATTAAGATGTTATATGCCTTTTTCATGTTCATTCACTCAGGAGTAAGGTGGCTTTTTTGAGAAGCTACATGATATGTGATTTTGCAATCCACCAAGTTCAGAGGCAGATATGAAAATGCAGCTGCCTTCCATTAAACCAGACATTAAAGACATTTGCAAAAATGTGGTCAAATCTTCTAATTTTTTTGTTTTGAAAAACAGTTATTTTTCATAAAAATGTAATTTTCATTAACATGCAATAGGCTTATTATTTTTAAGTGAATTAACAAACATTTAAATTTGTTTTCAGTTTTGATTTCTAATACAGTTAATATGGAGAGATCAAACCCAGATAAATAAAAGCTCCTTGAAATCTTCAGTAGTTTTTAAGACTTTAACGGGGCTCTGAGACCACAAAGTTTGAGAACCACTGCTCTAACTCTAACCCAATCACTGACACAGTGATAAGGCTCCAGAAATACTTCAGAGTAGGACTGGGTAATTATTGCTTCCTTCACTACTCTGTTTCCCTCCTAAGGTCTTTGGCCCTCCCCTTCTTTTCACTGGAATGGTAGAGATGGGGAGGGGGTGTATAATGATTTGATCGCAGTTTGTTTTTTATTTTTAATCATCAGCTACTGAAGATTTTCTTAGAAAATTAAACCCCTTATACTTGAAAAATGTATTAATAAACATACCAGTCCCTGGTATCTGAAGGAATCATAGACGCTCCTGATGAAAAGCCAAAACGGCCACAGGTATTCAAATCTGAACTCCAGGACAAAATCTGCCAGGAGGACAAGCGCCCACACTACCAGGAATTTCAGGTATAAAAATGTACTGCAATGCATAAAAATAAAGAATTAATTCAAGGTCACTGGCGAAGGACTAGAAAAAGAAAACGCACTGTTTTCGTTAAGAGACCAAAAATATCTTCATATACCATGAAAACAGGTAGAGATGTTTCCGTAAGCCACCTAAATTTTAGAAGCTCTGGCTTTCACTCTGAGACCCACAACTATCAAAGTAAGATGATGACCACAAATGCTTAATTCTATTTAAGATGGAAAGAAATTTTACATTTCACCACTATTTTAAAATGTACTAAGTGTCTGATTTAAAATACTGCAACACTCTCAAAATTACAGCTTTCCAGCTCTTCTTCATTAGAAGAAAATGTCATGGTTGAAAAGCTTCGAATTTGCTGTTTCCCTCCCCCCTACATCTGTGTGAAGAGTCTTTGAAATTCTTGATGCACATCCCTACATGCTTGAAGGATTCTGTTTTTTTTCCTCTTTTCTCCCCTTGCCTTTCCATGTAGTATTCACCTGCATTAACCAAACAAAAACCAAATGACTTCCGCAAATAGAAACTAACTTAGGGAGCAGTTGCCAATTACTACCATGGGTTGTGTGCATTAAAGGAAACAATCCTAAGTACCCCAGCCTTGCTCTAGCTAAGATGTAAATGTGTGCTTCCAGCTCCCTCTGGATTTACGTTAAGTAGAAGCAGACTTTGATACGCCAAACAGGTAGCTCAAAACAAGGTAAGGACATGGATTAAAATCTCGAAGTCCATATTTCTAGTTCATGAGTTATACAATAGATAAATAGAAGACTTCAGATTAATAAGCCCCTTACTAATAAGCCCCTAATTCTATGTCCTTAACCCAGTCAATTCTGGAGCAGATTAAGTTTAGGCATTAAAAAATAAAAAAAGGTTTTCTTAGATATAGATTGGAAATACCTAAAATTCACTTTGATCTGGGCCAGAGCCTTGTATGCTGCTTTGTAATACAAACATTCCAATACTGATGTGTTTATATTAGCTGTCTGAATATACACCACCGACAACAAAATCAAGATTTTAATAAATCATGATTAAGTATATTAAAATAAGCTACAAAAAAAATTGATAAACTTGGTGGGCGGCAGACAACAAAAGCAAGACCCAGCACTGAGGATTCTTTCTTTGCCCTCTAAAGCCACAGGGTAAAAAGATGTCAAGAACAGACCGGTATGACCCTCAATGATACAGTAGCATAATGAGACATTATTTGCAATTAGGGGTAGTTTCTAATACTAACACTTTTTTTTTTTTTTTTAAAGATTCCATTCACTTATTCGACAGAGAGAAAGATCACAAGTAGGCAGAGAGGCAGGCAGAGAGACGGGGGGGGGGAAGCAGGCTCCCCGCTGAGTACAGAGCCCGATTCGGGGCCCGATCCCATGACTCTGAGACCATGACCTAAGCCAAAGGCAGAGGCCCAACCCACTGAGCCACCCAGGTGCCCCTCTAATATTAACTCTTGATAGAACTTCTTAGGGCTTGACAATAAGTTTCGATTAAGAGGTTTGCTATACAGTCAAGGCACCCAAGGCAAACCAGAAGAAAACAGGTTTGCATTCCAAGTCCCACCTCACTAGACTCATTAGTCAGACGAAGACGGAGCCCTCATTCTCCCCATTAAGAATCCATCACTGATCCAGTGGAGAGCAAGGCGTATCTTACTAGAAGGAAGAACTGAGTCACATAGGCATTCAGGAACACAAATCTAATTTCAAACTAGATTTCCAAGCTGCTTAGCTTTCAAACTGAGAGGTTTGTCCTTGTCTCTAGAACTGTTTCTAGGTTTTAAAGAAGTGATAATAGCCTCTAATCCCTGTTTCTGAGGCATTTAAGAAATGGCACACATGGAAATGTTTTTACTTCTCCAACTGAATACTTTTACCCACGGGGCTGCCCCTGAGGAGGTAACTGAGATACGCTGAGGACATCATCTTGTGTGGTCATCCCCACTCCCCAGGTGGACAAAGGAGAGTCCTACCAACTGTTCCCAGCGCTCCCAAGGCACGGCAGGATCCCAGGCTAGCAGGCAACATTCTGTTGCACTGTTTAGAGAGCATTATCCAAAGAATGCCAGCCTATTGAATACTTTTTAGTAACCTAGTCATTTAAACTGAAGGCAATACAGAAATGATCATCTTTGTAACAATGACTATTCTTTTTCAAGTATGTGACTTCAAGAGAGTTCCTTTTTCTGTATTTCATTTCTTAAAAAAAAAACAAAAAACAAAAAAACAAAACCCAAAACTGCTTTCATACTTTCATGTTCCTTGACACCCAGATCTTACTGAGTCACAGTTTAGAAGCACAGATATCTAAGGAAACTTGACCTTTCACAGCCATATGCCATAGCCTCAACTTTCCTCAGACTCCCCTTTTAGGTGGGCCTGCCTCTAAAAATCAAGAGGCAATCTAATGAACAAATTAGATTTTACAATTTTCCAAAAAGAGTTCTAGAGCTTAGCTGCACATTCATGTGAATATACGTATTATTACTGAGCTGTACACTTAAAAGTGGTTAAGACGCTGAATTTTTACATTATATGTTTCACCACACTTTTAAATATATATAAAACAAATAATCCTTTACTCACGTTTAAAAAAAGTTGATTTTACTTTAGGACTAGTACTGAATTCTACTGATTTCATTTCTGCCTTCAAGGTTTTAGAAAGTTTAAGACAGTTGCCTGGGGGCTCCTGGGTGGGTCAGTGGGTTAAAGCCTCTGCCTTAGGCTCAGGTCACGATCCCGGGGTCCTGGGATCAAGCCCTCCATTGGGCTCCCTGCTTAGCAGGGAGCCTGCTTCCTCCTCTCTCTCTCTGCCTGCCTCTCTGCCTACTTGTGATCTCTGTCTGTCAAATAAATAAAATCTTAAAAAAAAAAAAAAAAAGACAGTTGCCTAATTCTGTATTCACTTAGTCCCCTGCATCAGTAAGTTATGCTTATTATCCTTCTATAGGTACATGCAAAAAAAGTTAAAAGACAAGTAATCTAAAATGACTGCTTAACAGTGTAGAAACCTAATTCCTTTCCTTCCATGTTCTGACGGTCATAAGATTTAACCAAATCCAAAAAGATATTCTAGCGGAAAGAGAAAGTTAGGTTTTAAGCCATTATAGCATTCTAAAATACTTCTTTTAAACCATGAAGAGAATGTGATTAAATATAAAGTATTTTTAGACATACCATTCACAACATGGTTCATAACTTGATGTTACTTTCTTTGACCCAAATGCATTTATGAATAACTATAAAATATCTTGAACAAAAACTTAAAGCATAACTACAATGAAAAGATATTTTCCATAATAATATAATGAAACAAGGGCAGACCAATAAGGTCTCTTGATGGTCTTACAAGGTTCTGTTTTGGATGCCCATGAAATTAAGAAGAGACACATGCAATGATTAGTCTTAATGGTGGTGATTCCTTCAAAGTGGCTATTAACTATAAGATTCTTTCCCCTCCCTCATTCTATTCCTACCCTTGCCATTTACAACCACTTTTAACCTGAATCTATTTGGCAATATTCTTCAGCTATGGATTAGTCATCTACGATTAATGAGAAGAGGTACTGAACATTTTTCTTTCTCCGAGTAAAGTGCACCTTCTCTTTAGTACCACTAGCTGCTGTCATTTAGATCATTTTCTGGAGCCCACATAATTACCATGGTGTGGCCATCAATCCTCAGTACCTGACCTTTTCCCTAGGCAGACTAATGGCCATTTAGTTCACTTGGTCCTCACCACAGAAATGACTCTGTAGAAGATTTCACTGGCTGTGCTGGTGGCCATCTATCTCCATCCCCAGCTTTCCTGTCTTCTCTGTAAGAGCAGCTGTGAAGTGCTTTTGGCTTTCAGTATGTAGCATGATACTTCTCACACCAAACTGCTATCTTCTCTGTTATCAAATACCTCTCCCGACTCCACCCCACTTCTAGAATATTCATCCAGCCTCTTGTCCAGCCGATATTCCTACTGAAATCTGATTATGTGTAATCATCGTCCTGCTACTCCAAGTGTGGTCCATGGACCAGTATCATCCTTGTCACTGGGAGCTTTTCAGAACAGCAACAGCTATTTCAGGACCCATCCCAGACCTATTTCATCTAAGCCTCCATTTTCACCAGACCCTTAGCCCATTTGTGTGTACTTTAAAACTTGAGAAGTACTGGCTCGTGGTATAAGCTTCTCATTGTCATGGAACTTCCACTGAATTCCACAATGTCTCAGAAAGAAGATAATCAGTACTTATCTCCAAACCCTCAGCGCTCCTCCCCTCAACTGAGATCACTGTTCAGGGATGATTCTTCCATTTTCTTACTTTTCTTTCTGAGTCACAGACAAGATGACAAGATCCCCACCTAAGTACAATTTAACCAAACGAAGCACTTCTATTACTGCACTCATCCTTTAGCACAGAACACCCAAACATGACTTCATTTTAAAAAGCCTCCCTGAGTAAAGACTGATTAGTAAAGACTGTTACCCCACTATATGCTCATAACATCCTGTACCATAAGAACTTTTAATCACAGTTATAAATAAATAGTATTTTATTTAATTAACTGTTTAAATGTACAGTCCACAAGAACAAAAGAGCTACCTACTTTGTTCCCTACTTTATCCTCAGTGCCCAGCAGAACACCCTGCATACTACAAAAACTCAACAAATATTTGTTGAATGAATGACCTGCAATGCACAAGAGTGCTTAGGATCGACAGCAAGGCCTTTCCCAAACTACACACTTGAAATGAAGGTAGACGGAAAGATCATGCACAGATGACTGGGAAGGGTATCTGAACAATGCAACAATGACAAAGGAAACAAACACAGGTTCTGCTCCAAAGATCACCATGAACCTGCTCCCAGTCTGTTCGGGTCTTCCATAGGAAGAAATGAATATAATCAGCCCTGCTCTGCGTACCAAACTATCACTCCATTTGGCCTGCCTGCCACTGGCTCGGCCTACAGTGAGGGTTCTCGAAGTGTCTTCTAGTAAGCCTAACATTAAAGAAATGTGCAAAAATGTAAAGCCACACCACTCTTCTCATGAATTTATTATTTTTACATCAGCTTGTAATTATTTAAAATGTGTCCACCTTAATTTTGAATACAGCAAATGTTGATAGATATAACCCATATAAACCAAGAGCGGAAAGAGGTCGAGACAAAACTAACTTGAGAGATGGAGGACTAGAGAAGGCTGTGCACGGCAGCGGGGTAAAATGGCCTCATCCTGCTGCACCTGCCTCCCGGTGTGCAACCAGACAGGAGGATGCCTGAGAAGACCCAAGCTACACCTTATTTCTCTTTTCTGCTCTAGCCTCTTGCAGACTGCCAAGAGAATCTTTCGAGAGTCAATTACACACGCACACACCGCCACTGCAATGACAAATCTAGTGTAAAAAATGCCCAATTTAGAAAGAATAAAGAAAACCTAGAATAGAAATCTCTTTAAAAAGCTTTTAAGAAGGGGCGCCTGGGTGGTTCAGTGGGTTAAGCCGCTGCCTTCGGCTCAGGTCATGATCTCAGAGTCCTGGGATCAAGTCCCACATCGGGCTCTCTGCTCAGCCAAGAGCCTGCTTCTCTCTCTCTCTCTCTCTCTCTCTTTCTCTCTGTCTGCCTCTCTGCCTACTTGTGATCTCTGTCAAATAAATAAATAAAATATTAAAAAAAAAAAAAAGCTTTTAAGAATTGTGTGGTGGGGTGCCTGGGTGGCGCAGTCGGTGGAGCGACTGACCCGTGATTTCCGCAAGGGTTGTGAGCCGGTGGTTGTGAGATCAAGCCTCTTGTTGGTCACAGTGCGAAGACTGTTTGGGATTCTCTCTCCCTCTAACCTTCCCAACCACCCCCTCTCCCACGCGCATGCTCTCTCTCTAATATAAATAAATAGGGACGCCTGGGTGGCTCAATGGGTTAAGCCTCTGCCTTCGGCTCGAGTCATGATCTCAGGGTCCTGGGATCGAGCCCTGAATACGGCTCTCTGCTCTGCAGGGAACCTGCTTCCCCCTCCCTCTCTGCGTGCCTCTCTGCCCCGTGATCTCTCTCTGTCAAATAAATAAATAAAATCTTTTGAAAATAAGTAAAAATAAAACATAAATAAATAAATATTATAAAAAAGAATTATGTGCTTTAGTGTTTTTGCAAAGGACTAGACAGGCTGCACACAAACCAGGTACTGTAACTTAACACAATCGGAGAACTTAAGAGTTTTAGAAATTCTGCTTCAAAAACACTTCCATCTAAAAAAAAAAAAAAAAAAAAACCAGGGGCACCTGGGTGGCTCAGTAGGTTAAGCCTCTGCCTTCACCTCAGGTCATGATCTCAGGGTCCTGGGATCGAGCCCCGCATCGGGCTCCTCTGCTCATTCGGGAGCCTGCTTCCCCCTCTCTCTCTGCCTGCCTGCCTCTCTGCCTACTTGTGATCTCTGTCTCTGTCAAATAAATAAATAAAAATCTTGAAAATATTTTAAAAATATTAAAAAAAAATAAAAACCATACCACTTTTGACAGTATGGACTCTGTGAGGTTCAGAGGCTAGTGCTGGAAGCGCGTGAGGAGAGAGGGAACAACCCACAGGATTACACCTCTTACCTTCAGCAGTAATAATCATCTACCTAATCACACCTTACGCTTACATCACATGTGTAATTTTCCCAAATGCTTTCATATTAATTATCTCATTTTAGTCTTACAACTGTGAAATAGGCAGGGTAGTTATTACCCTTTCATAGGAAAGAAACCTGAGGAACCAGGAACTCAGAGGCTGCGGGGCACTGTTGAAAGAGCACAGGAACGGGAGTCTGGAGACCACAGAGAAGTGAATTCTACGTGGAATGCTGTGCTGCTGCTAACAAACATAAATGAATATATTTCCATGGGAAAAAAAGGAAAAGAGATTAAGTGAGGAGAAAAGCCAAGAAACTTGTATGTGAAATGGAACCCTATTTTTGTTAAGAAATACACATTTGCTTATATAGAAAAAAAAATGATACTTAAAAATTATATAACAGTCATCACCCCAGAGCAGGAGTACTAAGGTCTGTGTTGCATTATGCGCTAATATACTATTGTGTTAATTCGTTCATAACAAGTATGTGTTACTTTTATTTTTTTTAACTCTTCATTTTGAAATAACTTGGACTTAAAGTTGCAGGAATAGTACAAAGGGTTCCTTTATAGGTTTCAGAATACACAAATGATAAAACATTTTACCATGTTCTTATTATCATTATCCCCCTATATATGTTTTATTGGTTTTTTTTTAATCGAAGTCAGGAAATTAACATTGATATGTTACTACTATCTGATCTAGACACCTTATTCAAATTTCAGTAATTATTTCACTAACGTCCTTTATTTTTTTTTAAGATTTATTTATTTTAAGAAGGGGAAGGGCAGAGGGGGAGGGAGAGAGAGAGACTCTCAAGCAGACTCCTCACTGAGCGTGGAGACTGACACAGGGCTCGATCCCATTACTGCGAGATCATGACCTGAGCCAAAACCAAGAGTCAGATGTTCAAATGACTGAGCCACCCGGGCGCCCCTCACTAATGTCCCTTAAAGCAAGAGATAAACAGAGCTCGATCAATCAATAAATCCTGGTTCTATCACATTTTGCACTGTTGTCACAGCCATACTGTGTGTGTGTTTTTTTTTTAATTTATTTAATAGAGTTTCTCTTTTTGAGAAAGAAAAAAGGTTCCTGGTACCTGTCGCTCCGCCTGCAAAATGAAGATAATGATTCTTGCTCTCCATGTAGCAGAGTCTGAGAGTATCATATGAATTCTTACACATAAATTCTTACACCAGTCAGAAACAATTAAGTGACAGAATACTGTACAACAGAAACGGGACAGACTTTGAGGTTAGACAGATATGGGCCTCTATCAAGTAACTAAACCTGGGGCAATCATGGTTTCCTCACATATGAAACAAGCTAATACCCTTACTGGAACAAAATAAGACAACGAAGAAAAAACAACATTAGTAGTAACAGCAAATAACATTATGAGCAATTATCTGTGTGGGGCATGATGCTAAGTTTTTTACGTGACTTATCTCAATTATCCTTCTAGCAGTCCTCTAAAGTAGGTGGTATTATTTACCATCCTCATTTTACAGATGAGAAAACTGAGGGCTAAAGCAAGTAAGTGACTTGTTCAGGGTCACATAACTAGTGTCAGGGACATTCTTTGAAATCAAGTTCAGAAAAAAAAAAATTTAAAGCAAATATTCTTTTTTTTTTTAAGATTTTATTTACTTGAGAGAGAGAAAGAGACAGAGGAGCGGAGTATAGGGAAAGGTAGAAGGAGAAGCAGACTTGACACAGGACCCTGGGATCATGACCTGAGCTAAAGGCAGAAGCTTAACCAACTTGAGCCACCCAGATGTCCCCTAAAGTCAAATATTCTTTAAAGTAATAACTACTGCACAAAAGATGGGACAACTCGAGAGTGCTTTCTAGCAAAACTGTAATGATCATTGTACTAGACGATCACTGTAATAGAGAAACATGATCACTGTAATAGAGAATCATCATTGTAATAGAGAAACATGTAATTCAAAAATAAGAAGATAATTCATTTTTTTAGAAGTCATAATTACCATAAACCATGAGGTATAGCTTGTCAAGCCTAGAGCAAGACAAGAAAATAATGCTTATTACATCTGAGAAAGAAGACTCTAGCCTTAGTATTTCTCACCTCTGAGACAGGACTTTTTGTTTGACTATGAACATGGCACTCACTCTCTCTATAACTCAAGTGCCCTCACTACAAGATAGGCAAAATATTGACTTTAGTACTGAGCAATTATTTGGTTTTTAGAAGTGCTTTAAAGATGAACGAAGTAATAATGTAATTTAAAAACAGAGCTAGAGGGGCGCCTGGGTGGCTCAGTGGGTTAGGCCGCTGCCTTCGGCTCAGGTCATGATCTCAGGGTCCTGGGATCGAGCCCCGCATCGGGCTCTCTGCTCAGCGGGGAGCCTGCTTCCTCCTCTCTCTCTGCCTGCCTCTCTGCCTGCTTGTGATCTCTCTCTGTCAAATAAATAAATAAAATCTTTAAAAAAAAAAAAAAAAAAAAAACAGAGCTAGACTGTTTCTAGCCACCTCCCCTGTGCTAGGTAAGGAAAGAGATCTCAAACAGTATAAATGCATTAGTGAGTCTACAGATATCCCTCAAGTGGACTAGCTGCACTATCTCAATCCACTAAATGCAAAGCCTCTAAAAAAGAAAACGCAACAGAAGAGATGGATGAGGGAAAATTATTTCTGATGTCACAATCCCGTCACTCAATGTGAGTACACTGTCCTTAAAACCAGCAGAGGAAAACAAAGGAATGAAGGTTGGTGCTATGAACGGGCTTCAAAGTGTGGGGATGGTAGGCATTGTGGAAAGTTGATGAGCCAAGGCCAATTTGGTATCAGTTAAGTAAAATGTCGAAGTGAAGATATAAAGCCTCAAAGAATACATTCAAACAGTTGATTATGTTTTTTAAAGTTTCCATTACCAAGATCCATGTGCCTAAAGGTGAGAGACCTTGAGGAAATGGTCAGTCCTTGGGTATTTCAAGAAATTCATGATGGGGAAAAAAAAAATCTAGCAAAGGATATGTGTTTCTACTGTTGGTCTGTACCATTATACTTACATAGCTTGTTGAGCAAAAAACTTTATTCTTCTGGGCCTATTTCTTAAAAATGATCCAAGGAAAATAATTACATCCAAATCTAGTAAGCCTAGAGAATAAAAGTAATCAGTATCTTTTTGAAGAGCACACTAAATTTCATCAAGAAAAGTAACCCAGGACGGGCGCCTGGGTGGCTCAGTGGGTTAAAGCCTCTGCCTTCAGCTCAGGTCATGATCTCAGGGTCCTGGGATGGAGCCCCACATCAGGATCTCTGCTCAGCAGGGAGCCTGCTTCCCCCCCCTCTCTCTGTCTGCCTCTCTGCCTACTTGTGGCCTCTCTGCCTACTTGTGATCGCTCTGTCAAATAAATAAATAAAATCTTAAAAAAAAAAAAAAAGTAACCCAGGAGCATCTGGTGGGCTCAGTTGGTACAGCATGTGACTCTTGATCTCAGGGTTATGAGTTTGAGCCCCATGAAAGGAAGGAAAGGAAGGGAGGAAGGAAGGAATAAAGGAAAGTAACCTAATTACAGTATTTCACTTTGAGGTCTTAACCATATTGAAAATTTCTATCTGACCCTCCAGACTCCACAAGGTATATGTTATATTTTATTACATCCCCTTAAGTATCACCTGGATGGTAGCCTAGAACATGACAAAACAAAACACATTTATTTACACATACAAACCCCCAAAGGGTTAATATCGGCGGGAAGATCTGGGAGAAACGGCCAAAGAAAAAGACCCTGGAAACATAAGTGCCTAAAGAACAGGAACTGGCTCCAGAATGTTTGGCAAATAACTAAGAAGAAAGTGAAAATAGTTAAGTTACTAAGTCTACCATTAAAATCAATCTCCAGATCTAGTGACGTTCAAGAAAGGCCACGAGGAATCAAAGAAAAAGGAGAATGTCACTAATAAAACAGGAAGCTTTAAAGCAAATAAGCATGTTCCCTCCTTCCCCTGCCTCAACTGGTAGCAGAAATTGAAAGGGATTTTCAAAACATCTAATGAAACTAAACTGCCAAAAGTACTCAGATGAGAAGACTCAGATGAAAGCTGGAGGAAAGTACCTTTCTTTTAAGGTAATACACTACTGGCAAAAACTAAGTACAAAACTCCAGGGTGGCAGATTTCTTTAAATGCACTCCACGGAAACTGCAAATACAAGGATTAGGTAAACAGCTCCCTGGGAAGGTTAGTCAATACTTATGCCCTTCCCCAACACCCCACTAAAACAATACAGAATCTAGCACTTTCCTGTCGGGTCCAGTGTGGCTGAAGTCAAAGCCTCCCAAGATTACCAAAGTGCTTTTAGGCTGTGAGGTTGCAACACTGGCGTCTGGGGTTTCGGTGGCAAGAACACGAGTACAATCAAGGCTGCCAAGGGTCATGCCAGCCTCTAGTGGCTTTAAGAAGCATAGCCCAGAGGAGGCTAAAATGAGGCTTAGGAAACATCATTAATTAAAGAGGCAGGAAAAGCCGGCAAGTGAAATCTCTGGAGGTGAGATTAGCTAGACTAGGGTCTGAATAAGGAAATTAGGAAGCTGAGAGGGATGCAAACTTTGATCACTTCAGAAGTCAAAGGCCAGGAAACGCTCTCCTAAAACAAAGATGGGACAAGGTATTCCATCTATCAGGGATGTCCTGAGTCCTCAGCTCTAGCGGGAAGGCGTGAAGTTGTCAGAAGCTAAGAGTCAGGGCCAGCCCCACACCCCCTAAGCCACAGGTGGCAGGCAGAACACTCCCCCCCACACACATGGCGACAGGAAGTATTTGTAAATTCATGAGTGAAGGGGCGCTTCCTTCAACCACCTAAAACAAAGATATAAAATAGTTTCCTGAAGCTTAACACATGTGCCTTACTTAAAATGCTTACTGTGCCTACTTGGGCAAGAAACAATTTTAACTGCAGAGGCTTTCAACATAAACATCTCTGCCCCTGTCTGCTACTTACCACACCTCATCTCCTCATCTTCCCATTATAAAGTCAGTAATTCTCAGGGGGAAGGAAGTGGGGGAACACTTGTTCCAGTGTTCCAAAGTGACAGATGGGTAAACCACAGAGGATCCCCCTAAGGCTTTTAAAAAACTACAGAGCACTCCAACCCCACCTCACCTGGAGAATCACTGCTTGTAATTAGATGTTACTGTTGGGAGTGTCTGGTTCATGTGTGAAGGCAGAGACATGGACAGAGAATTACTGCCATAAAACCCGAGGACCTCAGAAATGTCACAGTTAAGTGCAGTTATTTATTTTACTTTCTCTTATTAATAACTGTTCCTTATCGGGGCGCCTGGGTTGCTCAGTGGGTTAAAACCTCTGCCTTCAGCTCAGGACATGATCCTAGGGTCCTGGGATCAAGCCCCAAATTGGGCTCTCTGCTCAGCAGGGAGCCTGCTTCCTCCTCTCTCTCTGCCTGCCTCTCTGCCTACTTGTGACCTCTGTCTGTCAAATAAATAAATAAAATCTTAAAAAGAAATTAAATAACTGTTCCTTATCATTTCCAAAGTACTTTCACATCTATCTCATTTGAGTTAGAAAACATTCCCTCACTTAGTGGCGACCGTCTACTTCATCGTAAAATAGCACAGGGCAAAATAAAGTTGTTAATGCATCAGGCGAATAACTAAAACAGCCAGCTAAAATGTAATTCGACAAACATACTTTTCCTTGAACAGAATGCAAAGTTTCCTGGAACCTCAAAAGCACTGTGTAAATTTAAGAGGGCATTATGATGATCGACTAGACTGTAAACTCCTTGAAGACAAGAAATCATATCCTATCCTGTATCCTTCACAATTCCCTGAACAATGGAGGTTCTTAACCAAGTAAGAGGAACTAATTTATATTCATTTATTTATTAACTCACACACACAGCATTTATTGAATACTGAATTCCCACTCTAGATCTGTGCTGGCACGAATGATTTTTAAATGTGTTTTGAATTTTAGTCCTTAATAACATAAAAGACAATCATCACCATTCCTGTTTCTCTTTTCTTATTCTTGATTATTAATTTGACTGGAATAAGATATCTGTACCTTTCAGTTTTCAAACAATGGGCACACATATAAACGTAGATAATGCTGATATGTCTAAAATCCGTTTTCCTTCTACCTTGCCCCAAAAACGATTCTATCACAGTCATTATACTGACAATAACCATATCATTTGACAATCACCTCAGTCACAGTTGCTGGATTGGAGCCCAAGATTTAAAACGTCTCAGCAATAGGATTTTTTCCAGCAAGACCAAGCAGCAACTGACCCTTTGTTTTGACTACTCAACTTCTGTTTATAGCTGTAGCAAATCTCATAGTCTCTCTTGCCTCCTTAAAGAATAAACCAAACATGTTAAACTGTGATAACAACAACATGGTAAATAATATTTGTATAGCCCTCTAGAATTTACAGAGTTTCGCAAACTGAACACCAGCTCCTTTAGACCTCAAGACTCATCTGACAGATGAGAGAATGGGGCTTAAAGTGGCAGAGCTGGGATTCTGAGTCCAAACCCAGGTCTCCTGATGCCCGAGGTCCAGTGCTCTTTTCACCACAGCTGCCTCCTTGCTATGCCCAGACTCAAAAAGTTGTGCAGACTGAGAACATGAAAATAACATTCATGAAACGTTATGCTGTGAAACAGTAGATAGTGGTTATCAAAACTGTCAACAGGGTCTCAGAAAAAAAGCCAAGCTCTCTGTTTAATGGGACCAAAATTGGCCAGATGTTGAAAAACAAAATGGGCAATAGATGGTATGAAGAACGATTTAATACAGAGTTAAATTCAATGATCACAGAAATTCAATATTCACAAATCCTCAAACACCATAATTTATAACTAGCCCACTCATTCTGTTTGCTTTAGAAATAAAGGAAAAATTTCTAAACATTTTTTCAAAACAGAATTTGAAAAAAACAAAACTATGATCTTATTCTTTAGTCCAATACTCCATATTATAAACTAAGAAACAGGTATGTGAATTAAAACATTCATTTGATATATGATGCTCCAAAAGGAAAGACAGCTAGAAATATATGTAGGTCTTTGATTAACATCTAACTTAAAGAATGCCAAACAGAGAAGGGTAAACAGATTTGAGAGCTGTTGGGTTTTAATATTTTACAGCAAGGGGCGCATGGGTGGCTCAGTTCTTAAGCGTCTGCCTTCAGCTCAGGTCACGATCCCAGGGTCCTGGGATTGAGCCCCAAATCAGGCTCCCTCCCCAGCAGGAAGCCTGCTTCTCCCACTCCCATTCCCCCTGCTTGTGTTTCCTCTCTCGCTGAGTCTCTCTCTGTCAAATAAATAAATAAGATCTTTAAAAAATAAAATAAAATATTACAGCAAAACTCTGAATAACTTGTATAGCATATTTACTTTAGAGTAAGAACATTTGAATTCCAAAAGTTCATCACTAAAATAACAGATCTTCACTAGACAATGAATTCACATTGTTCATGTTGATTGAGTGGTTACTATCAAGCAGGTATTAAATTGGGCATCATTTGTCCAAATATAAAGAGATGTCAAAATATAACACATGTAAACAATATGGGATCCCCAGTCTTCTTTGTATAAAAGTATATCATCATATGTTACTGTGACTAGCAGCCATTCAAAGTCCTTGGTCTACAATTCTGTTTAATATGCTTTTTCTATTCTTGTGTCACTATTAAGTTGTTCAAATTGTTTTCAATGGGCAGAAAAAAAATCCTTCCTACAGGACCATAGTGTCTTCAATTTGAAGAGACATTCCCCCCCCCATTAAATCTGTAGGAAAATGTTTTTGCTTTTTCACTTTTAGTTTAAATGATCAGGTTTGATTGATTCAGCATGGACTTTGGCCTGTTTTACTGACTGCTGTACCCTCAGAGCTAGAACAGAGCCTGGCACATAGCACATACATTTGTTGAATGAATGAATGAATGAATGATTCCTATGATCTATGGCTCATTACATAAGAATATACTTATACAGAAGGATAAATATACATAAGAACTTTATACTTTGACTTCTTAATGCTTTTGAACTTGAAATAAAGAAACCCCTGATGTTTACATCACTCAGCTGCTTTGTGAAAAGCAATCTTCCATATATGTAAACAAGAGCATGTGCAAGGTGTACAGTTATGCAAAGATTTGGTCATTAGCTTAGTGACAACTTGAGTGTTATCAACTACCTCACATATTTCTCTAAATCGTACAGCTCTAAGAGCTAAACTGTAAAATACCACGAAGGCTCAATTAAGCCAAAATGCACATGCTGAGAATTCTCCTTTGTAAATTAATTATTTCTCCACCGAAATCATTTATCAAGGCAAGTCCCATTCAGAATTAACATTCTAAGAAGAACCAGAAAATAACAGGTCGTACACAAGTTCTGCTTAGGAAGCTGTGATTGTCACTAAATTGCCCCATAGACCTGTTGTCCTTCTCCCCCTCAGAGCAGTGAATTCAGTTTCTATTTAAAGGGATGCTGTCTTTTTTTTTTTTTTTTTCCGTCAGAAAAAGAAAATTTTGAGTTTGGAAAAAAATCCCTTTTAAAAGGTTCGATGAAAACTATCTGCTTAGAATGGTCAAAATAATGTTTGCTGAGAAAATGATCATCCGCTCCTTCTGAGTCTGGAGCGGGGCCACAGGGCATGATTAGGGGGTATCGGCTTTAGCCCGCGGTGCCAAGCCTGAGATCCCGCAAGAGAAGTAGAGGTAGAAAGAAGGGGCAACGTGGCCACCTGCCCAGTCCGCTGGGGACCGTGGGGCCACTGTCTGCTCCCAACTTTGTCAGCCTTTCCTCCTAGTGCATATGGTCCACGCGCCTCCCGACTCAGGCCGGCGACTCTCAGGCCAGAGCGGAACTGGGGGGCCAGCGGAGGCCCGGCGTTCCCCGGAACGGCCCTCGGGGCCCCGCGGCGCGGACCAGGGTTGCGGGAGGGGAGGGGGCTCGTCGCCCCTCCCCCCCCGCCCCGGCGGGGCCAGGGAGCGCCCAACGGCGGCTCGGCTGCTTCCTCGGCCAGCGCCCGCCGCGCCCTCTCCACCCAGCCGGCGGCCCTCGCCACGCCCCGCGCCCCCGGAGCGCACCCCTGCGGGCCGGCCGGAGCCCCCCGGGCTGCGCTCCTCCGGAGAGCCCCCGGCGCGGGAGTGCGGCCTAGTCGGGGTTACATAACGGGGCCGGGCCCCTCCGGAGCCGACCGGGGGCCGCGGGGCCCGCGCGGGCGGAGGCGGGGGCGCCGCCGCTCACCTGCCGTAGATGCCCTCGGTGATCCGATTCCGCTTTAGGGGGCGGCGGAGCTTACTGCAGTCGGCGTTCCGCCGCTTCATCCTCCCGCTGGGGGGCCGGGTGCCCGCGCCGCCTCCGCTGCCGTCTCTCACCTCGGCCGCCGCCGCCGCCGCCGGCCCGCCCCGCGTCGGGCCTGGACTCTACCCCTGGGGCCGGTCACACAGACATGGAGCCAGCACCCGGGGGGAGGGGGTGGGACGGGGAGGGGGGGCTCAGAGCCTCCTCCGCCTTCGGAAACAAAGAAATGACAATTCCGGGGCCCGCCCGCCCCAGCACCAGCCAGCCGCCTGCCCGCCTCCTCGGCTCCGACGGACGGCCCCCGGGGCCAATGGAAGGCGCCGCTACGCCGCTGCTGGCCAATCCAAGGGCCAGCTGAGGCAAAACGGACTCGAGAACCCGCCTCTTTGAAGGACAGAAGAATGCGCCAATCATTATAGTGTCTGTGTGCGTGCCTGGGCCTATCAGAAAAGATTTAAATAGAGGCTTATAAATAGGCCCTATAAATATAACATTCTATATTATGCTTTATTGCGAAGGTACACTTCATGACTGTTGAATTGCGTTTCATTGTATGATAATCCATGCTAGAGCATACCGTGCTATATTCAGTGCCCGCTATCACTAGCACCGTATGAAATAGGGAGGCCTGGGTTTGCGGCATGTGCTGTTTCTGCGCTGACATGTGCTCCAGTCAGTCGCTTCATTATGTAAGGGGCTCGCAGCATCCTCCCCCTCCGGGAGCCTCCGGGGTCAGCGCCGGGGGCCCTTCCTGCGGATCCTGGAGCGTTTGACCAGGCCAGCCGCGTCAGCGCGCGACGGGGATACGAATGACAAAGCAAACCCCACACACACATAGACACACACACACCCTGCCAGCTCCCCGCGACGTGGTGACAGGGCGGCGGCCAATCGGAGGAGGTGCGGGGCGGGGCTGCTGCGGTCCCGCCCCCTGGAGTATGCGTCACAGGGGGCGGGGCCGTGGGTGCGCGCGACGTCGCGCTGGGCTGCCGGGTGTGTGTGGGGAGGTGCGACCCTCGCTCCACGTCCGCAGGGCGGGCTGCGTGGCTGGCTCCGCTGGCATAGCGCCTGCTGGACACGGCGAGCGTCAGCGTCGGGGACGTGTCGTGCTGCGCGAGGGGCCCATGCCGCGGGGACTAAGAGCGGCTGCTCCGCGGCGAGGGCCGGGCTTCTCAGATGTTGGGACACCGGCCAGCGACCCCTCACCCAACCTTCCTAGAGCTCCGATTTTGTGCCAGGCACCGTGCTAAGTGCTTTACATATACTTACTTATTTACTCCTCATTATTCCCTTGCAACGTAGGTATGAAAAAAATCACATTAGAAAAGACAGCAAAGATTCTTTTAAAAAGAATGTCATTAAAGAGAACTGGGCAGCTGTCAAAAAGTAGCTGAAGGGAGAAGAAACACTCATGAATCTCTTCACCTTATCACGACCACTATCAGCATTCTAAATTTTTTCTTTTTTTCCTATTTGCCCCCATAGGTGATATTCTTATTCCTATTGCTGCTATTATTACTGAACAGAGTAGTGATCATACTAGATATTCAACTTTGTGTTCTGTTCTGTGTGTATGTGTGTGTGTGTGTGTGTAGAACAAAAGAAGTTTATTAAGTGAACATACAGAAAAAGCTCTCAAAAGTGCGAGGGGTCCCAACAGGGTTGCCACTGAGGGCCTTTAAGGTCCGTCTTTTTGTATTCTGTACCTTAATGTAAACATAGGCCCATGTTACTATGCATTCTCCCTAAATATTTCTGATGGCTGCTGAATCTCCCATCAAGTGGCTGTACCAACTTAACCACACACCAGCAGTGGGACTGTGAGGTGGTCTTCCAGCACATTTTAAAAACTTCCAGGAAGTAGATGGTATCTGGTTTTGTCCTGAGGTGTGTGGACCTCTTCCTACCCTATAATTACCCCCAAGGAGGAACTTGTAATTTGTATCAAATTCATCATTCTCATCTGCTGTTCTTCTTTGTTTTACCCTGCTCACAAATCTCTAAAGATCCTCCAAACCTGAAAACCATTCTCTTTGTTATGGCATCCAGAGCTGTCGCAAGGGAGACCCAGTCTCCTTTTCCAGGCCTACCCAGGCCAGCAAGCCTTATCTACTCACTGTCCTCAAACCCATTGCAGCCTTATCTTCCCTTCTTCCTGCCTTTGCTCCCACACAGAGCATCTCCCCAGTGCTGCTCCTAAGTCAGTTTCCTGGGTAGGCTTGTTCATCCACCAAGGACAAAAGCTTCTTGGGAGATTGGATCCATATTCCGAAGAGATGCAATTTTGAAAAATCACAAGAGTACCTGCCTTTTCAGACCAGCTTAGCCACTTACTAGCTTGGGCACGTTACAGAATTTTAGAACCTCTGTTTCCACTTGGGCATGCAGTAGGTAACAGCAAACTATTACTATTAATAGTATACTTGTTTTTCATCCCTCACTTCTCTCCAGCATGTTGATAAAGTGGCCCTGCGTGGCCAAGGATAACAAACTCTGTGAGCTCAAACTTCCACCAAGGCTGCCCATCATTGTGTAAGGGTCTGAATGGAACACTCTGCTTGGAGCAGCAGGGAAAGGCTTCAGCTGCCAAGGTGAATTTGTTCATGGAGGAGGATACAGACAGGACCTAAAAATCAATATGCTGGTGGCTTGAATGCATTAGGAAGTTTTCATGGTAAGATCCTGGCTCCAGACTCCATGGGACCCTAGATCTGAATAGCCATCAGCTCCAGAACCTCAAAGTTCCAGATTACCCAGGCCAGAGACAAACAGCCAACTCAGTAAGGTTATAACAGGGCCATATCCATGGTCTTTTCCACTCCCCCTTATGTCCCTGTTATCTAGGACAGTGCCATGACACACTCTGAAATGAAGAGGTGAGTAATCCTGGAAAAGATGACAGAGGCGCTGAAGCTCACTGTCTAGCCTACCATCCTGATAAAGACATTCCATGCCATGGGAGAAGCATGGAGTTACTGGGAGTTACTCTCAAGCATAGGGCTACATGGGAGAAAGAGAGAACAGAGAAAATCTGGAGTTCTGGGTTCCAGTCTTAACTCCCTGGTGTTGAGTTACCTGCGTACAGCTGTGCCAAGATCCCCTCTGGAGACCCTTCAAGCCCTATGTTTAGAAGCAGGTCATATTAGCTCCATTTTACAGATGAGAAAACTGAGGCTCAGAGAAAATAAAATTATGCAGTTGGCTTGGCAGAGCAGTTTAGCTCAAGGAACAGCTGAGTGAGATCAAGCTGTGATGCTATAGGTTGTATCTGGTGTTAGTCGGGTGATTGGCTTGAGTGGGATGATGAGAACAGTCCTCTTGCCAAGAGCCCACAGGACAACTGCCCTTCTCCATTTCGTTCTTTCACTCCTTCTGCCCCAGCCAGACCATCTCTTTTTCTGGCCCACCCTAGCCCACACCCCCTTTGGCTCCAATCAAGTGCCAGCCTTTCCCCTCTGAGCCCTCAAATAGCTCTTTGGGATCCTAAGGGCACAGACCTGGGCAGAAATGAGGCAGACCTCCCGCCTGCCACAGAGCACCCCCAACTCCCCATACCTCCACTACCAGTCAGGAACCAGGGGAGATCAGTGGCCATTTTACAGATGAGTAAGACAGGGAAGGGAAATCATTTGTTCTCACTCAAAAGACCAAGACCCAGTCAAGAATTCAGGGCTGGGGTGCCTGGGTGGCTCAGTGGGTTAAGCCACTGCCTTCAGCTCAGGTCATGATCTCAGGGTCCTGGGATCGAGTGCCGCATCGGGCTCTCTGCTCAGCAGGGAGACTGTTTCTCTCTCTCTGCCTGCCTCTCTGCCTACTTATGATCTCTCTCTCTGTCAAATAAATAAATAAAATCTTAAAAAAAAAAAAAAGAATTCAGGGCTGTCCCTCCTCTTCTCCTGGGACATTTGATGAGCAAGGGATTGAGATTTGCACTTGAGCTTCACCTGAGCTCAGAATGGCTCAGAATAGCCTGGAGAGTGATCATCACACCCTGTTTCACAAATAAGAAAACTACATTCCGGGGCACCTGGGTGGCTCAGTGGGTTAAAGCCTCTGCCTTCGGCTCAGGTCGTGATCCCAGCATCCTGGGATCGAGCCCCGCAACGGGCTCTCTGCTCAGCAGGGAGCCTGCTCCTTAATAAAATCTTTAAAAAGAAAAGAAAAGAAAACTACATTCCCCCCCTCAAGCCCACCAGGCAGGGCTGGGCCAGCTGCCTTGAATTTGGTTCCCATGCCTCAGGAGTCACAGAAAAGTCCAGACATTGGGATGGCCACCTCTCATACATGTATCTGTGTCCCCTAGAGAACCCTGTTAATGGAGGATATTCATTGTAGTGTTTAGAACAGGAACAGTTTAGAAATAACCCAGATAATCCTACAAAGGGGGCTAGTCAAACAGGGTCACATATTCTTACCACAGAAGTCCTGTGGCATGGAGAATGGTGACGCACAGCACTTAACCACATACAGTCACTGCTCTAAGCACCATATCCACTTTGATCTCATCCTCACAACAACACCACGAGGTAGGGATGATTACTGATGCCATATTACAGAGGAGAAAACTGGCACAGAGCAATTCAGTTCTTTGCCTAAGGTCACACAATAAGTGACAGAACCCAGATTCAAACTCAGAAATTCTGGCATCAGAGCCTGGGTTCTTAACCACCTTGATAGAGTGTAGTAGAAAGATTGTCCTGGCTTGGAAATGATTTATGATATACTGTTCATGGAAAAAGCAATTACCCAACAGTATGTGCTGTATAATCCCATTTTTGTAGGGGAGAAAACAAGGCATAAATTCACATGAATAGAAAAAAAAATCTGAAAAATATACAAAAAGAAGTAGAACTGGTTTTTGGAGATGTTGAAATCATGGGTGCTTTATGTAAACTTTTTGCATGTCTGCATTTTCAGAGTTTTCTACAGTAAATATGCCAACCCTGTGCAATTATAATAATTACGAACATTTATGGAAGATTTTCTACACATCTGACACGAACACGCTCTTCCTCACATACTCTTCATGACTGGGGTTCCCTGGGTGGCTCAGCCGGTTAGGCGTCCGGCTCTTGGTTTCAACTCAGATCATGATCTTCTGGGTCATGGGATCAAGCCCCACATTAAGCTCCACACCTGTGAGGAGTCTACTTGAAGATTCTCCCTGTCTGCCCCTCCCCCCCGTCGCATGCGCGCACTCTCTCTCGAATAAACAAACCTTTAAAAAAAAATCTTCACAACCACCCTATGAGATTGACACTGATTTTCTCTACTTTAAAGATGAGGAAACAGGGCACCTGGGTGGCTCAGTGGGTTAAGCCTCTGCCTTTGGCTCAGGTCATGATCTCAGGGTCTTGGGATTGAGGCCCGCATCGGGCTCTCTGCTCAGCAGGGAGCCTGCTTCCTCCTCTCTCTGCTTGCCTCTCTGCCTACTTGTGATCTCTGTCAAATAAATAAATAAAACCTTTAAAAAAAATGAGGAAACAGAGATATTGATCATCCCGCCCAAGTTCACACAGCTAATAATTTGTGGAGTCAGGATTTAAATGCAAATTGCCTGACTCCGAAGCTCATATTGAGTGAATGAATGATTGAGCCACACTTTAACCAGGCAGGCCCAGAGCAGGATCACACACCCTTGGTAGAGGGAATGGAGGACCTCCCTACGTGCTTGCTCACTGCCCATAACCGAGCTTTACAATGTTTGACTCAGATGAGGATGACACGGTGAGTATGCTGATGGAGTCCTGTTTTTACAGAAAATGCATGATTACATGTGAATTCCGCAGTCTCTCAGACTTGATTCGTCATACCTGGAGGAAACTGGTCTCTTAGATCAGAATGCCACAGGCATGGTACCACTTGCCCACCTTCCTTTCTATAACCCAGCCACCACTCAGGCTTACTCTTCCCAGGTTTGTGAGAACTCTGTGAGGAAAGTAGAGCAGGTCACCTTATTTGACTCATAAGGAAATTGAGAC
This sequence comes from Enhydra lutris kenyoni, assembly GCF_002288905.1. Classification (NCBI taxonomy): domain Eukaryota; kingdom Metazoa; phylum Chordata; class Mammalia; order Carnivora; family Mustelidae; genus Enhydra; species Enhydra lutris. The sequence continues at coordinate 1,179,639 of NW_019154122.1, forward strand.
TGTGAGTGGTTTACTAAATGAAAGGCAGAATTGCAAAGTAGTTGACAGCATAAGCGGTTGGTGTAGATGGAGGTGGGTTGGGTCCCACCCCTAGCATTTATGAGCTGTGTGACGTTGAGCACTCACATCACCTCTCTGAGCAGCAGCTTCCCCATCTGTAAGACGGGATGACTGTGCCTGTTCTCACAGGCTTGAGGGGAAAAGTAGATGGAATAATGTATGCAAAATGCTTGGTCCAGTGCTTGGCATTCCAAAAATGGCAGTTGTTATTTATTCAACAAATATTTAGGGGAGTCTGGGTGGCTCCATTGGTTAAGCATCTGCCTTAGGCTCAGGTCATGATCTCATGGGTCCTGGGTTCGAGCCCCGCCTCAGGCTCTGGCTCAAGCGGGGCATCTGCTTCTCCCTCTCCCTCTGTGTGCTTTCTCTCTCTCTCTCTCTCTCAAATAAATAAAGAAAATCTTTTTGAAAAACCAAATATTTATTGATCACCTATTAGGACAGAGCACTAGGTATTGAGATACAACAATAAAAATCCCTGTTCTGGGGCTGCTGGGTGGCTCAGTGGGTTAAGCCGCTGCCTTCGGCTCAGGTCATGATCTCAGGGTCCCAGGATCGAGTCCTGCATCGGGCTCTCTGCTCAGCAGGGAGCCTGCTGCCCTCTCTCTCTCTCTGCTTGCCTCTCTATCTACTTGTGATCTCTCTCTGTCAAATAAATAAATAAAATCTTTAAAAAAAAATCCCTGTTCTTTCAGTGCTTGGCTGGGAGATGGAGAGTGCGGGGGTGGTCGTCTGACAGGAGGAGGCTTTCGGGCAGAGGGAGCAGCAGGTGCACAAAGCGCTTTCCCCAATATTTTGTTATGAAAAGTTTCTAACAGAAGCCAAAGAAGTTGGAAGAATGATACAGTGAAAAGCCATTTACCTCCCACCTAGATTTGACAATGAACATTTAACTATATTTGTTTTGCGACATATCTGCCCTCCATCCCCTGTGCTTTCTTGTACCCGGTGAGCTGCCATGAGGATTTGGAGACAGAATGTCTGGAGCCGGAGTCTGAAAACAGGGACCTTTTGCAAGAGTCGGAGGGGAAGAGAGAACATTCCCCTTTGGACAAATCTGTTGGGAGAGGCCAACTGAGGGGGACACCTCCCTTTATTAAAGAAAGCCTGTTTGGCAAGGAGCTTGGCCCTCTTGTCAAGCCATCAGTCCCTGACTGGGGCAGGAGCAGTCTGCATAGGGGTTTCCAGGGGTGTGGAACCAGCTGCCACCCACACTCTGCTGGCCAGAGAATAAACACAACCATCAGGGGGGCTCCAGGCACAGGGGCCAGCAGTGACTGAAAATCTTCATGTTCATCTGGCTGACCTTTGGTGTCCCTGGGCAGGTGAGTCCAGCTGCCTGGTTTACAAGGTGCTGGTACAGGACCCACCAACTAAGGTCATGTTTGTTTATCCCCCACACAGGGGAGCCCCCTCCTTATGGAAACCCAGTTCACAGGAAGTGCTGAGGGCCAGAAATCAGAATCATGGGGTGACCATGAGGGAATGGAAACTTCTATCTCTAATCTCTAGGGGTCAGGCTACCTTCTGTCTATTGCTACTGTTGAGGGGGGCAGAGGACTGGGAATCCCATGTTCCTAGATTTTGAAGAGGACTTAGAAGTCGTCTGGGCCACAGTTACATGGCTAAACGTCCAGTTGCTCAATCTGGGCTTTGGGTCTGGGTTAAATCCCAGTTCTCCTACTTACTAGTCCTGTCACCTTGAACAAGTCACATGACCCTTCTGGACCTTTATAGTATAAGGCTAATAGGACCCCCCTCCCAGGGTTTAACTGGGTTCATACATGTGCCCAGAACAGTACCTACCAAGGGTAAGTACTTGGTGAGTGTTAGCTCCAGGAAACATCTAGAGCAAAAGGAACTGGTGTGGGTGGTTTGCAGCCATTTTTCCCCCATGCATGCACTAACATATGGTTTAATATTGTTATTTTTTACAAAAGTGGGAACATATTGTACACACTGTACCATAACTCGCTTTTCCACCCAATAGTATATTCTCTGTGTCACTTTTGATGAACGTGAAAAGCATTTTCCTCTGGATTTTCCACGTATGTTCAGGACCATGATGTGTGTCCTGTAGCTTATTTGCCAGTCCCCTACTACTGGACATTTAGGTTACTTTCAATTTTTTTTCCTTCTGCAAATAAAGCTGCACTAAGCAAGAAAAGAGTGATGTCAGCTGACTGTATTACCTTGGGTATGACCTTCTGGTGTGAGTTTCTTCATCTAAAAACAGAATGACAAGATTCTTCTGGGTGATTAAAATCTCTTGCACACTGCATATGAATCACTTCCAAGACTTCGCTGACATGTAACCATCAGCTTCTGTTTGCATTCCTCTAGGGACAGGGTGCTCACTACCGCAGGAATAGCCTGTTTCTCCGGACAGCCGTAATGGTCAATAAAGAATCCACCCATGGTGGGCCAAAATCTGCCTCCCTGCAATTCCTAGTCTGGTTTTATTACTTGAGGCTCCATAAATTCAGTCTACACTCAAAGGCCAGAAGCTGAGGCCAGTGTAGAAGGTAAGAAAATTTCAATCCTTCCCTTCCTTTCTCCCTCCCTCCCTTTCTTTCTTTATGCTTATTATAGATCAGACCATCTGCTAGGCACATGGATGGGGGCTACAAAAGTTAGCTGCAGGGTCAGAACTGGATCCCAGGCACCCTAAAGCGCATTTCAGGGGACTGCCTGCCCCCTGCTTTGGGACAGGGGTCCTGAAGCTGGTGACCCGCCTCAGATACTGTAAGTACATATGCCCCAGGCAGAGTCCTGGGCTGCTTTGTGAAGAGGTGACCAGAGTTGGAGACAACTACAGCCTAGGGCTTGGGCAGGTTTTTACTAGAGCTGGACCCAAGCCTCCTTTCTTCTCCCCCACCTACCCTTAAAAGATTTACAAACAAGTAGATTTAAATACAGATCCAAGTATAAATAATTCCAACCATGTAACTCTGCAGAGTTAGCTCCCCAGAGGTTCTGTCTGGATCTTCCTCAGGGCTTAGTGTTTTTCTTTGCTTTCACTTCATTCATTCTCATTCGATACATTCTTACTAAGAGCTCACTGGATAAGGTTTTAAAAGAGAAATTTTGTTCAATCCAAAGCTCCCCCTGAGGTTTCGTTTCCCCATTTGTAAATTAGGAGTGCTGATCCACTCTCCACCTTGTAAGGAGATGGGGAGGTTAAACTGAAGTCACAAGCAAAGGAGGGTTCTCTTGTGTGGGTGCCCAGTAAATGGACGCCCTCTTGGAAACCGCACACAGTGCCTGCCCTAGAGTAGGAATGTAGCAACTGCTTGTTGAATGAACAAATAAGTGAGTGATTCGATGAATGGGGTCGCGTTGGAATAAATGCATTTCTTCCCCTGCCCGTCATAGTCCCTCTGCTTCTGTCTTAACTCCCTCAACAGGCCAACAAAGCCAGCCTTGCGGCCGGAGATAAGGTTTTTGGCGGGTATCTCCGGTATCGCTCCCTGGAGTGGGGGTGGGGGCAGAGGGGTGATGCCTGGAGCGGGTGCAGGTGCCACACGGACACGGACACAGGATGGGCTCTAAGTACCCACCGTCTATGCGGCGCTGCCTGCCCCCATGGACCCTAATGCTCGAGGCGGCTCTCGTTGTCATCTTCTTCTTTTTCACCTCCTATGACACTTTGTCACAGGATCCGCCGAAGCAGCTCATGAGGACTTTTCGAGGTGAGTGTCCAGAGGGGAGGTGGTCACAGAGGCAAATAGCAGGAACAGGGGAAGTGAGAAGATCCGTGGTCCTCCAGGGGCCTACATGTTCCTCTCCACAAAGTCTCCGAATAAATGGGTTCCCACACCTTCTCCTATAGGTTGCGCGGAGACCAGCCAACAACTTAGGCTCCCCCTTTAAGGACCAGCGTGGACATCTTCTCTTCCATGAAGCCTTCCTTGATTTGTCAGGGCAGTGAGGGGTCTCCTATTCTGTTTTTCTAGAATTTCCTTTGCCAGTGGTCTTCGTAAGTCTCTGCTTTTCTGTCCCTTCCTCCCCTTTCTCCCGAGCAGCAAAAAATTTCACATTGTTCGGCTTTTAGTTTTTGTTTCCTTTTTTTTGGTGTCTCTTGCTCATTTCTGTACCACCCTCCTTTTGGTAGCATGACTCTGTTGCCCCTTCCCCATCCCCAGGCTTCTCCTTCTCACTCATTGGCTGGGAAGTCTACATTCTGTCTGCAAATCCAGGGCCATAAGGTATGGCTGAAGAGGAGTGTAGGATGGTTGTGATTTTATATGCAGCTAAAAATCTTCACAGACTGTGATGAGAACAACGGTAAACAAGACATATATTCCCAGTGGTGTGGCTTTTGCTTTAAAAAAAAAAAAAAACCGAGATGCGTTTCAAGCATCTCACTGAGCCAATCTCTTATCTATGATAATGGATGGGCCTTGTTGAGTGTCCTCCCTGAGACAAAGCTGAAGCCCTAGTCTGGTTGAGTGCCCACTTCTTCCTGAGTGACATTAACTGGCTAGTTAGCTGGAAGCAGAGGAAAAGCCTCGCTGGGCTCTCTGCAGCAGTAAGCAGGACAAAGAGGTGACCTGGGGAGAGAAGCCTCTGCACCAGCTCAGTAGCCGACCCAGAGAGGGGCCCTTAGCGCCTGACCAACAAGGCTGAGGCAAATTGAAGTTCATTTCACTTCACTTTCATTCTTTCCAGTCCAACACAATGTAATTCAATGCATGCCATTCATTCACGCATGTATTCATTCAACCCTGTATTACAACCAGTGGGGGATCTAGACATGGGCTAATCAGTTAATATTTATTGAACTCTTACTATGTACCAGGCACAGTTTCAATGCTTTAGATTGAACCCTGACAACAATCCCATGAGGCAGTACGATTATGATCTCTGTTTTTCATATAAGGAAATGAGGAACATGGACGTTGAATAATTTGCACAAAGTCACTCAACTAGGACAGCACAGCAAATTGAAATTTGCACAGCCTGGTTTTAGTTTCCATGCCTTTAACCATTATGCTTCACTGCCCCATTTTCCAGTGAGCTTGAGTCACTTTTCACATAACCAGTGGGAGTAGGAGCCAGTATTTCAACTCTGTATGTTGGCACCAGGGTGCACGTTCTTCATCCCCTCTGCTCTGCCGCTAACACAGAAATAAAGTGTCCTCAGGGCACCTGGGTGCCTCAGATGGTTGAGCATCTGCCTACGGCTCAGGTCATGATCTTCAGGTCCTGGTATCGAGCCCCGCTTTGGGCTCCCTGCTCAGCGGGGAGTCTGCTTCTCCCTCTCCCTCTGTCTCTCTTCTACTTGTGCTCTGTCTGTCCCTCTGTCTCTCTCAAATAAATAAAAATTTAAAATCTTAAAAGAAAGAAAGAAAGAAAGAAAGAAAGAAAGAAAGAAAGAAAGAAAGAAAGAAAGAAAGAAAGTGTCTTCGGACACTCACTTTACATGGAAGCACAGAGAAGAGCTCACAACCCAGGCAGAGGAGTTGATGGTGTCAGGGAAGGCTTCTAGAAGGAAGTAACTGACCAGCCATGTCTTGGAGGCTTGGTAGGAGTTAACCATGTGAAAATGGATCATCATCCAGAGTGAGAGGACAGCAAGAGTTGGTGTGTGCACTCCTTGGAGCGGACTAGGTTAGGGCTTAACACTGCAACATTGGAGCCCAAAAAAGGCAGTAGGGCATCGTGGACCCACTGGGTTGAGTAAGGAGCTTGACCATCTTGCTGCTGAGCTGATAGGAAGCAGGGGTGTGGTGAGTTTGGGTTCAGGTTATGGAGAAAGCCATTCCAGGGCTAATGGGGGGTGGTAAGGGAAAGGGCCATGACTTGAGGTGGGAGACCAGCATGTGGCTTGTGTGTAGTATGGACCAGAGGGCTTCAAATACTTCTGATGATGCACACCATCTTTCAAGCATGTACCATACTTACATGTCATCACCCAAGACTGCTGCATGAATATGTTTTGTACATCGTAAGAATACACACAAATTAGAAAATTTGGAAGAGGTTGAATGAAATATACAATGTTTTCAAATTACTGATGATTGATGGCACCAGTCAATCTCAAGGCAAGGTCCGTTGTTCCCGTTACTGAGAGTGGCTGTAAATCCATTCCTAGAGTCTTCTTGATAACTGCAAATTCTCCTTTTTGACTTCTTGTCAGATCTAATTAGACTGACTTTTTTTAACCTTGAATGTGACGGATGAAGGGTTTGCACAAGAAACATCGCTCTGCCCTTTTTTTCATACACTTGGCTGCCATTATGGTTTTGTCTTCATTCTGTGGTTTTAGGCAGGTGTTGTTAGTCCATTATGTGAAGGTTAGTTGAGCTAAAACTAGGTTGCCTAATGTGTCAATTCACTTGATCTAATCCAGTCAATGTGAACTCAATGTTATTCAAAGCAGCCAATTCCAAAAAGACATTTTTGAGGCAATCAGCATGCATCCCGTATGGTATACAGGAATTGTTGTTAGTTTTGTTAAGTCTGATAATAGCATGGTGGGGCTTTTTTTAAAGACCCTATCTGCTTAGAGAGGTGTATTGAAATGAAGCAATGGCCCGGGCTTGCTTTATGCCAGAAAGAAAAAAAAAAAAAAGGAAAGAAGTGGAAAAGATAATAAAAACCAGATCGGCCCTGTGTGACAGTCATCAAAGCTGGGAATGGGTACATGACATTCACCATGCAACTCTGTTTTTGAATATGCTTAATGTTTTCCATAATAAAAAATCAAATTTAAAACAAAAAGCCAAACAAAACCCTGCCATTCATTGCAACCTGATGAATATAGAGAAACACATCACCCTCTTCCCTGGGGGCCCAACATTCCCTCGGGACCCCTTCCAAAGCTAGGAGACTAGAAACTGTCTGACATCCTAAGCGAGCAGGGAAGGCTCCTGGGTCAGTGTGGGTCTTAAATACTTACAGAGCTGCAAACTTCATCAAGGCCCTCTGGAGGTAGGATAGCCCAGATCAGTGATTCCCAGAGTGTGGTCCCCAGACTACCCCCCTCAGTCACTAACAGCTCAAGAATGTGTTAGAAATGCAGATTCCTGGGCCCTGATCCATATCTCCTGATCAGAAATGTTCAGGGTGGGCCCCAGCACACCGTGTTTTACCAAGCCCTCTAAGCAATTCTTACCCACACAAGAGTTTGAGAAACGTGGGAGCCAGACTGATTTAACTTCTGCCTCTGCCCCTTAGCTGCGAGACCTTGGGCAAATTATTCCATCTCCCTTGGCCTCTATTTCAACCTGGGTCACGCGACAACAGTACTTTTTCAATTTATTGTTGGAAGGTTTGAATGAATGAGCACACATAAGGACAGATTAAGAGTATTCATTCTCACTATGAATAGACTTCAATTTCTTATAGTTTTATAAAAACTGGAAGGACTCGTATCTTCTTCCAGGAGCCCCTGGGGATTGTCTGGAGCACCTTCTGAGGTGTGTGCTCCCTACGCTGATGACCACTGGTCTGCACAGCCAGTGATGAGGCCAAATGAGGAGGGATACCGAAAAGGCAAGGTATCAAAATATTCAAGAGACATCTAGGAGATCAAAAGAGTTGTACCTGATGGATGTGAAGAAGGGGTTTAAGGATGGCTTCAGACATGTGCTTTGGTATATGGAAGAGCTAGTTCCTGAGAACAGAAGCAGAAGTGGATGAACAGGTTGGACAGTAAATGAACAATGATATATTCATTCTGGGCTTCGGGTTGAGGTGACTTACGAGATGCTTAGGAGAAGTAGAGTGCAGCAGCTAGCTATTGCTGCGTAACAAATCACACCCAAACTTAATGGTTGAAAAAAGCAACCATTTAGTTTGCTCATGATCGTGATTAAATGCTTCAGCAGAAGAGTTATAGCAGTAAAAGAGGATAAGCCCTCATGAGTGGGTGCTTTTCAAAACTCTGTCACATGTTGACTAATGTTGCATTGACCCAAGCAAATCACAAGGCCCAACCTAGGAGGGAGAGGTCTATACTGGAAGGCATGATTCACTGGGAGCCATTACTATAACCATCTACACACAGAGCCTGCTCTTGGACTGCCACATTGGGGAAACATACTGGACCTTGCACTGTGGATACTACCCAGGTCCCCCTTCCCTCTGCTCCCCAAAGGGAGGAGAGCTACCAAAAGACAAGAGGGGCTTTTCCACTGACACGTAAACACAGTACCCCCAAATCCTACAATGTTCCACATCTTAGCCTTGGCTGCCCCCTTGACTGGGACATCTTTTTTCCTATTCCAGGATACTGTAGGGGTGAAGGTAGAGTGGGAGTAGAGGCCACTGGGAAACAGAAGTCAGCCTAGGGCTCTATGGATGGTCCCAGTTTGGGGCAGCAGAGGTCTTCCCAGTCAGCTGTGGATAGAAGAGTGTGGAAGTTGAGCCTAGACCCTAAGGGCCAGAAGCTGGTTCTGGCTTCCGAGTTGTTGGTGCTTAAGTGTCTACAGGCCAGAGGAAGGAGCAGAGGTGGGTGGAAACACAGAACTAGAACCACAGGGGCAGCTAGGCCAGAGGAGGGGGGAGCAGTCTTGCCCAAAGTCATATAACCAACAAGTGGCAGGCACAGTATAATAGTGACTAACTCTGCGTATCCAGTGCCAGACTAAGTGATATGCATGAGCCAGTGAAAGTATTCACAGCAATCCTCTGAGCAGATGCCATTGTTTCATACCCATTTTACAGATTAGGAAGCTGGGACACAGAGGTAGAGGCAGGCTCTGAGCCCTGACAACCTGACTTGGAGTCTTCACTGTTATACCCGTGTGCTATGTGGGGAGGCATGACGCATCGTGGTTAAACCCAGATGGTCTGCATTCCGATCGCTCACCATGTGCTAGCTGTGTGACCTGGGCTAGTTACAGCGCCTCTCTGGGCCTCCCTTTCCTCCCTGTAAGAGGTGGGTAATAAATAGTACCTACTGCATGAAGCTGTAGTAGGTGAAAGCCAGAAGGCTTCTAGAATGGTGCCTGGTGTGTGGAGGGCACCATACTCGTGCCTGCTCCTACAATGCTGGTCATCATCGCCTCCTCTCACACCACCAGGCCCTCAGCTTAGACTCTTCCTGCAAGTCATGGGGCTTCCATAACATTCTCCTGAACGACTGTCTTCAACCGTAGTATTCCCCTCTGGGACCCGCTCTTTGGGGCCCCGTAGCACTTCCACACCTTATCACCAGCCAACACCTTAGAGTCCATGTGCCTATCAGCCCAGCAGCTGATCTGGGGTGCAGCGCAGAATCTGAGAGGGGAGGCTTGCACCACTGGGGATGCCCTGAGCTGGGACCCAGCCCTGAAGTGGGGCTCCCGTGCTGAGACTGAGGAGGAGTCGGGGGGGGGGCGGTGCTAGAGCTCTGGGAGGCTGAGTGAGGGAGTGGAAGGGTACAGAGAGTAAAGAGAGGCCTGAAATCTCATGTTATTGACTCACCCATTTGGGGTGAATGGGCTCTGTCTGTCAATAGCTCCCAGAAACTGCCCCTGACTTCGTCCCGCAGGTGGAGTACAGCTCCTCCCTCAGGGACAGTGTGGGGCCTTGGGGAGGAAGGCCCTGAGCTCCTACGCCCGGCAGCAGCGACAGGGATGGCAGCTGTGCCTGATAAATCCCCCAGCCCAGGTCCTCGGACTCTCTAATCTTTAGGGCCCCACCTCTGCCCTATCCTGGTTACCCTCTTCCCCCCACCCATTGATTCTCTCCTCAGAATATGCCAGAGCTGTGAAGGCCATGGAGAGTACCAAGGCACTCCCATGTTTACAAAGAGAGAAATTGAAGCCCCAAGAGGGGAGGGGACCTGCATGGGGTCCCTCGGGGGCAAACAAGAGCACTGTACCTGGAGTTCAGAGCATGGCTCTGCTCCTAGCATGCTGTGTGGTCTTGAGGAAGTCACAGGCTCTCTCTGGTCTGCTTCTGTGAAATGGGAGGAAAATGAAAGTGTTGCCCCACACATGTGGCGGACCCCACGCATACGGCGTTGCTGCTGTTGGGCAGATGTGTTTGCTTTAACAGCAGGACTTAATACAAGATGGCTGGGTGTGCAGTCTCTAGTTGGCCACGGGCCTTACCGCTCCCAAATATGCATTGCGCCTTTCATACACAGAGTTTCCTGCTTGGCTCCTGAAGGAATCTGAGCAATCCCAAGAGGAACTCCCTATACAAAACATGTCCTGTCACCCCCACTCTTAAGAGGATGTAAGCAGGAGACAGAAACATTGCCTGCACCTCCCTCTCCCCCACGGCACAGAAGAAGGGGCAAGAAGTGGAATCAATGCTGTTTCTCACCCACTCCCCAAGTTCCCAGGACCTTTGGAGGTCCTCAGGGGTGAGGGTTCTCAGGACCACCTCAGGAGGTCCTGGTGTGACCAGACGGTTTGGGGAGCGTCAGTCTCCACCCATGTCTCACACACAAGACCCTGTGCATTTCTCAGTGAAGGTAAATTTAAACATGACTTGAAGGGGCTTTCTGAGACTTTGAAAAGTTCTGGAAATGAGTGTTTCCTTGTCATTATCAGAGCCAGGGCTGGAAGCCAGTGGAGACCAGGTGGGTTCTTATTACTGTGATGGTGTGGATGGTGGTGGCGGGAGGGGGGACAGCCACCATTTCCTGAGCATCCTCCTTGCACCAGGTGCTATGCCAAGCCCTGGAACAAAACATCACCTCCTTCAGCTCTCAGCTCCCTCTGAGGGGGGCATAATTGCCCTTATTTAGCGGATGAAGAAAGTAAGCTACCTACAGGGCCACGCAGCTATGAGGTTGAAGCATGTAAAGTGCCATTTTTGTAGGTCAAAAATGGTCAAATGTTGGCAATTTTAATATGGTTTAACCTAACAGGGAAGGATAGAGCTGGGATCAAACAGAATTGTCTAAACTTGAAGTATGCGGTTTTTCATCTGTGTGTGTGTTTTGTTTTGTTTGTTTTTATTGTCTGCATGCTGGTTGTAGAAAATTTAAACATCAAGAAAAAAACAAGGAAAACCCTCCCAAACTCAGAGATAATAACCCATGGGGGGACAAATTCTATCAAGTTCTCTCTCCAGGCAGCTGTACATGGGAAATAGTTGGTGTTTGTTGCTAAAACAGTGAGCAATTGGGTGCATTGTAATCATTGAATTCTGGCCCCCAGACGAAGAGTGTGATTATTTTTCCCATTCAACAGAGAGAAGACAAAGAACAGATAGTGTAGGTAAAGGCACAGGCTTCGGAGCAGATCCTCTGGGTTTTAATCTGGCTGGGAGAGTTTGGGCAGGTTACTTAACTCCTCTGTGGCTCAGTTTTCACATCTGTGAAATGGTGATAATAGCACCGACCTTGAAGGGTGGCTGGGAGAAGGAAGCAGGCTGGTCTGTATGATGTGATTAAAACCAGGGTGGGGGTGGGGCAGGGGCCGCTGGCTGGAAAGCACGTGACTCTTGATCTCAGGGTGGTGAGTTCAAGCCTCGCATTGGGCGTAGAGATTACTTTAAAAAACAACAACAACAGTGTTGCTACACGGGAAACACTTAATAAATATAGGCTTTAGTTCAGAGACTTTAAATAACTAGATGAAGCCACACATCTAGAAAGTTCCAGATTCCTGATTTCAAACCCAAGTTTGTCAAGCCGCTACCCATTTTTCAAACTTGGAATTGAATTAAAGCATCTACCTTTTCCCTTTCGCACGACCTCTCCCGGCTGTTAGGCAGGTCTCTCGCACTCACCTGCCGAAGCAGCCCCTGAACAGGGTCCAAGGCTGGAAAAGGGGAGGGTCCCTCAGATGGCCCTGGTGCTTTCTGCCGGCCCACTGGATCCCCCTCAGCAAGGGACAAAGGGAGAGAACTGCTTTCTGCAAAGGTAATTTGGTTCTTACCAAAGAACCTCTGAGTCTCCTTCTGCCCCTCTTTTCTGGGCTGAGTCATCGGCTTCCATAATCTTACTTTCTCATGCACACGATCAGGTTAAAATCTGCTCCCCAAGAGCCACAGTGATAATATTTACTTGATGTCAACTGTGTGCCAAGCACTGCTTCAGATGTTTTATCCATGTTCGTATTGTTAAGTTTGATGATAACGGTAATTGCCACAATTACTGAACACTCACTATGGGCCAGGCCCTGCCTTTGTGTTTCACCGGCATTAGCTCATTGTATCCTTACCTCAACCCTGCCTGGTATGCACTGCCCCCATTATTCAGATGAGAAGACTCAGGCTCATAGACGCAAACTAACTTGCCCAAGCACTCTTTAATGATCCCTTCCAGCTGCCGTCCCGTAAATTCCTACAGAATGTATGTAAATTCTAATTCTGTAAGCTCTATAAATTCTGATTTCTGATTTCTAACTTTCTATCTTGTCTGCTTCTCTTGCTCCTTCTCCATATTTGCTCCTGGGCAGTCTTCCAGGATGTGACCATCATGGCGGCCCTTGGCTTTGGCTTCCTCAACTTGTCTTTGCGGAGATATGGCTGGAGCAGCGTGGCCTTCAACCTCTTTTTGCTGGCCCTAGGGGTGCAGTGGGCAGTCTTGATGGATGGCTTCTTGGATCAGCACTTCCAGAACAAGGTGGTCATCAAACTGTCCAGGTAACCAGATGACAGCTATATCATCTCTTGGGTCCTTGAGGGTATGGGCCCCAAGAGGGCTGGTTCTAGAAGAGCTGGGAAGTCCCCTCGAAACCATGCAATATTGAGGATATCTGCTAACAAATTATTCACTGTTTATCTAAAATTCAAATTGCATTGGGAATCCTATATTTTATCTGACAACCCTGGGCCCCGATCTCCAGCCCTCTCTAAGTTCTTTCTTTATTATTGAGTATGATATTATAAAGTTACACAAGCAATATGGGTTCAAAGAAAAATTAATAGAGATTACAGAAAAGAAATAGAAATGTCACAGTCTCTTGAAAACAAAGAAGTACTCTTAGTCCTCAAATGTCAGTGAACAAGAAATAGCCATGCCTTTAAATGACCTTTGATCCATTTAAATGCATACATATGAAATTCTAAAAACTAATAACATTAACCATGTTGCTAGTGGAAGGTGATGGCTATTGATTAGGAAGGAGCACAAAAGAACCTTATGAGGCACAGTAAATGTTCTCTGTGTTATCCTCGGTAATGGTTACACAAGGGGATAGATATCTATATCCATCAAGCTGTACACTTTTTTTTAAAAAAGGCATTAGCATGGGGCACCTGGCTGGCTGAGTTGGTAGAGTGTGCAGTCCTTGATCTCAGGGGTGTGAGTTCAAGCCGCATGTTGGGCATGGAACCTACCTAAAAAAAAAAAAAAAAAAAAGACAAAAAATTTTTAAAAAATAATAAAAAAGCATTGGCATTTGACAGGAGAAACTCGGTAAAAGTTACCTTGTACAGTGTTTTTGCTCTTATCCAACTCCGAATCTCTGTCCTGCCCAGATGATGGTAAATCCCATCTTAGGCATCTGGGGGAACGGTCACCTCTCCAGGTCACTCCATCCATCCCTCTGAAACCTGCTAAACCTCTGGGCACTGCTGTTGACCATCTCCCCACAAGCCAGGCACAGTGCCAGGCAGTGCACAAACATTATTTTGTTTAACGCTTCCAGTAGGGGTCTGACTAGTGGACAGGCAAGGAAGTAGAGGCTCAGAGAACATAAAGCATTTGCCAAGGGTCACACGGCTAAGTGGTGGCAATGGTTTTAGCATTTTACTATCTGAAACCCCTTCCCACACCCTCCAGGGTGGTTATGACATGAACCATAGACAAATCAGTTCCCTATTGGCCCTGAAAAAAACCCGCCACATTTTTTCTTCTAACAAGTTTTAGAGCTAATCCCCATGGGGATTCGATACCCACTCCTCCACCCCCACAGCCAAAAAACAGCTGGGAAGAGGCAAAGGTTACTGTCTGAAAGAATTCTGACAGTGGTGGCCCCGGTCCGGCCTTTCTGCTGCCTTGGCTTAATGTCTCACAAACCTTCAGCCTCTTGCCCCTTAATGTGCAGGCCTAACTGGGCTGTTCCTTCTAAGGTACCTCGCCCACAGCAGCCAACTTGTTTTTGACTCAGTCCAGGAAGACAAGAAGAGGCCATTGGCAGCCTGAGTGAGCTCCCCTGCCCCACCCTTGACAGCCTGGATCCTCCCAGCTGTGACCCCCACTGGGACTGGCTTCTCAGATTTGAACAATGAGCTCCTTCCTGACCTTTCCAAGGACCTGGCTGGTTCAGGGGGCGGTGCCCAGGCCTGCCTCCCGACAGGGTCCTCCCCTTCTCCCTTGGCCTCACCCACACTGTGCTGCCTGACTTGGCACGGAATTGCCTTGAGTCACTGATGACCAGTCCCTTTGGGGCAGGGGCCTGTCCTGCTCAGCTTTGTCCTTCATTTGCCTCCTGCAGTAATGACTTCCTAAATGGTTATTGGAACCAAAATGAAAATAAAAGGAACCCTGAAAGTTGTGATATTTTTAACACTGTATTTTGAGAGGTTCAGGAGGGCTCCCTTGGAGGATAAGTAGCCATAAGCAACCCTCTTACTGTGCCTGACACATATTAACTCACTTTACCCTTATGACAGCTTCACAGGCCTGGCCTCCACCTTACAAATGAGGATACTGAGGCACAGAGTGGTTCAGTAATTTGCCCAAGATCACACAGCCAGGAAGGGTGTCCAACCTAGGCTGGCTGGATTGGAGACTGCACTCCTGAACACTGCACTTCACAGTCTCAACAACTCCCCAGCGCCGACCGGCCCCTAGGGTCTGACATCCTACCACAGCACGCATCTCTTGAATTAGACCCTTGCCAATTAAGTGAACACTCACCAAAAGACATAACGTGGCCAGTCCCAATGAAATTTTGTCTAACTCCTGTTCTAAATAACTCCCGATCCCTAAGAGACTCTTTCTCCAGGCCCTTGGCCCTCTGCTGATTGTCCCTCTGAAGTCCTTGGGCCTTAAGCAAGGTACTACGTTGGCAGCAAATGCTGGGGAGGCTGTGTCCAGACTCCAGAACACAAGCTTTAGATCCAGGCTGACTGGGTTTGGACCTCACATTTGTCATTAGCTAATGTTAAGGCCAAAAGAGTTGCCTCTTCTAGTCTCAGTGTCCTTTTCTGTAATGTAGAGGTACTGAACGGTACCCTCCATTTCTAGAGGGCCACTTAGAAGATTAAAACTTAAATGAGGTGGTGTAGTTGTAAGTCTGTTATACATAATGCTGAACAAATTATCATTATTTTGTAGTGGTGGTTGTAGCATCAGGGAGGGGAGTTGGTCTCAGAGCAAGGTGCCTGGAGAGAGTGGGTTGGTTTAACCACCAAGATTATTCTGCTCATCGCCACCTCCCCCAGGAAGCCCTCCCTGATGAGTCCAGTACACACTGCTCTCTCCCTCCACGGAACCCCTCTAGCCATGTAATATCATGGATAGTCTTAGCAGACAGACTCACAATGTCAGCCCCATCTCCACAGCTGGATCATAAGTGCCTTGAAAACGAACTGTTTTCTCCTAAATCCCCATACTGAGCTAGCTCATTTGTCAAGGGAAGGAAGGAATCAGCAGTAGTGGTAATAATGTGGGCTTCTACTCCTGAATTAGTTCTTTGTGCCAATCACAGAGCTGGACACACAAGCACAGATATTCCTTCTAATCCCCACAGCACTACCATGAGATAAATATTATCATCACTCCTATTTTACAGATGAAGAAACAGGCTCAGTGAGATTAAATAGTTGCTCAAGTGAAAAAGCTGGGACTGGAAGCAGGCTTGTCCTACTTCTAAACTGTCTCTTTCCATGACCAAGGAGACCGAGGCGGGTGGCTGAATGTCTGGCAGGCCAGCAGGTGAAGAGCGCCCTCTATTGAGCATCTTTGTGAGATGCAGACAGAAGAGAAGCCGTGGGCAGAACCCCAGTTGTCAGACACTAGAAGGGGGTCTTGAGGGTACAATCAGCCTCTGTAAGTGACCATGATATTCCTACGAGAAATTCAGAATGGCCTCAGTGTGAATGAGTATGTGAAGATCAATTTCTCGCCCTGATGCCACCCTGATGGGGGAAGAAGCCCATGGAGACCCCAGATGGGGCAGCATCAGTTCCCATGAGGGTGGAATCTTGTCTCCTTCTTCTCCTACCGTGTCCCTAGTTTTTTAGACAGTGCCAGGGTTGTTGAATGAGTGAATGAATGAATAATGAATGAGAGGATCCTTTTCGGTCATTCCTGTCTCTCTCTCCCCCAGAATTAAGCTAGCCACCATGAGTGCTATGTCTGTGCTCATCTCAGTGGGTGCCGTGCTGGGGAAGACCAACCTGTTGCAGCTGACATTGATGGCACTGGTGGAGGTGACAGTCTTTGTCACTATGATGATGATTGACAGGCACTACCTCAATGTGAGTCACGGTGCTGTGAGGAGGGGACTTTGGGGAGGAGGGGTGTGGAAGTGGATGGGTGTGGGTACTACCTCCATTTGGTGGAGTTTCTGGGATTTAAAAATTATGAAGACAGACCCAGATGGGGTTCCAAAATTGTGATCTATGCTAAGTGTTTAAATATAGCAACCTAATGGTTTTAACTGGTGGTGGTGCAGTCACTCGTGATGACAAGGTCTAAGGTTTGACAGGGCATATGGGTGGCAGAAGTCTAATGCTGGCAAGTTATTAGAAGAGACAGGGTCAAGGAACAGAGAGAGAGAGTTGGATGGATCAAGATGATGACCTGGAGGAGTGATGGAGAGAAAGATGGTAAGGCAGGTGCTGAAATCCTTAGAGACCAAGAGGCAGGTGGATAATCAGCAAGGAGTGTAGTCTGCCAGTGCATCCTTCAAGGGTGCTGGAGATATTTGGGGAGGGAAAAGGAACAATGGTCTAGGGGCGCCTGGGTGGCTCAGTCGTTAAACATTTGCCTTCGGCTCAGGTCATGATCCCAGGATCCTGGGATTGAGCCCTGCATCAGGCTCCCTGCTCAGCGGGAAGCCTGCTTCTCCCCTTTCTCTCTCTCCTCTGGCTTGTGTACCCTCTCTCACTGTCTCTCTGTCAAATAAATAAATGTCTCTCTGTCAAATCTTTTTAAAAAAAGGAACAATGGTCTAGAAGCTTAGATTTGAAGTTCTTATAATTTACTAATTTTTGGTTCTTTTCATCTGTCTATATGACTTTATTTTAACCCCTAACTACTTCAGTGTATATTTCCTATAAACAAGGGCATTCTTGGAGCACCTGGGTCATTCAGTTGGTGAGGCATCTGCATTCCACTTGGGTCATGATCCTGGGGTCCTGGGATTGAGCTCCATGTAGGGAATTCCTGCTCAGCGGGGAGCCTGCTTCTCCCTCTCCCTTTGTCTGCCGTTCCCCCTGCTTGTGCTCTCTCTCCCTCTCTCTCTGTCAAATGATTAAATAAAACCTTAAAAAAAAAACAAAACCAAGGGCATTCTTTTACATAATCATCATTTAATTAACAAACCTTGGAAATTAATATTGACATAATATTATTACCTTATTCAAATTTCACCAATTTTCCCAATAATATCCTCTTACAGCAATATATATATACACATATGTATATATATATATATATACATACACACACATATGTGTATATATATATATATATCTTTTTGGTCCATCACACTTTGCATTCAGTTCTCATGCCTCCTTAAACTTTTTAAATCTGGAAGTTTCTTTGTTTTTCTTGATATTTCATGAACTTGATGTGTTTTGAGGTTACAAGCCAGTTATTTTGTAGGATGTGGGTTTGTCTACTGTTTCCTCATGATTAGTTGGAAGGTGTGCATTTTTTGGCAGGAATTACACAGAAGAAGTGATGTTGTGTCCTTCTCAGTGCATGTATCAAGAGACACATGTTGTCCATTGGGCCCATTACTGAGGATGTTAATTCTGGTCACCTGTTAAGATGTCCAGGCTTTTCCATTGTAAAGTTACTATTTTCCCCTTTGTAATTAATAAGCATTGTGTGAGGGAGACAATTGTCTGTCAAATCCTGTTTCTTATCAAACTTTCACCCACTGACTTTAGCATCTGTTGTTTTTTGTTTTTTTGCCTGAATCAATTAGATGATTGTCAATATTGGTTTTCTTTCTTTTTTTTGGTGGTGGTGGTGGGGGGTACCTGGGTGGCTCAGTTGGTTAGGCATCTGACTTTGGCTCAATCATGATCTCAGGGTGCCCGGGAAAAATCCCCACATTGGGCTCCCAACTAAGCAGGGAGTCAGCTTTTCCCTCTTTCTCCGTCCCTCCCCCTGCTCATGCTCTCTCTCTCTCTCTCAAACAAAGAAAGAAAATCTTTAAAAAAAAAAAAAAAAAGAAAGAAAAAGATGTTATTTTTAATTAGTCTCTACAACCAACATAGGGCTCAAACCTACAACTACCAGAACAATAGTCGCATGCTCTAGGGACTGAGCCAACCAGGCGCAGAAAACCAACCAGGTTTTCTAATTCCATCTTCCCCTCCACAACCATTAGTTAGCATTCCGCTGTAAGAAAGAACTTACTTTTCTTCTCCATTCAGGCATGCATGCACTAATTCTTTCATTCATTCCTTCATTCATTCATTTCACTATGGGCTCACGGAGTCACCCAGACATACTTTCATTTTTTGCTTTTTCTCTCTGCTTACCATAAGGGCTAACTGCAACTCCTTGGTTTCAAGGAAGAAAACTGCACTGCAGCTTTTTTTAGGCAGAGAGCGGGCAGGAATAGCAGCCAGCAATCGCAGCCAGACTCAGGACTGGAATTGCTTATGAGAAGTCTTTAAAATCCCAGGTAGTTCAAGCTCTCCATCTTTTGTTCTATTCCTCTCCCTATATCTAACTTCTGTGCACATCAGCATTCTCTTCAGTGGAGAACATGTTCTCTCCCATCCCTTTCGTTTCTGGGATTCTAACTCCCAGATCCTGCGGGAAACAACGCTCTTCCCTATCAGCTGGTCCCAGTTCTACGGTCCAGTAAGAAAGAACCTGATTGGCTCACGCCGCCACGTGTCTGCTTTGGTCCAATCAGCTGCAGCAAGCGTGGGGGAGGGGTCATGCGGTGAACACGTGGCAAGAGGTAAATTCCCAGAGTTGAACCTGTCGCTGCAGGCTGTGCATGGTAAACGTTTTCCTACTTTAAAAGGCCGCAGTGATGCAAAGCCATCTATCTCCTCTCTTTGCGGCTTTGACTTTCTAGTTTAGTTGGTGCAGGGGAGCGTTCAACCCTGATTTTGAGGGTTGGCTGCTTCACTTCAAGACGTCAGTTCAGCCGGGGTTTATTGAGTGGAAAGGCTCGGGGGGCAACAGTAGACAGCAGTCAGAGCTCTTTCAGTGGTGGCAACTCCAGAAATGAGTTCAGGGCTCCACGTCAATCGTCCCCACGTGTGTTTCCTGGATTCCGGGAGGGGACCTCGAACATGAAAAATGCAAGACTACAGGCAACTTCATTTTCATGTATGCCTGAAATGTGTGAATGTATCCTTCCCATTCATTCATTCCTTTCACAGGTATTTATCCCGTGCCTATTATGTACCGGGCATCTTTTCTGCAGTGGAAAAATCCAACAGTGATGGACCTTCCATTCCAGAGGGAAAGCTTGCCAATAAGCAATCACATGTTAGATAGTGATAAGTATCATAGGGAAAAAATAAAATGAGAAAGGGACTAAGAAGAGTTGGGGGGGGGGGTAAAATGTTAGATAAGGTGGCCAAGGAAGGCTTCCCCTAGTAAATAATTTTGAGTTGAGACATGAAGGCAAAGAGTGCACAAGCCAAGTGGTTGTCTGAGCACAGTGGCAGGTCAAGGGCAGCGGGGTGGGAATGGCCTGCCTCTTCCAGGAGTATTTTATCACCCACACTGCTTAGAATTGTTGGCGCGTGGTGATAATAAAAAGCAGACAGACTTCTAATAGCTTTTATTATTGCTTTAAATTCTCTCCAGACAATGCATATCCTTACTGCCTGCACCCCTGGTGGGCCACACCTCCACCTTGCATTCCAGGCATTGGAAAGGCCAAAGTGAAGTGAGACTGATGTGGGAGCATGCCGATGGGTTTGAGAAAGAGCGAGGAGTGTGTGTCAGGAGTGGAGCAGGAAATGAAGTCAGGGAGGTTAGGGGATAGCAGGTCACACAGGGTTTACCGGTCATAGCCAGAACACAGACTTTGAATTGAGCGAGAGAGGAACCATTGGAAAATTCTGAGCAGAGATGGCCGTGAACTGACATAGATGTTGGTAGGGTCACTCTGGTTACTGTGTGGAAAGTAGTTGTACAGGGACAAGGGTGGAAATGGGGAGACCAGTTAGAAGGTTACTGCAATAATTTGGGGGTAGTGATGGTGGGGCTTAAATCAAGGTGGGGTCAGTGAAACCTGATGGTAACAATTCTGCCAATTCTGGATATCTTTTGAAGGCAGAGTTGACAGGACTTGCTAATAGTCCAATAAGTTGTTATTTGGTACTAACTTTGATATTCATAAAGCAAAATTAGCCTATGTCAAGAATTTACTAAAGGCGCAAATTTGGTATTATAACAAGTCTGGCTGCTTCCTGCCACCACGTTTATATCCCTCATCGCTCCATAATTTCTGCTGAAAGGTAGGAAGCAGTGGGGGTGCACATCCGTGTGACTTTTTGTCTCCCCTAAATAGATCTCAGCCAAAAACGGTGAATAGCTACCGATAAGGCCAACCAGCAACTTCTCTGGAATAAATACATGGCTGCTCCTAGGTCCCCTCTGGAAAGGGAACTGCTAGGCAGGGGAAGCTCCAAACACCAGTGCCATGATTCCAAGACACACCTCCTGAGCTTAGGTGAAGCTCCGAATTGTCTCCAAGGTACAGGCGGTTGGCGCATGCGCGAAGGCTGCTGGCGCTCACCGCCCTGCTGGCTTTGTTGCAGGTGGACGCCCACGTAAGCATGATGCACATCCACGTGTTTGCGACCTATTTTGGGCTGATGGTAGCCTGGTTTCTCTCGAGGTCTCTGAATGAGAGAGTGGAGAAGGAGAAGACTCAGACAGAAAAGAGGTCCAGTTTGTTTACCATGCTGGGTGAGGACAAGTTGGGGTTGTGGGGGGGTGGTGGTGGGGGGGTCCCACCCGGGGAGTGAGTGGGAGGCTCTCCAGTGGCTCTGTGGGAAAATCTTCCTCTTTACCAACCTGCCTGGGGTGCTTGGAGCCACTCCGTGATGACTTAGCTCCCCAAGTAGTGTTGGATGGATTTACAATCCCTTCTAGGGCAAGGCTCTTCACTAATATCCACAGGAGATGGGCCACTCCTTACCCTTGAGTTTAAATCAATTTCATCTTTTTGTCTTCATGTGAAGGGAGGGAACTGGACGACTGGAGAAAGCAGAGGCCAGCTGTGGAGAGAGGGACAGCACGGGGAAGAGAACAGTAGTATAGGCGTTATCAGGCAGAGCAGAAAGGCAGAAGCTAGACTGTGGGAGAGGCCAAGAGGAAATCGGGCAGTGAGCTGGACTGTAGGTGACCCAACAACCAGCCATGAGACCAAATCAAAGTGGCACATCACGTTTTCAGAATAAGCATTTGGCCATCATAGGCTGGGCTCGGGAGGCCTAGGGGTTGATGATTTCAACTCTCTGGGCCTTCGTGGTTTTGCCTGTAAAATATGTTAGCTGGGCCCTATCAACTTGGGAATTCAGAGGAGACATGATTTGCCCCAAAAGTCACAGAGCTAAAAAGGGACAAAGCCGAGACTTGCCTGTTCTAGGAAGCCCCTGTAGGCTCAGGGTTTGGGGTAGCAGTGCTGGCTGTGGCCAATGACCCTCTCTGACCCCCAGGAACCCTCTTCTTGTGGATATTCTGGCCGAGTTTCAACTCTGCTCTGTTGGATTCTCCAATAGAAAGGAAGAATGCCGTGTTCAGCACCTACTATGCTCTCGCGGCCAGCACGGTGACAGCCATCTCTGTGTCAGTCTTGGCTCACTCCCAAAGGAAGATCAACATGGTGAGGATGGCCCTGCCCCTCGGGCAACACTCAGGTCTTCTAGGCTGGACAAATATCCATGCCCCCTGTCCCAGAACCAGCCCTGCAGGGTGGGAAACATTACTGTGGGTGACAGAGCTTTTTCTGCAGTGTCTTGGGGTATCAGAAAGGGCACTGGCTTATCAAAATGGGAACTGGAATTTGGAGACTAGGAAATGATCCAAGGCTCTCTGAGGGAAGTGATTAAGTCTATCAGTGTTGACACCAAACAGACCCATGTTTGAACCCTGTTTCTGCTGGTTACCAGCCACCATGAGCAAGAGTCAGCAGAGAAAAGCTAGAATAGAGTCAGTCAGGCTCTCTCCTTCCCCTAAGAAATTTCAAGAATGGGATGAATAGAATTGGAGGTAAAGAAGGATGTTATCACCCTAGCTGTGTGACCCTGGTCAAGTGCCTTAAACTTTGGGAGCCGCAACTAGCTCATGTGTAAAGTGGGAATTAAGAGACAACGCACATGACATGCTCTATGAGGGATATAGCGCTGAGCAAACATTAGCCATGTTATCAATGTAGCCAGGAGACTGTGTGAGTTTCGGGGAGAGCGAGAGAGATGGGTGAAAGGATAGAGCTAAAGATGAAAGAAGTTTCCATGATGATCAGCTATGAGGCCAGCCAGCCAGAGGTGGTAGGGAAAAGTCTAGAGAGACAACAGGGCTGAGAGTGGACAGAACATGGCCATGAGCGACAGGTTAAGCACTAGGGGGAGTGGGTGTCTTTCTGGGGGAGCTCCATGGTGGCAGGGAGTCGGATCAGAAAAGGTGGGGACTTCTATGGAGGCAGGTGTGGCCCGAAGGTCAGGGAAGCCCAGAAGCTGGTCCCAGGCCCCAGAGCCCAGACCTGGTTGGAGTTGAGAGGGCAGAGGGAAGTAGCATGAGAGCAAAGCAAGGCCCCAGTTCTGGAGGAAAAAAGGACACAGTGGAGATGTGACCCAGGAACAAGAGCTAGCTGGTTAAAGCTGGGTAGTAGGACAGGGGGGCATAAGCACCAAATAGTCAATAACAATGATAAAAATAATAAAAATAATAATAATGGTTTATATTTATTTTTTTAAAAGATTTTATTTATTTATTTGACAGAGATCACAAGTAGGCAGAGAGGCAGGCGTGGGGTGGGGAGCAGGCTCCCCGCTGAGCAGAGAGCCCGATGTGGGGTTCGATCCCAGGACCCTGGGATCATGACCCAAGCGGAAGGCAGAGGTTTTACCCCTCTGAGCCACCCAGGTGCCCTGGCTTATATTTCTTGAGCCCTTGAGCCAGAGTCTTCCATGTGGTAACTCATTGAGTCTTACAATAGTGATATTAAGCAGGTACAATCAAAACCCTGTTCTTCTAGTGGAAAAGTTGAAGCATGAATGGCTCAATGCCCAAGGACACATCGCTAACAGGTGTGAGGGTGGCTAGGATACACTTTCAAGTTCAATGCCTCCTCATCAGGGTGACTGCTCCCTGAGCCTGAGAAGTGGCATAAGATAAGACCACTGATGAAGGTCATGTGGTCTCAGCAGAGAGGAGGGGATGGTTTCAGGGTAAGTGAAGGAGGGAAGACATCACAGTGTCGCTGGTTACCAGCTTACGGAGTGACCCTGGGCAAGATGCTGTCCTCTCGGGGCTCCTGGGTGGCTCAGTGAGTTAAAGCCTCTGCCTTCAGCTCGGGTCATGATCCCAGGGTTCTGGGATTGAGCCCCGCATCGGGCTCTCTGCTTAGCGGGGAGCCTGCTTCCTCTTCTCTCTCTGCCTGCCTCTCTGCCTACTTGTGATCTCTATCAAATAAATAAATAAAATCTTAAAAAACAAAAGAATAAAAAAAAAAGATGCTGTCCTCTCTGGACCTCGCTTCATTTGCCCACAAGGTGTTTCTCTGCAGACTCATATCCACAATGCGGTACTGGCTGGAGGTGTGGCTGTGGGCGCCTCATGTCATCTGATCGCTTCGCCTTGGCTTGCCATGGTGCTGGGCTTTATGGCTGGACTGATCTCCATCGGGGGAGCCCTGTGCCTGCCGGTAAGGAGCTGGGCATCTGATACCTGATTTGGCTTAGACCTGCAGGGCCCTGGGAGCATGGTGGGCCGTCATGTGGTGCCACGCGCTGCAGTAGGCCGGCATTGGCACCTTCTCAGGCAGGTTTCGGAGATTGGGTGAGGGGCCCCCCTCCCAGGCCATACTGTGTATTTGTTAGGATCTTGGGAGCAAGGAGCAGAACCTGTTCAACTTTGCTCAGGCACAGGCGGGAATATTATAAGGCTGCTGGGGTGTGACAGAACCCAAGGACAGGGATGCTGCTGGGAACCCAGGAATGGTTGACACCAGGGACAGGAATGTGTGGGGAGCCCAAGCCGTCCCTGCTCTTCTTTCTTTGCTTTTCCTGAGTATCTGCTTTATTCCCATTCTGTAGACTTCCTTCCCCTTCTCCTCATGCTCTACATGGTGGAATGTAGTCTTGCTCTTTAGGAGAGCAGTTAGATGGAATTTCTTGGCTCCATTCCCAAGTGTTCTGGAGAAGGGACTCATGGGTTTAGTTTGGACAGGGTGTTTATCTTTGGCTGGGAGTGTTGGGGACGGGACATAATGTACATATATGGCTGCTGTCCATGAGCCACGTGAATGAGGGTGGGAGGGGCAGCAGCCAGAAAGGGATGCTGGGCTAACCGAGGTCATGCCCACTTCTGATTGTTTGGTTCTTCTGAGTGGATGGACTTTTCCTCCTTCAACATCCAGCAAGTACTGATAATACCAGCATACCCCACAATAACCAATTTGTTATAAAACACTTAGAAGAGAAATAATTTCAGAGCAGCAACTCTTTGTTTGAAGCCTTGGTAGAAGAGAAAGGAGGAGACTTTTGGATGGCTCAAGAAACTGAATTTGGATGAATAATGGGTATTCAAGGAGGCAATTGCAATCCAGAATAGGGGAAACTGTACTAACAGTCTCATCTGACCAGTGATGGGGCAGTCTGCTTTTCATCTTTGGAATTGCAATGAATGTTTCTTATCTCCTTTGCTTTGAGACCCTATGGTGAAAGGCGGAAGTGTGCAGGGAAACCTGCATAAATTCTCATCAGGCTGGATGTCCATTGCTTTCTTTGTGCCTGTTTCCTTGACTCCATCACTGGGGGAACGGTTCAGAGATGATTCACTCATTAATTCATCTGTCCCTTCATTCATTCATTCACGGATGTTTTAACACGTATCGTGCTTCCCAAGCTATGGTGTAGTGAGGGCAACAGACCAATAAACATAACACAGCTCATCTAAGCCAGCCTGAGTTGGATCAGGAAATGCTTCCTGGAGCAGAGGCTGTCTCAGCCGAGTGTTGACAGATGACTGATATCAGGCAGGCAAAGTAAAGGGAAATGTATCCCAGACGGAAGGAGCAGTGTGTTCCAAGGCTCAGTGGTGAGAAGAACAGAATGCCCAGGCAGGAAACAGATGCTGCAGCACTGGGCTCACCTGGGAGTGTGGTGGGACCACAGTCCTGAAAGCTGGGAGATACTCAGGTGTGGCTCCTGGGCAGCATGAGGAGTCTGGGTGTTTATTCTGAAGACAGTGGGGGACACCAAGGGGGAAACTCACATGTCCTATTTGCATTCGTATCCAAATATGTTGGCTCATGGTCCCCCAGGGAGGCTAAGTGGTGAAGGGAAAGGGTGCTGAAGGTGAGTCCAGAGCGGGGTCAGATTCTTTTCTTCTCGTTAGCCATGGTGTCTTTGGGATGGCAGTTACGTTTAGGCTGGACCAGCGGGTCTCAGTCACCCTCCGGGGACATTTGACAATATCTGCAGACACATTTTGGTTAACACACGGTGCGGGGGCTGCTCCTGGCATATTGAGAGTAGGGCCCAGGCGTGCTGCTGAACATCCTACAGCCTTTTCACAACACAGAAGTATCAGCCCCGCGTGTGAGTAGGGCCCGGGCTAGACACAGGTGTGGTCAGGGGGCCAGCAGCATTGGCATCACCTGGAACTTTGTGAGAAATGCAGAATCTCGGGCCCCAGGCCCACTAAACCTGACCCTGCAGTTTCACACGCTCCCCACGTGGTGCAAGTGCACATTCAGGTCTGAGGAGCCATGCTGGAGGGGATCCCCAAAGCCTGACCCCCGTGGGTGGCCGTGGAGGCCAAGGATCCGTGGAAAGGCTGGAGAGGGGCTATCATTCTTCCATGTACAGCTGCTTATTGGATGTTTGTTCCAGGGATATTTTAACCAGGTGCTGGGGACCCACGACACCTGTGGCGTGCACTACACCTTTGGCTTGCCAGGTCTGCTCGGCGGGATCACCTACATTCTGCTGATCATCTATGAGGTCAACTGGACCACGAAGTCCATGTAGGTGACTTGGTTTATCCCCTTCATACGCAATCCAGCTCAGGAAGAAATGTGCCCCAAGCCATGCTTGCGTTCGGAGCCAGGCACTCAGCAGGCCTCGGCAAATATTTCTCGGCACGTTTAGCGATACGTTCTGCCTAGCCTCTGCCTCTCCAGGCCATGTCTTCTTTCCAAAGAGGACAGCTTGGGTGCTGGTCAAAGGCAGACAGTTGTGAGTCCTGCCCCTCAAACGCAGACAGAGCAAGTTGATGGGGCCCAAGCCAGCTGGGTCTGTGGTTTAACCCCCGGTGGTTTATTTAGGTCATGGTGAAGAGCATGTCATGGAGTCAGACTCATCTTGACCTCTTGCTAGCTGGGCGTGCTACCTAACCTCTGTGAGCCGCATGGCCTGGTGTGAACGCAGGTCATAACAGGGCCTCCCCTCATAGGGTAGTTGGAGGCTGCTTGAGGCCAGGCCCCTTGTGGTTAAAAGTATTTAATACTTCAATGTAGACGAATGCTAAGCACAGACCATCTTTGAGGCCCAGAGAGAGAAGGAGCTTGGCGAAGGTCTCGTTGTGAGGCAGGAATGTGGGCCTCGGGACTAGGATCAGATCCTGTGTCCTCCAGAGAGTGGACTCCAGTGACTGGTTTGATATACCTTAGCCCCGGCCATCACCTCCCAGAGGTTGTGTGAATATCTTCCAGGTGTGGCTCACATAAAATGAAAGAGTGACTTGAGCATGATACAGGGATGGATTTTTCCAGATGACCTGTTACAGTGATAACAATAATAATAGTACTGGTAATAATCACCACTGTTTATTGGCTGCTTTCTAGGTGCTAGGCCCTAGGCTAAATGCGCCACACGCATCATTTCATTTAATCCTCGCCACCACCCTGAGAGGTATTATTACCATACTCTAAGAGATGGTACATGTGGGGAGTTACCTGTCCTAAGTCCCTTGGCTGGAACATGGCTGTCCGGGTGATGAGCACCAGAGTTTGGTGGTGAGGAGCTCACTGTGTTTGGAGGCGTCTCGGAGCAATCATGGAGGGCTGGGTCCCTTGTAGCTCTGACAGCAGAGATGGCCACAGCCCCACATTATAGGAATCACATACGGCATGGGAGACATCATTCCTTGAACTGCTTGGGGTAAGAGGGATCCCACCTCCAGGTGGGGAGAAGATGGTCTATGTGAAGCAAGACGCCTCCGTGATGGGTTCCAATGGTGTTTCTGCCACTGTTTTCATAGCTGTGCAAATCAGCAAATCCTTTCCTCTCTCGGAGCCCCCAGATCCTTCTCTGTAAAGCTCAGGTGCTTGCAGGGGCCAGGCAGGTAAGGTTACAAAATGAGAGCAGTGAGAAGAGGCTGGGAAGTCATGGGTGACTGGTCTGAAATCAGTCAGCACCAGGTAGCCATGACTGTGCCAGGACCCAGGCTCAGTGTCCCCAGATCTAATGACTTTTTAAGAGAAGCCAGAAATCCAGAGTTACGCACTTGCGCTCCCAAGCACTGGCAGGAGATTCAGAATCATTAGAAACATCCTGTGGGTCAAATTCTGCTCATGGGCAGCCAACCTGTGCCTTCTGAACCACCAATCCTTCTAGCTCCCCAGTTCTGTGCTTCTGTGGCTCTCCTAGGGCGGTGGTTCTCCACAGCACTAACATCACCTAGAACTTGCTAGAAATGCAAATCCTACCCTAACTAGACCTGCACTGTTAGAAACCTAGTGGTGTGGACCCAGCAACCTGTGGGTCAACCAGCCCTCTATGGGATTCTCCTACAAACTAGTTTGAGACTACTAGCCTAGAGCAAACAACAAACAAAGAACAAAATAAAAACAAAGGCCAGCCAACCAAAGGTGTGCTGCTTACAAGGACTAACAAACTACTCTCCAGGAAGACAAAGCCCCCATTGCAGATAGTGGCCAAGTGCAGGCCATCCAGGGACTATCCCTGAACTGGGAGTTGGGAAGGGTTGAGAACAGGGGCCAGGATGGGACTGTGGAGGACCAAGTAGTTGTCCCCTCTCCTCCGCAGGAATCCAGACAAGGGAAGGGCATAGCGACAGAAATGACACCTCTTAGGGAGGCCTCTGGTCAGCTGGAAGTCAAGGGCAGAAGCTTCAGGGAGGGATGGACCTGTGGTCCCCTTTACCAGCCGTGTGACCTTAGGCACAGTATACTCAAACTCCTCAAGTTTCAGTTTTGGTCTACATGATGGGAGGATAAGATCTGCGTCGGGGGGGTGGGTGCTGCTCTGAGGATTCAGCAGGGAGTGAACACCCTCTTATCTTCATGATGATTCTTGCTACTGTGGTTTCTACAGGAAAGAGAGACAAAGGACTAGCTGGGAGTCAGACCACTCAGTGTGACACGTGGAGCAACTGTTTATGGGCGTGGCGTCATTGAGCCAAGGGTCTGGCTTTTCATTCACTCCGCCTACAGGGTGTTTGTTGAGCTCCAATGAGGGAAGCAGATGGGAGCGGGTCACGTGCTGTGCTTGCGCTGGGAGGGGGTGGGGTTTCCCCCGAACTGTGGCATTTAAGTGGTGCAAAGACACACTTAGCTAACCTTGAATCATGCAGACCAGACACTGTGCTTTAATTATTCAGTCTTTTGGTTGCATCAGAGAGAAAGGCTGCACTCAGGTGCTAAGTGTCCTTGCGCTTGTGCCAATGCCAGGTTGGCCGGCCGCCGAGGCAGCCTTCAGCTGAGATCTAAGCACTCAGGCTGCGTCTGCGGGAGACTTTAGCCACACTTTGTTTGCACTGCATCTTTTTATAGTTACCTCCCATTTCTCTAACATATTGACTCAAAGTTTCCTTTTAAAGATATTTATTTAAAAGTAAAAATAAGTCCACTCGAAGAAATTAAAAAAAAAATAGTATCCTTGGAATGTCAATATGGCCAAATATGTGAAGGTAACCCACAAATGCCAAAATTTGGGAGAGATCTGCCTGGTCTTCGTGGGTAGAAAGGGTTTGAGTCCCAGGAGCCACTCATGCCAAGCCATGTGACGTTGGAGGCCCTGGTTCACTTTTCCAAGCTGGATCTCCCCATTTGTGAATCAGGGACACCAACAGCTTGCCCAGAGGGCTGCTCCAGCATCATGTGAAATCACATAGTAAACACGGGGAGCAGAGGGCATGGTGCAGGGCTGGCTCTGTGCCATCCATTGCTGCTTTCAGGTGACATCAGGATAGAGTGAACTGGGAGGTTGGCAGTTAGCAGATTCAGGGTCAGCTTCCATGCTACCATTTAATGTCACTTAAAACAACAACAACAACAACACATTTTTGTAGTATAATCTACAGCCAGAGAAGTACAACTATCATCAGGGCTCCACTTGGTAAATTTTCTGACACGCCCAGGTAATCAGCCCCCAGAACTCCTTCATGTCCCATCCCAGGGTACCCATGAACCTGACTTCCACCACCATCCATCAGTTTTGCCTGCTTTTGTCCTTCATGTTCATGGACTCCTAAAGGAAGTCTGTGGCTGTCGTGTGCCTGGCTTTGACTCTATTCTGTAGTTGTGAGACTCTCCCACATTGTTCATTTTTATTGGGGTAGTGGGGTAGAGTGTAGAATTGTGCTTGGGTTTACTTCATAAGGGTGACTGAGTGATGACATGGAGAGGTCAATGTCATTGATGGAAAAGTTTAATGTTACAGTTCTCCTGGAAATGAGAGGCACAGCACACCATATAGGGCCCCACAAAACCTTATCAACCCAGGGACCAGGCAGCCTAGAGAGAGGGGAACTGAGACTATGCCTTCAGGTGGATGGCAGTGGGGGAATGGGGGAATGGGGGAGTCCCCTGTTGGGCAGGAACTGAGAGCATATGTTAGAGTTTGTGGTTGGGGGTTTATAATATGAATTTTGCACTCCCAGGAAATCTGACTTGCTGGAGAGACAGCAGTAAACAATTTCAGCCATTAGTTGGGCCTTTTGATAAATGAGTGCCATGTAGACAAATACAGAATCTACGAAACACAGTTAAAGTAAGTGTTCCATTGTGTGAATACGAAACAATTTATCCATTACTGACAAGCATTTGGGTTCTTTCCAGTTTGGAGCTATTACGAACATTCTAGTATTTCTGTTATGAACATTCTAGCACTTCTTTTTAGAACATACAAATGCTCTTCTGTTGAGTAAATGCCTAATAGCAGAATTTTTGGATCACAGCATTCATATAATCCATTTTAGAGGCTATTACCCATTTCCCACTGTAGTTTGTGCCAGTCCAATCACCCTTGGCACCCAAGAGTTCCCTTTCCCTCATATATTCTCCAAACCCCATATTTTCCTTCATTTTAAGTTTATCCAATTAGGCATCAAACATCACTTTAATTTTAATTTCTCTGATGACCGATTAAGTGCAACAATTTTCATATGCTTTCTGGACATTTGAACAACTCTTGTGAATTGTGAAATGTCTGTCCAGGTTCTTTTGCCCATTTTTCTCTTGTGTTCTGCCTTTTTCATATAGATTTGTAGGAATTCTGGATATAGAGTCTGTGTCATATAAATGTATTGTGAATATCTTCTCCCATTTTGTGGGTTATATTTCACCTTCTTAATAGTATCTTTCGATGAACAGAAGTTCTTAATTTTAACACAGTGCAATTCATCATTGTTCCCCTCAAGTTTGTGGGTCCTGTTTAAGAAATCTTTGCCTACTGCAAGGTCAAGTAGATGTCCTCCCAGGCCACTTCATAGTTTAAAGTGAGGTCTTGGGATCGCCTAGGAGAGAGGACAGGGAAGTATGTTCAACAGGGGTGGGCTGGGGAGGTGAGCCTGACAGCCATGCTCTGCTCCATCTTGTCCTGATGGAAATAGAACTTTCATCTTTCATCTTTAATTGCCTCATGAGGGAACAGAGAGGTTAGGTGACTTGCCCAGGATCCGGCAGCTAGTGACAGTCCTTGGACTTGAACTTGGGTTTTCTGCCTCCTGGTCGGGTTGATCATCTGTTGTTTCTGAGAATTGAAGTCAGCCAAAGAGAATCTTGGAATCCGCTCTTTCCCTCCTTCATGTCTGTGGAGCTTTGCAGGAACACGACAGGGAACTGTGTTACCTGGGGAGAGGAATTGTTCTTCTGGTAGCCCTTCCTGACAGCGTCACTGCTGTTGCAGACAGTCCTTCTTGACCCCAATGAGCTCTGCAGTCTTGATTCCTGAATGTGACCACGTCCTACTTTGTCAGTTCTAGGATCGACATCCAGTTGTTCTTTGGTGCTGGGACACTCAGCTTGGCCATGGCTTCAGGTCTGATAGCTGGGGTTTTGACAGGTGAGTATGAGACCACCCTTCTAACCCCATGGCCCAGGGCACAGGACTTGAGGCCAGAGGGCATTTGGCCCATGGCCACATGTGTCTGTGCCCTCCCCTTCCCTGGTGAACCCCCGCAGCTCAAGCCAAATGATGCAAAGGGGCTCAGACCTTGATTAACAACAAAAACGGAATCACATCATTTCAGAATTAGAAAGGCCCTCAGAGGTTACCTGCTGGAGGTGTGGACTCTGAGGATCAGAGAAAGTAAGAGGCTTTCTGGAGCTTACAAGTAGCAGGGAGTGGCAACAGTGCAGCCTCTTGAGCCCAGGGCTGGTGATTTCACCCAATTTTGTACAGTGAGCCAAGGAAACCCTTATGCCAAAAAGTTTACCTTCATTCCCTGAGAATACCCATACTATTATTTTGTTCAGCAAGTATTTATTCAATAGCTACTATGAGCCAGGGCACTATTCTTAGGC
Source organism: Enhydra lutris kenyoni (assembly GCF_002288905.1). Lineage (NCBI taxonomy): Eukaryota > Metazoa > Chordata > Mammalia > Carnivora > Mustelidae > Enhydra > Enhydra lutris. The sequence continues at coordinate 1,211,693 of NW_019154122.1, forward strand.
ACTAGGGACGCAACAGTGAACAAAACACATTCCCTGATCTCATGGAGCTGATATTTTAGTGGAGGGGGAGGGGACAATAAATAAACAGGTAAGTAGAATGTTTACTATGTCAGAGATGGTAAGTGCTATAAAAAGAAATAACTCAGGGTAGAGTTTCATTTCATTTCATTTCATTTCATGGGATGCTCTTTTAGAAGATTGGGAAGGGAAGACCTATCTAAATAAGTTGACCTTTAAGCAGAAACCTGAAAAGGAAAGAGGAAAGGAGACATACCATGTGTTTATTTGGCAGAAGAGCATTCCTTGAAAAGGAAGAGCAAGTGCAAAGGCCCTGAGGCAGGAGCAAAGCATGCTTAGTATGGTGGATATGGATAGAGTGAAAAGGAGAGTGGCAGGGCTTGAGGACAGAGTGGTAACAAGGAGCCAGATCATTCTGAGAGATGGGAAACCACTGGAAATCTTTAAACAGAGGATTGAAGTATACTTTTGCTCCTGCAATATGACAGAATGGCAAAGATCCTTAGAGAGTTACTAATTTGCCAGTCTTATTTATATGCTAGGAGAAAATGTGATTTCTGTCCAGAAGTGCTCACCTTTATTCTACAAACAAATAGCCTTATTGGTTAGACACTCATATACTGTGTCCCTAAGAGGGAATGAATACAAAAGAAGAGACAAAATAGCATAATCAGACATAAAGGAGTTGTGTGGCACTGGGCACATTAGTTTAGTCTCTCTGGGCCTTGGGTGGCTTCTCTGTAAAATGAAAGGATGATGGCTTCTTTTCTGCTCCAAAACATGTAGAAAGGTCTTTTTTGGAATTGCCTGGGCGACTTTAGAGAGCAAGACTGACTAGAATTGCTCTAATGTACCCACTGGCCTCAACTTTCTGCAGTCAGGGTGATTGATTAAATACAGATGAGACGAATACCTCCCTCCATAAGTTCACATTCTCTTCATGGTGGCACTGTAATCCTGAGTAGGGTGACCAGATTTAGCAAGTGAAAATACAAGATGCCCATTTTTTAAGTTCCACATTAACTGAGCATCCTGTATTTTATCTGGATATTTTATCACCTCCTCTGGACTGTGACACCATTCACCATTGTCACTAGTATTCACAAAGTGAAACTGACTTGCACTGTTTGGTAAAACCCCTCAGAGGGTTTTGGATTTTTTTTTTGTCTTTTTTTTTTTTTTTAATTTTTTTATGCTTGCCTGGAGTTAAAAAAGAGAATAGAATATTGTTTCTTTGAGAGTTAAGACCAGGAGCATCTGGGTAGCTCAGTGGATTAAAGCCTCTGCCTTCGGCTTGGGTCATGATCCCAGGGTCCTGGGATCGAGCCCCGCATTGGGCTTTCTGCTCAGTGGGGAGCCTGCTTCCCTTCCTCTCTCTCTGCCTGCTTCTCGGCCTGCTGTAATCTCTGTCTGTCAAATAAATAAATCAAAATCTTTAAAAAAAAAGTTAAGCCCAATGAGCATTCCTCTTTACATGTGGCTTTGAATGTAAGAACACTGGTGAATAAAAAGAACATGAACAATGGAAGGGGAAAGGAGACCACCAGGCAGCCCAGATAGCATCAAGTTGACCCCCTAAAGCTGAGCATTTTGCTTGCCAGGAGGTTCCTCCGATTTGGGACCTGTCTACACTGACATAGGAAACAATCCCCCCCAAGCATGGTTATTGGGTTTCCCAGCTGCGACCGATTAGAAATGGCAGGTTAGAAGTGGGACAGGTTTCTAGAGGTAAGGCCCATTGGGAGAAGTGAGAGGTGAAAGGAGACAGCCTAACAGAAGAAAAGAAATTCTTAAAGCCCGACACTAGAACATGAAAGCTTGAGCTGCTAAACACCAACCACCCTCAACAGCTACATATTTCCTCTGCATTAGATAGCGCATTTCATAAATGGACGTTCCTAGCAATTGTTCTGATTAAAAAAAAAACAACAACAGTCTAAATGTGTTTAGTGTTATGTCATAAGACAAGAAAATATATTTTGGATGCATTTTCATCAGTGGTGAGTAAGCCTCTGCTATCTGGAAAGTTTGTGGAGGTGTTTGAGATTATTTCTGAATAATCCCAGCTAAACGAGGTGTGCTGGTTACACCCTACATGTCAATATTGGTTAAAGGTGTACATTAAAAGAGGAAAATGTGAATAAGTACACGCCTACTCTTGTTAATCTTACTACTTAATACTTGGGGACCGATCACCATTAAAAATACACAGATACATCTATCAACGGCATTTCCCTGGTTCATATAGAAGTTGAGCAATCCCTTCGTGTATCCTGGGAAGTTCGGCCAACTTTGCACCGCTGCAGGAATACGCAGGGCCAAGCTCTCTGGGCAGAGGCTGGATGGGTGAAAAGAAGAATAGGCACAAAAGCAAGCTGTTATAAACTACTTTCCCAACTACACTAGTGGCGTCTTGAGTGGAGGTCACAGAGTTTACAGGAGCCAGCAACGCCGCACTGACAGGAACGTGGAATTGGAGTTGCTGTCCATGGTAGCTCTTGTGTCAAGTACACATCAGCTTTTCAGCGGGAGCGCTGTCTGACAGGGCTCTTATATTCCAACTTGGGAAGCATGTCAGATTGGTAGCTACTGTACATCTCTCAATATCATCTAAATCCTTTGGAGATAATTGCTCTCGCCAGTTTTCTTTTAAGAGATGTCTATAGAATTAATAAGGCTGGTCCAGGAAGGCCAGCGCTTTAATTTGTCCGTCTTCTGGCTATAGAAGAAGGGATTTTTGTTGAGCTAACCATAGCTGGCCTATGATATTTTGATTAATTTTGAGGTAACAGATGCTGTGCTCTAAAGATTTAACATGCAATATTGAATTTTAACAGGTTTGGTCTTAAGCCTCAAAATATTTAAGGCACCTCCTGCAGCCAAACATTTTGATGACCAGGCTTTCTGGGAGGTAAGATTTTGAACGTAATGTCATTGATGCTGAGTGAATGAACTTAAAAAGATATCTGTTACATCTATATATAGGTTGACTTCGTGTTTGTGAGAACAAACTAGAAATAAAATTGTGTGTGTGTGTGTGTGTGTGTGTGTTGGTGAGGGCTGGGGGAGTGGTAAAGGTTACCATTCCCCTGACACCTCAGTCATTGAGGGTCAGAGATGTGAGAATGGCCACTGGCCTTACTTCCCCCATCTGGGGTCATCAGTGTGGGTAGGTGGTTTGCCCTAAAGGCCATCGAGTCATGCAGTGCCTGAGCCAGCAGGTCCAATCTCATTCGACAGACGCATTGACCGGAGCCATGACCGTCTGTGTTTTCTCAGCGAGTGTGCGGCAGAGCTGGATCTAGAACACAACTCTTAACACTCAGTAGCCAGTGGACACAAGACCACTTGTACTGTAGGAGTCCAGGATCATTTAGCCAAAGGACAGAGAGCTCGAACAACGCGGCTGCTGCCAAGGGTCTCTGTGTCCTGTGTAGCATTTGTTGTCATGACTAGTCTAGAAAGAGGCTCTATTGAGAGGTTCCGTGTCATCCCACTGCACACCTCCCTTTAACCAACACTCATGGTTCACCAAGTACTCTGATGTGTCACCTTACATAACTCCCATTTGATGCTGAGGTTGGCTGGGCAAACATTGCAAAATTATAAATTGGAAGTGGAGGCTGACTGAGGTCAGACTAATGCCCAGCATCATCCCTTTGTGAGCGGCAGAGATAAGACCAGGAACTAGACCTCCCACGTCCCAAGCCAATCCTTTTTCCACCTGGCATGCCTAGATACTGATCACTAGAGGGACAGAGAACCAGCCTCATTATGGGCCTTGGCATTAGTGTTTGTAGAGAGAACCTGCCCTTTCTTCTCCTCTGTCTCTTCCTTTGTCTCTTCTTTTTCCTCTGCTTCCTCCTTTTCATGTCAAAGAGCTTTACGGAGGTCTAACTGATTATGACATACATATTTAAAATATACAATTTGATATATTTAAACATATTTATATGCCCATGAAACTATCATATCAGTCTTTTATCAGTCAAGATAATGAACATGTCCATTGCCACCATGTTTCCTTGCACCTCTTTGTAACTATCCTTCCCTATCCACCCTATTCCATCCCAAGCAACTGCTGAACTGCCTTCTGTCCAATAGATTAATTTACATTTTCTATAATTTTATATAAATGAATCACACAGTACATTCTTTTTCTGGCTTCTTTTACTCAGCATAATTATTCTGAGAGTCATCCACGTTGTTGCTAATAAGCGGGCTCATCCTGTACCAGCATCTCCCTATAGCCAGTCTCTCTCAGTCCCTGCAAGCGTGCTTGCCCCTTTGGTGGTAGCAGGGTTAAATCTAGTGAAAGGACGCAGAGAACTGGTTTAATTCATCCGTTCATTCCACAAGTATTTATTGAGTAACCCCTCTCTACCAAGCATGCTGCTAATTAACCAGGGATGCCACAAACGGGACCAATATCCAGCTCAATTATTTGAGTTGCAATAAATATTTGCTGAATAAATGAAGGGAACTTGAGGAACCTAGCCTAACGCTGGGCACTGCAGCAGCAGGTGAAATGGAACCCTGGGTATGGACCTAGAATGGGAAGACGTGAATTCCAGTCCCCATTCTGCAAGGTCTCATGGAGGCAAGTACCGTGACCTTTCTTACTGGTAAAATAACGGTAATCTTTGTTCTACCTCACTGGGTTGTTTGAAAGACCAAATGAGGTAATAATGGCTGTAACTACATTTTGTAAACTATAAAATGCAAAGCACTACACGAACAGGAAAGCTTATTACTGGGAATTTAGCCAACCACGAAGGAATACGTAAGCATGACAGTTATCATCTATCGTAATCCGATGGGTTCCAATTTTGTGTTAGATGCTTTTTGGCATTATCTGATTTTATCCTTACAATAACCCTGCACAAGAGTAAGCATCCCTGTCTTAAAGATGAAGAATGGGGTGCCTGAGTGGCACAGTCAGTGAAGCATCTGATTCTTGGTTTCGGCTCACGTCATGATCTTGGGGTTGTGAGATCAAGCCCCACGTTGGCTCTGGGCTCAGCACTGAGTCTGCGTTAAGACTCTCTCTCCCTCTCCTTGTGCCCCTCTCCCCACCACACTCTTTCTCTTTCTAACATGAATGAGTCTTTAAAAAATAAAAAAAAAGAGTCACGTGTCCAAAATGACAAAGCTAGTAAATGGAAAAGGAGGAATTTGAACCGATATCTGTTTGGCTCCAAAGAAACAGCTGCTGCTCCTGGAGGACAGTTACTTCTCCCCTCTTTCCCCCACTATTCTGATTAATCCTTTCACAGCTGAGCAGAACATTTATTTAGCAGTAGAACACAGCTTTCATTGGAAAAGCCGGATATCCATTAAGAGGCAAGAATTCAAACTTCCAAAGCTGATAAATCCAGGGGTAATTTTTTTTTCTTTTTTTGGTAAACCATCTGAAAAGACATTTTAATCATTATCGAATGTCCTAATGCATTTCAGAGAACCAAAGACCTGGGGATTGGAAAGGATATTCCTTCCCTTGTTGCCCAAACCATGCCTGGCAGTTCACCACTCCCCAAAGGTACCCCTGTCATCCTTGGATGATTCTATTACTAATTAATCATTCATTCACTAATTAATTCCATTTAATGACTTACCTAATATATGACAGAGCTCTTGTGTAAAGAGTTGGAGAGATAAATCTAAATGAAATGCAGTTTTAGCTCTCAAGGAACCACATACCCTAATGCTCTGTCTTCCTTTAGATTACAATATCTGATTACAAATTTGTAATAGATTACAAATATCTGCCTTCTGCAGATACTGATTTATAAAAATTCAGTTCCTGACACAATTTTTCATAAACTCCCTCCTTCAACTTTTTATTTCAATTTAATAACCCATGGATTTTATTTCATGCTTTCCAAAGCACAAGGACTCCCCGACATGCACTCATTAAAATTAATTCCACAGTTAACCTTTCTGAAAATAGGTTTTTGGTGAGTCTATTGTAGACAAGCCCCTGTCCTGGGTACTGTGTGGGGGATCCGAGAAACTAGGGCTTTCACTATATAGGACTGGATCTTTCTCTGTGCACAGCTCTGTTAAGCACTGAATGAGTAATCTGGCAGCAGCTGCTGGACAAATGAAAGAAGGGAAAGACCATGAGTTTGGGGAGGTCAGGGAATGTGGAACTTGGGAGTTGTGTTGGACTTGGCTAAGTGGCAGGAAGTGAAAGACATTCCAAGCAAGGGGCAGGTTGTGAGCAAAAACCAGAGAAGCAGGAGGCAACCTGGCTCAGCAGCCTGGCTGGCGAAGGGAAGGATGAAAGGTAGGCATGGCTCAGCAGCATGGTTGGCGAAGAGAAGGATGAAAGGTAGGCACGAGCCACTTGACTCAGCCTCCAGGCATTTGGAGGCTCCTGAAAGTTTAAGTGGGGAAATTACAGGATAAGGTTTTTAGAGCTGAGTAAAGACTGAGCTCGTGGGATGGATTCTGAAATGAGCACAACACGCTGAAGTTCATCCATTGGCTTCTGAACGAGTATTTGCAGTTTATTTTTAAAATGATTTTATTGCCAAGAAACATAAACCCCACCACTGTTTTAGCACATAAATACCCCGGAATGTGTTGAGTCCCTCCTGCTGTGTTAGGCAAAATTCTCAAGAGCTAGCTTCGCCACACTGGCATCACCCCTGCTTCTGATTTCAGATACATGTTCCAGACACACAGTAAAGATCCAACAAATGCTTGTTCAACAGAAATGAGGAGAGCAGGTTTCTAAAGCAGAGTAGGAAAACAGATTAGGAGCCTGTCAACAGACTCCTCCCCTCTTGGAGAGGTCCCTGAACACAGCCTTGTTCTGGAAGGCAGTGCCTTCAGGGATGTCACTTTACTTCTCTGGGGCTCAGTTTCTTCATTTGTAAAATGAGATCAAATTCCACATTGTGGAGTCAGACGGATCTGGGTTCTACCACCCCTTGTTCTGTGATCGTCAGAGCCCCATTGTTCTCATCCCTGTGGAGATAGGAACAGTAATATCTCACCAGGTTGTTTTAAGGGTTAAAGGGAGATGTATGTGAGATGATAGCACACGGATCCTCAAAAAACACCCCGTAAGTGTTAGTCACTCTGATTTCCACTTCTACAACTCTGTGGCCCATGGTACTAGATGCAGTGATTTATGGCACGGTGGGACGTGGCACCCCCTAAGAACTTAGGAGATGCTCAGCTTGCAGAAGAGAAGACCCAAAGGAGATCTAAGAACAATCTTCAGATACTTCAAAGATTATCATGTAGAAAAGGACAAATATTTGTTTCCTATAGGCTTCTCCAAAGAATTTAACTAGGCCCAGTGGACAATGCTGTATAAATTGCTAACAATTTGAACTTGTCTGCAAAATGGAATGAATTACTTCATATGGTAGTGCATCCTCTATCACTGGGGACATTCAAACAAAGCCAGATCACGATTTACCAATGACTCATGTAAAGAGCTGTAAGGTATGAGATCTAAGAGTTCTTCCTATTCAGATTTTGCGGAAGACCCTCTAAGACCTTTGTGATGACATATTTTTGTCAACATGTCAGTTTCCAGAGATTAAGCCAGAATCAATATGTGTGTAAATTTTAAGACTATAAGGGTTCATCTGTAATAAAAATGTTTGCTTTGCTTTCAGTTTCCTCATTTGGCTACTGGATTTTAAGCAAAACCATCCAACAAAAACAAGGCCTGTCTGAAAATGAGACAACTTCTTTTCACTGTTGCCTCCCCTTTTTTGTGGATGACACTCATTACAGCCAAGTCTCCTTATATACAATGAAACAAGGTCAAAGAGATGAATTTGATATTAAAAAATAAATTAAAAATGTATTTGAATGGTAATCTCATAATAGTTTAAAATAAATGTTTGGTTTCATTAAAGATGATGCTATCAGGATTTTCTTGGGTGCAGACATGCAGTTAAGGTATTGGTTCAATTTTATTGACAATTCTTAGATTCTTTCTCATGCTTAACAAAGCACGCTATGCCACCCAGTGAACTCTTGTCTATATCAGCAGAACACAGAATATTAAATAGGGAAAAATTAAGAATTCACTTATATTTAGTCCTATAATATGGACATTGTGTTTCTACTCCAGCAGTTTCACAAAGTAGTTCTTATACCCTGGGTATATTCTGAATTTGACTGCAGGGAAAGATGTGGTCAGTTGTGGAAATACAGTGTCTCAAGATTACAAAACTAATTCTGTGACCTTGAGAAAATCATTTATGGTTCCATGGCCTGGGTTCCCCCATCTGTAAAAAGAGGTCAACCTTCAACCTCTCAGATGTCCTTGGACTCTCTGAAAACCCACCATGGGTGATTGGCTACGGGATGGCAGCAACGTGGCCATTTCTCTGAGTGTGTCTGGATGCCTAGGCGATATTCCAGATGTACAAGGTGAAAGATCACGTGGCTGGTGTGGACAAGAGCACCACAATTTAAACCATCTAGGAGATCTTCTGTGTTTCAGGAAGGGTTAACTGTAGCAAGTTTTATGAAAGAAAACATTTCAAGCTGCATTTCTAAAGAACATGTATCCCATAGTTAACTAGCTCATTTTAAAAAAGATTCCCATTTTGCCAAGAGGGGAGGGAGCCTGAGAGAAAGCAGGGTTCCAAAAGGAACAGACTGTGAGAGTTCTCAGTAGTAAATGTTTGTAACTTTAACTGACCTTGCTGGTCTATTTTGAGGTTAGTGGTTCAATACAGAGACACAAGGAAACTTGGAATTCAATTTATTGTCAAATCAACAACAAAAAAAATTGTCGCCTGAGTAAAGACTAGTGTCCAGTCTCTATCTTTTTCCTCTTTCCTTCAATGGTAGACGGGGAGTGACTGTCAGCATCCCACCACGACCACATGCCTGGGCTGAGTGACTGTCAGGCCTCAGCCCCGATCAAGGGCACCGAAGGGACACTGTTGAGCAGCCTCGTGGCTGAATCAGGAGCTTTTCTCTTCCAACATGGTCACTCACCCCTTGGGACACCCTCAATGGCTACTAACACTGAAATGTTTGCAGACAGACCAAACACAACGTATAGCAAGAAAGAATTCTGACCACTGCATAGATTTAAAAACAAGAAAATGTTTATATTTCATTTAACATTTGACACAGAAGAGGCCACATTTAGACACATTAAATCTTCAGAGCACTTTAATTTGTAGTTTTGGACCTTGGCTATGACAAATGCTCGTATAAGATGCATCCATAATTCTTTTTGTAATTTATGTTTACAAATTACACCATGATAAAACTTAATAAAAATTACTCATGTGGCGTATTTTCAACATTTTATAAGTTAGTCCAATACACACAATAAATTTTTGCTGTTGTTTACATAGGAAGTTCTCATGATTTCACTATTACACAAATTGAAGCTGAAGACTACACTCAAAAATGAGTTTAGAAAATGGCATTACAAAAAACTGGGAGTGAGTAGTAAAAAACCCACACGGGGCTGCTGTGCAGAAGCAAACTGGATGCTCTTACTGCCATAAGTCTTCAGTGCGGCCAAACTTAAACACCAGTCCTCTGCAAATAAAATAAGAAACATCACATCTAGTTGAGTTTGGCGGAGAAAAAAGAGTATGTGAGATTGGGAGGATGGTGGGAAACTAGCAACAAGGGATTGATGAGTTGTATTACAGAAAAACACCGGGAATGTATCAGAACAGAAAATGAACGTGTGCTTCCCACATCCTCGACTTCTGAGTACTGAAGCCTTCTGCCACTCTTAAAAAGTTAACCAATGTTTAGTATAGAATGACTATATGTCTAATTTTATCATATTCATTCAACAAACCTTTTTTGAATGTGCTAGATGGTTGGGCTATAAAAATACATAAGCTATGGTGTCCCTGCCCTCAAGCTGCTCACATCTCACATTCTTGGTGACACAATGTGCTAACAGCAGAGGAGGGGTGTGGGGGGGGGGGAGACGTGTATTTACCAAATGTTGAGAGAACACAGAAACACATAGAATTTATTCTGTCTGAATGTGTTAGGAAAGAAGTTACAGAGGTGGTAATATTTGGAATGGGCTTTGGAGGATAAGCAGGAGTTTCAATGGGAGACTGGTAGGAACAGGAGCTAGTGTGACAAAGGAAGCGGAAACAACGTATCAAGAGGCAAAGGGAATAAAAGACCACAGGGCCTCAGGGAAAGCCCAAGTGACATTTGTGTCAGGAATATGCCTACAAAGAACTTGCCATCCAGGGTTTAGGTGGGGAACGGTCTACAACTGTCCTCCAAGTTTCAACTTAAGAGTGGCAAGATGGCAATTATAGGCATAAGGAGATACAGGTCTCCATCTAGATCTCTGGATACACGTGGATACCTGAAGTGCATTAGAGCAGGAAGGAGTCCAATATGGCTGGATTATAGCTTAAGAGACAAGGAAGATAGGGAATGGCAGTGGCCAGGATTTGGTAAACCAACTGACCAGGGTGGCTAATTGCCCACAGGGGCCTTACATGCCTTAAATGAGTCAAGAGGGCAGGTGTCAGCCTGTACGTTCTGCTACGGGGGCTACTGATACTCAGCATGAAATGGGATTATACGGAGATGTGCCCCGACTTAAAGAAACAACTATCCATCTCCAGCTGATTGTTGTTATTCAAGGCTCAGGATTGTCAGATCTTCCACTTTTTGAGGAAAAGCCCAAACTTCAGATTTTAATGTAAAAGTCTCTGGAGTTTTAAATGTTGGCTCAATAAAACAGAAAATACTGTATTGAATAAATAAAACAGAGCCGTGGACAGAATTTGGCTGCAGGGCCACTAGTGTTGAGTTCTTCTGTAGACAGCTCCAAGTTTTGAAAAATTTTAAGATGAGAAGTGACAGAATTAGAGCCATGTTTTAGAAGAGAAAGTGACACAGGAAAACTGGATCCAAAGGAAGAACCATCAGGGATGTGAAGTGCTCAGGAAGGGATGATGGTGACCCAACAGAAAGTGAACAAGTCTGAGACCCTTCCGAGGCCGTTTGAGAGGCCCTGGATGTGTGGGCAAGGGGGAGGGAGAAACTGAAGAGGGGGGTAGAGAGTGGCATGGGCTGCTCTGCATTTGTTTTCTCATGTTTTCCAGGCCCCAGTGTCTACTCAAGGTTAAGTGTATAATCGTAATGATCAATTTAAAATGGCTTTCATAAGCCTTTCAGGAGGTAAATACTTCAGTGTTTTTTGATGAAAACAAAAATGCAACTAGGAAATTGTACCCTCTCTTGCAAGAATGTTAACTTCTCTTTATAAAGGATTTCACAAAGCTCTAAAAGGTGTTCTGATCTCTGATCTTCTGGTTAATAGCAGGCTTCTACCCTCCAGATAGCTTGGATGAGACATCCTTCAAAATACTAGTCAACAGATGTAAACTGTAATCTGAAGTTTCTTGGACAAAAGCCAGTCCCTCCTACACTGTCAGATGGTCACCTTTGGAACTGACATCTGTGTCTGATTTCTGAAACAGTAATTTCTCAGGGGCTGCTGAGTATTGTCCTGTTACAAATCAGAATGGTAGGCAATCTGCTACAACTATTCCACTAGCAGTGCTTAGTTGAATTTCATTTCAATTTGCTTATAGTATTTTCAGAAACCATAGTTTTTAAGTCTGAAGAAGGACAACAGTACCAAATGAGAAACCAAACTTGCTCCATATAAAAGGAATTTATCATAAATAATTTGAGACAAGTCAATGATTGGTTTCCAAGGTTTTGTGCCATATGAAAACTGCTACGTGAACTCATGTGTTTCCCCCTCAATCCTCTGTTCCCCACTCCGGTGACACAGTGACTTCTCTGCTACAGCAGCGTCTTAAGGTGGAACTTGCTTTATTCTTTTTCTCTGCCAGGGTAAATGATAAAGAAGGCTGCTGTTTGCCCCTCCCTGGCTGGTTCTCAGTAGATCCCCCTCCCCACAACTCCATCCTGAAGCTTTTCTTACACACCCTCACACTACCTTCCCTTGGCTGAAGTTGTGGGGCCCTGAGTTCCCCATGCACCTCCCACGCTGTGGAGACACTGGAGTAGTGAGCTCAGGATGCTTGGGAGCCATCTGTACAGATGTCCAGGCCCTGGCACTGGCGCTTGAAAGGAAAAGAAATCCTACCTATCCACACCGACCTTCTAATAAACATGCTACATTACCCTACAAAATAACAAACGTACCCAGATTTTATTTCATAAGCTGAGAAATGAGGTTTACTCATGCTGTATTTTTGAAGTATTATACTCCCAAACTCCCGAACTCCCAGTGTTATACTCCCAAAAAAGGAAGAGGGAGGAGGGAAAGAGAACTCATGCTAAACAACCAGCTGAGGACAGCAAAAAGAGAAAACATCAACTGAATTCACCCCAAATCTCAAACGTCTTCATCCTTGTAGCTAGAACCTAAACTCTGGAGTCAGACAGCTTCCGTTTTAGCCACATGATCTCAAACAAGGAGACTGTTTTTTCTGTGCTTGCTTTCTCACATATAAAATGGGGATAATCATGGGGCCACCTTCAGAGTTGTTACAGGAATTCACTGAGCATATAGGTAAAATACTAAGAATGGTGCCTCACAGATAGTAATTACTCAATAAACTCTAGTCATTATTGTTTTCTGCATAATAACAGTAGCTGAATTTTTTATTCTTGTTGTTTAAAATCTTTGGGTTTTCTCCATTAGTTTCAGGACATAAGGAAAGACCCAAAGATGCTGTATACCTTGCCACATCTAAGTTCACATTTTTCTTACTTCCAAACTGATTTTATAAAACTGCAAGAATTCCTGGTGGAGGAAAAAGTTTGAATACCACTGCTGAATGTTACCGAAGGGTAACTGTCAGCATTTCATGAGTGGCTCAAGTAGATATGGGGCTTAGGTTTCGTTTTGGGGGGGGGTCAGTAGGAAGAGACAAAAAAGGAACAGTCCTACAATAGACTGTCCTAGAATAGAGTAGTTTTTTAACCTTTTTTTGGATTAGGGACTTCTTTGAAAATCATGAAAGCCATAGACTCTCCTCCTAGAAACAAGCAGAAACAGCAGTGTCTTGTCTACGGAAATGTCTGGTGCTTTCCCATCTTCAGAACCCTACCCACAGAATGACGGTTAAGAATCCCTGACACCGGGCGCCTGGCTGGCGCAGTGGGTTAGGCATCCTACTCCTGGTTTCAGCTCAAATCACGATCTCAGGGTCCATGCTCAAGGTCGAGTCTACTTGAGATTCTCTCTCCCTCTGCCCACCCTGCCCCACTCTATTTAAATAAATAAAATCTTTATTAAAAAAAAAAAAAAAAAAGAATCCCTGATGCAGAGCATAAAAAGAAGATTTTGGGGGGCGGGGCGTGGAGGGGGTGGTGGCAGTGGCAAGGGTGGAAGGCTAAGGGTAGGGAAAACAGCAGGCCCTTAGTACCCAGAAAGGAATGAACATTAGAAAAGATCATTAATAAAAATATTAAGGTTCTCAGGAGTTTTAGTAATCCCTTAATTTGTCACTGCAGCAGAAGGATAAAAAATGTTAGGGCTTCTCCTACATATCTCAAATATCATCATGCGTAAGTTCTAATAACACCAAGTTAGAAAGACCTATAAAATGCACTCAGAAACAAAATTTTAAGGAGAAAAGGTTTTAAGCAGGCTTTCACTGAAAGTAACTGTTAGAAATACAGATTTAAAATGAAACTATCAGTATTATGTAACTAAATCACTTGAATCATAGTTCATTAAAGGGGAGTTGGTGGCGGTTAAAAAAAAAAATCAGCATATGTTCCCAAGGTTGGTAACAACAAACGTGTTTGTTATTTTTCTCAGTCTCATTCTTCATATTTTATGACATAACATGGGGGAGGGGCACTGGACAGGGTAAGTTAATCAACTAAATATAGTAAGTAATATAAACAATTATAAAAAAAGAATTCAGGGGCACCTGGGTGGCTCAGTTAGTTAAGCGTCTGCCTTTGGCTCAGGTCATGATCCCAGGGTCCTGGGGATCACGCCCATCAAGCACCCTGCTCAGTGGGGAGTCTGCTTTTCCCTCTCCATCTGTCCCTCCCCTCCGCTCGTGTTCTCTTTCTTATTCCTTCTCAAGTAAGTAAAACCTTGAAATAAAAAATTAAAAATAATAGGATAAAGAATGTAAAAGAAACTTACCCAAAAAAGATAAAGGCATTTTGAAAAAATACAGCAATTCCAGGGTATACGATGGCTTTTTCTGTAAAAAATAGTTGTAATATTCAGAGGTTCATGGTCTCAAAACATTTAGTTTCTGATACACTGGTGAATAGCAAGTTTCCTGTCTTACATAATTGAATTTTCTGGTAAACATGGTTGGTTCGAGTATTAAATGACATAATACATGTGACAGAGTCTAGCACTGGTGTAGTAAGTGAAAGTTCCCTCCCTTCATTTCACAGATATTTAGCAAGTGCATACCATGTTCAGCACTGTAATGTGCTGAGAATATGGCAGTAAATAAAACAGGCAAAAATTTTTTCATCTTCATGAAGCTCAACAACGTAGAGAATAAGTAAGTGAGGAGAAAAAATAAAGCAAGAAAAGATAAGGGAAGTGCAGTGAATGATGACATTTTATCCAAGTGGCCAGGAAGACCTCATGAGAAGGTGACAGTGACGAAAGGATAGGCAGGAAGGGCGGGCAGCCCCACGCAGAAGCAGAAGAGCAAGGGCAGCAAGCCAGGGGTGGCGGTGGGCTGGCACAGAGAGGAATGGCCAAGTGGGCGACAGAGAGAAAGCAGGACACAGATCAGAGAAGAATGAGGGGTGGGTTAGTGCGGGGTGCGGCACGAAGATCACGTGGAGCCTTGCAGTCACAGGGAGGGCTTTGATTTTCACTCTAAGAGAGATGAGAAGCCACTGGAGAGTTCTGAGCAGGAGAGTAATGACATATTTTAATAGGATTCCCCTGGCTGCTGAGCTGAGTAGACAAAAGGAGGTAAGAGGAGAAACAGAAACCAGTGAGGGAGCTGTTCCTGGAAATCAGACAAGAGACTAACAGATTTAACAAGGGTGGTAGCAATGGAGATGGTAAAAAGTGGTGGGATTCAGGGGGCGCCTGGCTAGCTCAGTCGGTAAAGCATGTGACCCTTGATCTAGGGGTTGTAAGTTGGAGCCCCACACTGTGTGGAGAGATTATTTTAAAAAACAACAACAACAAAAAAAAACTGTATTTTAAAAAAAAGTGGTGATGGGTGGCTCAGTTGGTTAAGCATCCAACTCTTGATTTCAGCTCAGGTCATGATCTCAGGGTAGTGAGATCAAACCCCACATCGGGCTCTGTACTGAGTGTAGAGCCTGCTTAAGATTCTGTCCCGCGGCCCCTCCCCCTTCCCACCCCCATGGTTGTGCACAAGGACGTGCCTGTGGGCTCTCTCTCTTACAAAGAAAAAAAAAGTGGTGGGATTCAGGATATATTTTAGCAGCGGAATCAACAGGATTTGCTGATGGACTGAATGTGGGGTACAAGAGAAAGAGAAGTATCATCTCTGATAAGTTTTAATCCCCCAGTTTTTGACCTGAACATTTGGAGGGACAGAGAAACCATTAGCTAGGATGGGCAAGACTGCCAGAAGAACATTTTCTTCCAATTCATCCCAGATTGAAGTTGAAATCCTCATAAATTTCTACTACTGGAGCTATCAATGATTACTCATTAATTGACAACCAAGCATGATAAGTAGATGAATTTTCAACTATTTCTCAGAATAGTTTTAAATTAATCTGATTACTATAACAACTGGTTTGCAGAAACTTCACTACCTCAAGGCCAGATTAAATTATTCCACATTAGTGTAACTACTAGCACTAGAATGGCTCATAAGGATCCTATAGAAAGGCAACTTATAAAATTATAGATCTCCTGCTAATAATTCTTAAAGCATAACCTGGCTCCAGAAGTCTTTAGGAAAATACCAAAGTTTTGTGAGATAAACACATTTCTACAAAAAGGGGCTCTGTATTAATAGTTGCATCTGGGAGAGAAGAATTATCAATAATTTTATTTTCTTCTTTGAGCTTTTTTATATTTCCAGTATTCTACAATGAACAAGCACTATGGAATTCACATGATAGTAACATTTTTGCTTTTAAATATGATGTGATAAAGATTTTGTAGCAGCAAGAGAATTACTTAGGATATCATGTAAAATGCAAAAACCTAGGTTCAAAATCCTATTTATTCTATAACTATGCAAAAACATAAGAGACCAGAGGAAATATACCAAAACACTTAAAAGCAGTACATTATTATAGTTTCTTTCTTTTCTACATTTTTGGGAACATGGCTTTAGTAATAAATTATATAAGCAACAATAACAAAAATACATATTAAAGTGCCTATCATTCCTGTCTATAAGACTTAAATGATCTTAATAAAAATGCAGGAAACCCATAATTTTAATCCAAGAACTACATTCTGTTCAAAGAAATAAAGGGTTAAAATCTGGGCTAGAATAGATCTCTGCTGGTCTAGTTTTTGCAGATCATTAATACTATACTTTTACTGTAAGAAGCAGAGTCAATTTTACCTGGAACAGTAAGGGGTTTTCATATTTTTCTGGGGTCTGTAAAGGTGAGATTTCAAACAGGGATCTAAAAGCAGGCCTCTTCCTGCAGGCCTTGATTTACACCGGCCTTCCACAGCAGACGTACGTGAACTGTTAATTTACTTTCTATTTAAAAGGAGATGATGTCATAGTACAAGGGAGGCTTAGCTAAATACATTTTAATTCTAGGATGTTAGAACTTTCCATGGATATCATTCACCAAGTCAAAACTTGCCAAGTAGCTAGAGAACATATATATTCTGTTTCTGAGGTATTGGGAAGCCAAAGAGAAGCAAGGTTTGGAGCTGTGTCCCATTACTTCCAGGCTCTAGATCAGAAGAAAAAATACAGAAGAAAGGAATAGTAAAAACATACCAAATAAACAAAACAAAATACTGATAGGGTGAAGGGAGTTCCCAGGCACAAATGCTAGCAGCTAGTAGCTGACCCATCTGTATGAAAAAAAGCTTTGCTCTAAAATAACCAACCCTAATGCACAACTTCAGTATTCCATCAAAGTAAAACCTAAACTGTTTTCTCTTACCTTTAGCAACATAGCCTCCAAAGAGAATCCACATAGATGCAATCAGAGATCCAAATGCCAGCATGAATCCAATGAACAGCCAAATGCGAGCCCCTTAAAAGAAATAACATTTTACCAGCATTGTTTCTCATACGGCAGCAGCCAGTTCAATTAGCTTTTCAAAAGGAAAGCAAAAACCAAAACAGAAAAAATATGTAGTTGCCATTTAAAGTCTAAAATAAGAATGGAAGATGTGTTGAATATCTTTCATGAGTGCAGACGTTGGCCTTTTTCTTGTTGGCTGGGCTGTATATTCTAAGTGCCTATAATTAATCTCCTTAAATATGTATACTGAGAAAAATTCCTCAACCATCCTATAAAAAAATCTCACAAAATATGTTTCAACATATTTACAGGCTCATTCTCCATATATTTTTAGAAACTGTACTCCAAAACTTAAACTCCTCCAAGAGAATTTCCAAGCAATAACATAGGTATACTTAACTAAAAATTCATATTCAGTGATATGTGAATCTAAACATACTACCATACTTCACTTCCAGGTAAGTCAGGCAGTGAAATAAATTCAAACTAACG
This sequence comes from Enhydra lutris kenyoni, assembly GCF_002288905.1. Lineage (NCBI taxonomy): Eukaryota > Metazoa > Chordata > Mammalia > Carnivora > Mustelidae > Enhydra > Enhydra lutris. The sequence goes on from NW_019154122.1 coordinate 1,229,372, forward strand.
TGACTGGCACTTAGGAAAGCCTCATTAAAATTATGTTAACAGAGGAGGACAAATTTTAAATCACATTTATAAAATATTTATGACTTGCTATAAAATAAACAGTACTTATACTTCCTAAAATGAATTGAGATGAGTTTAATTAGCATAAATACATTTTAATAAAATAAAAGCACTGCCTTGTTCAATAAACCAAACAGAATGCTGTATTTAATTTCTGATTTCATCTCCAAAACATGAAACAAAAGAAGAGTTAAGAAATAATAAGCTGGGACGCCTGGGTGGCTCAGTGGGTTAAAGCCTCTGCCTAGGGCTCAGGTCATGATCCCAGGGTCCTGGGACCGAGCCCTGCATCGGGCTCTCTGCTCCTTGGGGAGCCTGCTTCCCCCCCTCTCTCTCTCTGCCTTGCCTCTCTGCCTACTTGTGATCTCTGTCTGTCAAATAAATAAATAAAATCTTTAAAAAAAAAAAAAAGAAAGAAAGAAAGAATAAGCTGACGGTCACAGATGTAGTCTTAAATACAACTGGCTCTCAATCCCCAAAGCTGTGTTAGCTAACAAATTTTAGTTACAGATGTGATGGCCATATTCTAGTCCTAGCCCTTGCTATTACTAGCTTATTATTATTAACACTAACAGCTACCATTCGTCTGTTTATAGTTTACGATCATGCCAGATTAGTGTTTCTGTATCTCTTCTACTTCAGTTCATCTACAGAGACCGTGAACCAAAGAAAGTATAGATCAGGGCTGACTACTGAAGTTTCTCCTGTTTCATTTAAAAAAAAAAAAAAAAAAAAAAAAAAAAAGACAGAAAAAGAAAAAAAAGTCACTTGAATTCTGCCTATTTTTTGTATGGATATAAGTTTATCACTTAAATTGTTGAATCAATGATCCCTCAAGTCCTTGTGTAAGCTGGACTCTCAAGGAAGCTGTGCCACACACATCCTGTACTCAGCCTACCTCACCCAGGTGCGTGGCAATGGAGGCCAGGGGACAGGAGCTGCTCAATTGAGGAGGAATGGACTCGGTGAACCTACGCACCGAAATTCTATTATTCTACTCAATTTTGCGAGATGAAAAGAATTCTGGAGGTTGGTTACACAGCAATGTGAATGTATTTAACACTACTGAACTCTACACTTAAAAATGGTTAAGAGGGTAAATTTTATGTTATATATTTCAAAACACACCCAAATTACTACGATTCTGAACTATTTCAAAATGCCAATCCAATCAAATAAAGCTGACAAAAAAGAGAAGAAAATAATTTATATGGTAAACCTTAAGGTACTATAAAGTCTATTTTGCACTTATACTCTTTATTGCATACTGTCCTTTGCTTTATACAATATACACTTATATCTACATTTTGTTGCACAAGCTATAAACTCAAGACTGCATACACTGTGCTCTACAGCCAACCTAGATTAAATGTGACTTGTACCTTATGCCTTGAAACCTATAACTTCTGCCCTAGATATATTTCCATCCTATCTCTGATCTGACGGAGTTAGAATGATGGCCCTGCCATGTATATTCTCACTTTTAAGGATGTATAGTAAGACGTTGTTTACGCCTATTTACCTGTTTGACCCAGGCAACCTTCACTGTAACTATCACCTCGGACTTGTCCATTTGATACTGCATTAATCCTGTATGAATAAAATAAAGCCAAGATATCACAGTCTTTGACCCCAAGAGAAAATACCCATGACATCAAATTACCAGATACAATAAACTAGAGTACCTCAAATTTAAGTTAGGCTTCCTGAGCCTTGAGTAATGGGTTCAAGTAAACTTAAACGAGTCCCTTCAACATGATCCCCCTAAGCAGCAGCGATAGTCCCCAGACCAGCAGAATCATCACCTGCGAACTGATTGGAAAGAAAATTCCCCAGCCCCAACCTAGACTTACTAAGGCAGAAACTCTGGGTATAGGGCGTAGCAACTGGACTTTTAGCAAGTCCTTCAGGTGATTCTGATGCTTGGTAACATTTGAGGGATAATTTTTCAAGATTATATCTTGCCTGTTAAAATTTGAGAGTGAAATTCTCAAAATTACACCTTGCTGAGATGGAACGATCCTCCCTAGCTTTCCATTTGTGCACAGGGGACATACTCAACACGTAATATGCATGCACGACAAAACACAGAGACAGAAAGGTCCCTAGACAATCCAAAAACTACTTAAAATTGGCTTTGGAATGCATTTTTTGTGATAATTGTGTACTAATGTCCAGTGTTTGGAGAAATTATATAGTAAGCAAAACAATAACTTTTTGCTCTGAAGATATTATCAGAGTGATTCAAGTGGTAAAATCTTGTTTTTTGATCTCCGATGCAGGTTCCAAACATAGGAAGTCTTTTGCTGACTCTCACAGAGTACCATTCTAAATTGAGACAGCCTTGCTTTCTTTAGAAGTATCCTTTCAAAAATCTAAATAGCATGGGAAAATGTTCACAATATATTTTGTTAAAAAGTTATAGAACTTTATACATATTTTATATATATATATGTCAAAATTCAATTGTGGGTGTATGTGCGTGTGTCTACCACTACAATGGAAGCTTCGTTGAGGGCAAGGGCTATGTCTATCTTGTTTCCTATTTTTATTTTCAGTGCCTAGCATATAGTAGTTGCCCAATAAACATGCTGACTACATGCACCCTGACTTTTTAAATAATAATATGAAGTCTTAATTTATTCATTCAAATCTAAGTTTTAGAATGATCAAATGATCAAATGATCTCTGTTATCAACCACATTATTTGGCAAACAAATACATTTAAAACAAGCTTTGTATTTAAAAAAAAAATGCAGATGTTCTTAGGTTAGTGTTTCTTTGCTCCTGTTTTTTCCTTGCTGAGCCATCTGCCAGTCCTTCTCTGCAAGCTGACCTTTAAACCATGTCCAGTACATTGATGACATTGAAAAATATGAACTCTACTCAACTATTGGGAAGACATTTTTATTTTGTGACAATCTATGTTAAGTAGTGTCATGAACAATAATGCTTACATCAGGAAGGCTATGGTTGCTATAACACCACAGGCATGGTATGAGTGGTTGAACTCTTCCATAGTGGGATAAATGACAGCTGCATCTATGATAATCCACCAGCCTGTAAAAAACTATGACATAAAAAAGTGACACTAATGAGAAATTACAGTAATTTCATATTATTAGCTAAAAAGAAAGCAAAGTATTAAAGTGAAGAGATCCCTTCTAATGATTTTTTTTAAGACTTTATTTTTAAGGGGTACCTCGGTGGCTCAGTCGGTAAGCATCTGCCTTGGGCTCAGGTCATGATCCCAGGGTCCTTGGATTGAGCCTTGCATTGGGCTCCCTGCTTGGTGGGAAGCCTGCTTCTCCCTCTCCCACTCCCCCTGCTTGTATTCCCTCTCTCACTGTGTCTCTCTCTGTCAAATAAATAAATAATAATCTTAAAAAAAAAAAAAAGAAAGAAAAGACTTTAAGTAACCTCTACATCCATCATGGGCCTTGAACTTAACAACCCAAAGATCAAGAGTTGCGTGGTCCATTGACTGAGCCAGCCAGCTGCCCCTAAACTTAGATTTTTGTTTTTTTATTTAAAACCCACTATTTAGAGCATATGACAACATAAAAGTATAAAACACAAGGATCAGATGCGTTGAGGGATTTGCAATGTAAATAAAAATTTTAACTACAAATTACTTCTAGGCAATACACTTTAGTGAGCTTCCTGTGTGGTTTTTTTCTTCTGTTTTTGCTTTTTAATGAGACTGAGAAGAAAACTAACTCTGGGTTATGAAAAAATACAATCATATCTCTCCACTGGTTTTGACCTGTTTCTTTCTTAAACACTTCCTGGTATCTTAAAAGACTCATAAAAAGGAGGCATTATCCATATAATGAATAAATGTATAAAGCATACTATCTTATATACCATTTTTAACATGCATTTAAAGAAAACCAATCACTCTACTAATCATTTTTCAAACCGTAATGTTAACTCTTAAAATGTAGTAACTCTAACTCCCTCATAAACAAAACATCAACGTTTATTAAAATAAATTTAGTAGTCAAAGATAAATAGTACATATTTAAAAACATCATACAGAATTCAAAACACATAAAAACAAACACAACAAAATAATGAAGCCCCAAATTATCAATGACACTTACTAGAACACCAGCAGCAATGGAAGCAATAGTATTGCGCTTTTCCCCCCAGTCAATGCATTCTGAGCATCTCAAGCCTTCTAGAAATCCAGACATTTTTTTCAGGTCACTTTAAAAAAAAAAAAAAAAAATCAACTCCATTAAAGTACTTCTATTTACTTGCTTCAAACATGAGTTATGTTCCCAGAAAATAATTAACAGTTCAGGAATAATTTAATGAAAGTCAAATACTTTATCTTGGCTACATATACTTTTTTAGAATATTTAATTTTTTATCAATTTCCACATTAAAACCTTGGAAAACAAAATTTGGACTCATTTAGCTTTTTTTAATTTAAAAGATAGTTTTGGTATATTTAAGAAATATGAACAAAGGTGGGTATCCAAATATGGAAAAATTTTATAATGGTTATTAATTTTAATTCCGATCTAAGTTATTATGTGATTTTAACATTTACAATCCAGGAGCACTAACATGGAGGAGAGAAAAAAAGATAAACTTTGGCTCTCGGTTAAAGCATGCACTCAGATGGAAAAATATTTGTCTTGGGAATTTACACTTTTATCACAGAACATGTGTTTCTTCACACTCAGATTAAGAAATTAGACACTGCACTGCAGGTCTTCTACTCACATCACTTCCTTTCACTTCATTATTTTTTCCAGAACCAATCCTGATTTTTGGTGTCATTTCTATATAAAGAACACCCATTTCATTTTAATATCTCTGTCTCTGATTCTAACAGATGGCTCCCATTCAAAAGAAAGCACAAAATTGAAGCTAATACTAATTCAGACAAAAAAAAAAAAAATCCACTACTGAATTACCATATATGAATTACCACAGCCGACCTAACAAATTACATAAAGCATTCCTAAGAGCCTGGCTATGCAGACCCGGCCTAAGACACTTCCGGAAACTATCTCTGTTTCAGAGTACTGAAAAAGCCTGAATTATGTATAACTTGCTAATTATCAAGACACACCCAAACTCCTACAAAGAACCTGAATCCTTCTGTTAAGCTACTCTATAGTCAGCAACCCTGATTGGCCAAAAACCATGATATTCTAAAAAAAGAGCAAGGAGTCCAATCGTAACATCCCTTTTAAGCATTAAATATTAACACCTGGGACTATAACCAGTGCTAATATGCTTTAGAACCAAGCTCAGTTTTGAAAATTCGCCTTTAATTTTCCCTGGAAGGAAGTGCAATCCAGGATGTGTTACTTTCGGTTCATCCCTATGCCCCCGCCCCAACCATCCGTGTCCATTTTTCTTGGGTTTATTACCCGCACCCTGCTGCGCAAAGCCCGCCCCCAGACCCGAGACCCCAGGTCTAGAGTGGACGCGGGCTGAGAGGATGTGGGAACTTGTTCTAGCTCGGCCATCCCCCTCCAAAAAGGAGCCCATGGGTGACAATCCCTCTCGGGGGCTGTTTCTCCAACCCTCAAGAACGGAACCTCGGTGATTTCCACGGATCCCGAGACGTTCCGGGGAGGGGCGCTATCCGGTAGCCCAGCGGGATCCGCACACGGCCATCCCGGAGGAAGCGGCCGGGAAGGGTCTAGAGAGACACAGCCCGAGCCCGCAGCCTCCCAGAGGGTGGAGATAACGACCCTATCAGCACCCGCCCGGCAGACAGCCCCGGGCCCGAGCACTCTCGAAAGGCTGTGGCGGCAACCCCCCCCCCCACTCCCGCCCGACACTTACGTCCAGCCCCGCCAGTGCAGTCGATCCCGAGCCCGGTGTCGTGCAGCGCGGGGCCGCCTCACTTTCTCCTAGTTTTCAGCCAAGAAAACAAAACAGCCACCGGCCACCGGGTACCCGGATGAAACAGGACCGCCCCCGGAGCTCGGTCGCGCATGCGGGGAGCAGGGCTGAGGAAGCAGCGCGGGGAGGGAGAAGAGCGGAGGGAGGGCCAAGAGCGGAGGGAGGGCCAGAGGGAGCCACGCCCACCGCGCCGAGGTCTGTGCGTGTTCCGGGCGCGGATGGGCGGCCGGGGCTGTCCACGGCGCTCTGTCCGCCTCTGCACGTCAGGAGTGGTAGGCTGAGTGCACCCGTCCAGGGGAGGCGTGGCAAGTCGCTCTTCCTTTGAAAGGAAAGTGTGTGTTGGGCCTTTGTATCCGTTCAGTGTGAGATGGTAAGTGTTCTAGTGCTGCGGTCGGCTCCTCAGTTATCTCAGGGTGACAGGAAGAGTGACGGGTCCCGCGTGGTTCGAAAAGTGAATGTTCGCGGAACCCCCCTCCGCTCTGTTTTTAAGTCTTGTTTATTTTCTAAGCGCCTGGCCCCGCCCTCGCTGTAGCTCCGCCTCCAGGAGGGGTGGAGTCACTCCAAGGAGGCGGGGAAGGTTCGGGGTGAGTGTCTGCGGTGCGGTGCAGTCCCAATCCCGGCGCGCTTCTGGGACTTGACTTTTTTTCCCCTTGGGGAAGGGCCAGATAATTTTCTTTATGAGGGCTTGTCCTGTTGTGCACTATAGGGTGTTTATTTGCATCCCCGGCCTCTGCCCCCTAGATGCCAGGGTCATTCTGGCTGTTGGGACGGCCACAAATGTCTCAAGAGGCCAAATACCCCCTTTGCGGGAAGGTCATCCAGGTTGGAGCCGCTGTGAAGGAGACAATCTGGGTTTTGGGGAAGTGACCCTTTTCAAAAGCCGGAAGCAATGAAGTCTTGCCTACATGAACGACTTGTGGACGGGCTTGCCCGCTCAGAACTCTCGGTCCCGCTCCAGCTGCTCGAGTCGGGCGTCGGAGTCGCAGCCGGCCTCCGAACCCGAAAGAAGGCAGCGGTTGAAGGAGGAGATCCAGGAAGAGATCGCAGAGCAGAACCCCGTTTTGCTTAAGTTAAAGGTTGCATGGGTCATTTGTCGTGAAGAGGGACGCAAGGTTCACCTTTTTTGCATATGAGGCTACAGTATTTGAGTAAGCTAGGAACCAAGATTATGTCGTTTAATTTCTTTGATTTCCTTTGATGCGTAACATCTGTAGCTTTGTGCTTTTGAAGGGGAGGCATTAGCTGATTAGTAGGCAAAACTGGACAATGCAATCCATATAGCCTATTTTTAAGTGGACATCGTTCTTACCCCTCAGGGTTAAAGATTAATTATGACTGTTAAAGGGCTCGGGGTGGGGGGTGGGTAATATACTGCAGGCAGTTCGTAGAACCTTTTTAATACTTTTTAACGACTAAAGGTTCGCTTAGCAGCTCTGAGCAGCCTATAACAAATCTTGCCTTTGGCTTTTTTTTTTTTTTTTTAAGATTTTATTTGTTTATTTGACAGAGGGAGAGAGTGAGAGAAGGAACACAAGCAGGGCGAACAGAAAAAAGAGAAGCAGGACCCTGGAATCATGACATGAGCCGAAGGCAGATGCTTAAGGTCTGAGCCACGCAGGTGCCCCTTGCCTTCAGCTTTTAGGTCAACTAATGATTAGGAGGAAAGGTATTAACTTTTCCTTTCTCTCTCTCTCTCACTTTTTTTTTCTCTGCACCCCCCCTTTTTTTTTACATTTACTGTAGTTAACAATGTATGTCAGGTATTTTATAAACATAAGTAATCACCTTTATGTTGCTTTTATAATAAAGTACATGCTTGATTTGTCATTCTTAGCCTTCTTGGAATATGTTGGAGTGTTTGTTTTCGTCTTTTCTACATACATTGGAGCTATTAGAAATAGCAAAAGCCAGCACAGCTGACTCTTTGGGAATAGCCAACCTTGACTTGCTACCTGGTCTCAGAACTGTTCTTGTAGTTAAAGAATGGAGTTTTGGAACAGGTATACCAAATAATGCAAAGTTCTAGATAAGCCAGATTTATCCAAACAGAACCTTCCCAAAAAACTATTGCCAGAAAGATCTGGTTAACTTATTTTATTTTATTTACCTTACACTACACTTCTTAGAAAGTCTAGCTAAATTTAGCTTGTTTATGTCAAAATAGCAGATCTGAAAATACTAAACAAGCTCTCACTGGTGGAAATGGGACGGTAATCAACTCTATTTTTCGTGACCAACCACACCAGATTGGGACTGGCCCTGAAAGTCCTATGTTACAAGAAACTCTTCCTGGATGTGAAGTCCTGGTTTTAGCAGTGAGTGCCATAGATTGGGGGTAGGGAAGAGGTACAAAACCCATATTATGCTCCCCCCTAAAAGGAAGACAACACCGTTTTTAGTGACAGATGAATCCAGTGATTATCTGCCTTCTATTAACCGTTGACACTGGCAGCTATGATTTGTGGTTCACAATCATGTATCAATTGTAGCATCCGTTCAGAGCAACTTAAATTCTAATCATGAGTGTTAACACTTGTGCTTTGGAGGGAGATAGCGCTGGTTTAACTTCTAACTTTGTGAATATTGTGCCATGTTTTCTAAGAATTGAGATACTGACCATGAGAGTGAGTACAATATCAACATCATGACCCAGACAATACCAAAAATAGAAGACTAAATGGCTGTATTATTTTAATGATAGATGGAAGGACACATACAACTGGATTAGGGAGGCAAATGATCCAAAGAGAGCATACTGTACAATCTGTGAGAAAAGAATTTGGGGTTGGGCATGGTGGAGAAGAGGATAGGAGAACGTGGACACTGAGCACCACAAGTCTGGAATGAGACAAGCAAGGACTTTTGAATCAAGGAAAGTCTTCATCTCTCAAAAAGACACCAGTGCTCAATCAAAAATAGCAGTTCACCTCAGGTCATGATGTCAGGACTAAGCCAAGGGTTGAGTTCTATGCTGGGCATGGAGCCTACTTAAGATTATCTCTTTGCCCACCCATGCCCCCACTTCACAGGCTCACGGGCTCTCTACCTCTTAAAAAAAAAAAAAAAAAAAAAAAAGCAGCTGCTGAATTAGCAGAGGCATACCACAGAAATGAACAGGCATTATCTTTTGGCTCCCTTGATTGCTCTTTGAAACTGGGTAAAGTTACATTTCCAGATTCAGAGGTTGTAACTAAAACGTCCTGTGGGTAGGTTCCTGGGTGGCTCAGTTGGTTAAGCAACTGCCTTCGGCTCAGGTCATGATCCCAGAATACTGGGATCGAGCTCCATGTTGGGCTCTCTGCTCTGTGGGAAGACTGCTTCTACCTTTCCCACTCCCCCTGCTTGTGTTCCTTCTCTCGATGTGTCTCTCTCTGTGAAATAAATAAATAAAATCTTTTTAAAAGGGGGAGGGGTGAATTTAATCACAGTTGTATTGGCCCCTTACAGCGTAGACCTGATTCTGTAAGATCTTACCAATAATCATGCCTTCTACAGTATATCAAATGATGTGTTACATCATGGCAATAAAACTGTTCCCTCTAGTTCTTAGGTACTTTGATTTTAAAAATTAAGTTTCAAATTGCCTTCTTGATGGCTATGAAGATTTTAATGAAACCTTAGAAAATAATAAACAAAAGATCAAGCAAACAATACAAAAGCAATACAAACTAGATTTGGCTCACCTATCCGCATATTCAGCAGATAGTATAGATGTAAATTTCAGCAAACTCCATTCAGTCTATAAACTTCTTACCAAAAAAAAGAAAACATCTCATCTGCTAAATGTTCTTATACACCACAGACTGCTAAAAAAGGGATGTGATTTGCTTTCTTGCGACACTGAGACTTTCATAATGAAAATTTTTGGTGACTTCAGTTTCCTGAAAACATGTAGAAGCACTGAATGAGACTTTTGACTTTTCGAAATGGGAGGAGAGAGACACCTCAAGACATATGCCTGTAAGATGGTTTTCACTGTTGCCAGCCATAGAAAAGATGTTAAAATGTTGGCCATCAGTAAAATCCTATTTTCAAAGTGAGGGAAAAGATGAATGTCCTTCTCTAATTTGGAAATCCATTGAAGGTGAGAATGGAGAAGAGGATTAGAATATGACAGAAATTTATATGCTGTTTCTCCAGACCTGCTTTTTGATCTTTGAAGAAGCTATCGGGAGCCTAGAAAAAGATAAACTGCCTGCACCTGAGTTATTTGATGTTTGATGTTGTGTATAAGTTGCAACAAAAATTCATACAGTGAAAAAATGATTCATTTTTTGGAAAGAAGACTGCTTCAGAACTGAATTAAATGTTGCCAGAAAAGGGCAACCAAATTAAATTAGACTTTCTCCTTTTCTTTCCTAGAATGATAACTTATTTGGAATCCAATTTAAATTTCCCAATTGAAATATGTCTGTGTTTGAAAACCACTTTCCCTGAGGAAGAGAGGTTGAACTTAACAGTGACATCCAGTGTGTTTCCATTTGAGACACAGACAACCTCTCTGATGAATTTATAGATGCAAAGGACCTGATTCACAAACAGCTCGTCTACCAAAAGAAGCCTATAGACAAAAAATGGATGGACATTTTTGGAGAGTTGGAAACAAATTCCTACAAATCTAAAAGCCTGCTATTGCTCGTAAGTGAAAATCCAAAGTATTCTATGCTCGAATGTTTGTGCTGAGAGGCTGTTTGAGTTGATGTTATCGCATTGGACTGACACCAGCAGTCGATGTAATGTGGGCTTGGTAAGAGCACAGCTGCAAGTCAAAGAGAACTTTATATTTGACTGGATTCAGTTTTACTGCTACATGAAAGAAAAGAAGGATGTCCTAAAGGCTGCAAGCAGTTCACAGTAGTATTATTGGAAAAGAAAACAGAAAGTAAAAATATCCTGTATTATAAGACAGAAAGAAACATGCCATTGTCATTTTAAATAAATATAGCAACATCTGTTTAGTTCATCTTATTGTATTTATGTTCTCCTTTTATTTATTTTTTTTAAAAGATTTTATTTATTTATTTGACAGAGCAAGAGAGATCACAAGTAGGCAGAGAGGCAGGCTGAGAAAGAGAGAGGGAAGCAGGCTCCCTGCTGAGCAGAGAGCCCAATGTGGGGCTTGATCCCAGGACCCTGAGATCATGACCTGAGTGGAAGGGAGAGGCTTTAAACCATTGAGCCACCCAGGCGCCCTGTGTTCTCCTTTTAAAAAGTCACACTTTTGGGGGGTGCCTGGGTCACTCAGTTGGTTAACTGTCCAACTCTTGGTTTCAGCTATGGTCATGATCTCATGGTTTGTAGGATCAAGCCCAGAGTCGGGCTCCATGCTCAGTGCAGAGTCTGCTTGGGATTTTCTCTCTCTCTCCTCTCCATCTACCCCTTCCCCTCACTCGCTCTCTCTCTCTTTCTCTCTAGGATAAAGGAATAAATAAATCTTTAAAAAAAAGGCACATAGGGGCACCTATTCCAACAACGGAATGTATTCCTTGATTGGTACAGAGGCCTCCAAAAGACAAAACAACTCTAAAATAGACTCTCTAGAAGAATCATTACAACAAACCAATGAAAAACTTAAGACCAACGCTCTAACACGAGTGACTTGAGCAACCTCCAAGGAATCCCTCTGCTCCTCTTCATCCTCCCCTACCTGATTATTCTGAATCCACTAACCACTTTGATCTTGCCCTTTCCCTCCAAACCCTCTAAATTTCAGCTGTCCTTTAGGATAAGACCTTCTAATGAACCAGGGATCCTAGCCTCAGCAGAGTTTAAACTCTGGTCTCAAGCCAAACTTTGAGCTATTGTAAGTGATATTCCAGACCCTAGAAAGGACCAAATTAAAATGATAGAAGAACTTAAAATTTTTTCTTGGTGCCTATGTTCCTAGACTACCTGATTTTTACCAGTCTGTTAATATGATAGTGAGTCCAGAAGTTGCTCAAAAATGGCCCCAGGGGGTGCCTGGGTGTCTCGGTTGGGCATCTGACTTCAGCTCAGGTCATAATGTCAGAGTCCTGGGATTGGCCCCGCCTTGAGCTCTGTGCTCAGAGGGGAGTCTACTTATCCCTCTCCCTCTACCACTGCCCCTCCCCCCTCTTGTGCACATACTCTGTCTCTCAAATAAATAAATAAATACCTTTTTTAAAAAATGGCTTCAAGAAATATATTGGAGAGTCCCTACCTAAGATTTTTGGGAGCCCACCAAACATGCTTCTAGAGATAAATAAAAAGAGCAAAATAATAAATAAGTCAACAGCTTCTTGAAGCAATTCCCAGAGTTTTTCCTATGAAAATATACTGGGCTATAATATAAACCTGTAAACAAAAACTGGTGAGCCAGTGACAGATTTCTGAATTCATTTAGATTTAATATTTAGACAACACACTGGCCATAAAAACCTGGGACTAGTTTTGCCCTGTGTGCCCATTTTGTTAATGACCAGTACTCCTCAAACCTGCCCATCAAAAACAAGGGAAGTCTGAAAAACTGTCACAGCTACTATATGTCAACCTTATTCTGGGTGCCTGGGTGGCTCACTCAGTTAAGCGTCTGCCTTCAGCTGAGGTCATGACTCCAGGGTCCTGGGATCAAGCCCTGCATCAGGCTCCCTGCTTAGCAAGAAGCCTGCTTCTCCCTCTCCTGCTCCCCCTGCTTGTGTTCCCTCTCTCACTGTATCTTTCTCCATCAAATAAAATAAAATCTTTAAAATAAAACAAAAGAAAAACAAAAAACCTTATTCTTAGAGCATTTTTAACTGCGGTGAACTCTGTGAAGAGCACTTAAGCTTTCTCTTCTAACTCCACCAAGAGTCAGTGCTACTCAAAGTCAGTTTGTTAAAAACTTAGAGACCTAGAGCTTGAAGAAAACTGAGCTGTCATGGTCATCCTCTGAGGGAACAGGCTCCAAGTTTTATGTAATTTGCTTTTGGATGTAGGAAAATAAATTGAGAAATGGATTCACCCGTATCCAGCTTCCATTTCAATTCTCATTCCATTATCCACATGGATTGAACTTTCCTTTTTTAAAGATTTTATTTATTTATTTGACAGAGATCACAAGTAGGCAGAGAGGCAGGCAGAGAGAAAGGAAGGGAAGCAGACTCCCTGCTGAGCAGAGAGCCTGATGCAGGGCTCGATCCCAGGATGCTGAGATCATGACCTGAGCTGAAGGCAGAGGCTTAACCCACTGAGCGACCCAGGCACCCCAGCACATGGAATGAACTTTAAAACATTGCACACTTAAACTTCAGTAACATATTAAGAATTTTCTGGATAGCATTGTTGCAAAAGTTGGCTTTGGTATCCCGCTGGCATGGGTGATAACCATAGTGTAACTACAGAGTTGGAAACTTAAACTTCAGCACGTTACTAGACATTTTCTGGATAAAGGTGCAGGGTTTTGTTGGCTTTGCTCTCCCGTAGGCACTGGTTAACTGGTATATGGCTAAGCCTTTTTGCATGTGGTTTCTTTCTACTCCCTCTCCCTCAGCTCTTCCTCTCTCCCATGCATATGCTCTCTCTCTCTGAAAAAATGATGATACTAATCCAGTCAGAAAGACAATTGGATATGTGTATAGATAAAAAGAGATTGACCAAGTGTTGATAGTTGTTGAGGTTACATGATGAGTAGATGAGGGTCTCTTATCCTGCCATATTTACTCGTGTATATGCTTGAAGTTTTCCATTATCAAAAATTAAAAATTATTATATTATAAAAGATGAGACTGATGGGTGATAGGAGCTAGCTAGCAATAAAATAATGATGTGAAGGGCAGGTGGCACACCTGGTAAATTTTACTTTCTTCTACAGTGTCTTTCTCCTATTTTAGGGTATAGAGACATAGCTGAACTCACTACACTACCACTGTGAATTTTCAGTATCATGGTCTTATGGCTCTAAAGTCTTATACAAATCTCCATCTCCATCTATGGGGTTTCTTCATAGTCAAGGCAGGAGTATTGCAAGGACTGGTTCAGGGAATAAGCCTCTGACTTATTAAATCTTCTATTACAGGGGTGAGCTCTTTCTGGCCTCAGGTTTTTTTTTTTTTATATTTTATTTATTTATTTGATAGAGAGAGTGCACAAGTAGGCAGAGCAGCAGGCAGAGAGAGAGGGAGAAGCAGGCTCTCCACTGAGCAGGGAGCCCAATGTGGGATTCAATCCCAGGACCCTGGGATCATGACCTGAGCCAAAAGCAGATGCTTAACCAACACCAGCACCCTGCCCTCAGGTTTTAAGGGGTAGGGGGGAAGCAGTTTAAGGGGTAGGGGGGAAGCAGTCTGAATTTTAATGGGTTTGGTACTTCTGATTTTTTTCCCCACATCTGTGGAAGAGGCCCATAGAGTATCAAGGATTTCAAAGACATCTATTGCTCTACACTTCCATCAGATTTAATAGTCTCCTCAGGACAATCAATTTGGCCTTGGAGAACACATAATGCTTCAGTGTCTGATGAGTCTGAAAACTCTATTTCTCCTGAGAAAAATTTTATGTGGCCTTCTAATATAGAAAGCAGGTTTTTACCTAGGAAATTCACAAGGGCAATATCACATAATAGAAAGGTATGACTTTCAGAGAAAGGGCCAAGGGTAATAACAGTTATAGATTCCAGTAAAGGAATTCTTTGACCTTGACTAGAAACTTCCACTGCTAAAATATTTTTATTACTCCAAGTTCTTCATGTATAATGGTGTGGTTTCATGTATAATGATGGGCTGTAAAGTAAATAGAGTTGCTCTGATATCTACCAACACGGTAGAAATTTCCCCCTATAAGTGTAGTTTAATTTTCCTTGTTGATTTAAGGAACTATTGGAAGTTGCTTACCAGGCAAATTCTCGGAGCCCTGTCACTGTTGAAGGTGATCGTCAGAGTTTGGGAGCAGAGGGCTCTCTTACACGGCAACTGGATTGTTTAATGGGCCCTCCATTTAAAAGTGGGCAATTCTTGGGGCGCCTGGGTGGCTCAGCCATTAAGTGTCTGCCTTCAGCTCAGGTCATGATCCCAGCATCTGGGATCAAGTCCCATATAGGGCTCCCTGCTCAGCAGGGAGGCTGCTTCTCCCTCTCCAGCTCCCCTGTGCTTGTTGTTCCCTCTCTTGCTATATCTTTGTCATAAATAAATTAAAAAAAACTTAAAAAAAAAAAGTGGGCAATTCTTTTTCCAGTGTCTCTTTTGAGTACAGTATTTATACGCATCTCTGTCAACTGGGGCAAAACTTGGGGCAGGAGTGGATCTCTTGAAATTGGGTCAAGGTCCATGGAATTGTTGCAGCTCTAAGACTATGACTTTATTCATTTGATAGCCTTTTTGCTGTTCTATTATTCTTTCAAAATGTTCAGCAGAAGGGACATCTGGGTGGCTCAGTCTGTTAAGTGTCTGCCTTCAGCTCAGGTCCTGATCTCTGGATCCTGGGATAGAGCCCCGTGTCAGACTCCCGTCTCAGTGGGGAGTCTTTTCTCTCTCCCTCTGCCTCTGCCCCTGCTCATGCACATTCTCTCTCTGTCTCTCAAATAAATAAAATCTTTTTTTAAAAATGTTGAAGGATGCCTGGGTGATTCAGTCGGTTAAGCGTCTGCCTTTGGCTCAGGTCATGATCCCAGGGTCCTGGGATTGAGTCCCATATAGGGCTCCTTGCTCAGCAGGGAGTCCGCTTCTCCTTCTGCCCCACCCCCTGCTTGTGCTCTCTTTCTCTCTCTCTCTCACTCATCCTCTCTCAAATAAAAAACTTTAAAAAAAATTACTCATCAGTTGTGATAATAACAGCTGTTGGGGCATACCTTAAAACGCACACCCCCCCCACACACAGAACACCACCATGCTATCATTTCAGTGCCATCCAGCCCCGTTTCTCGTTCTAATCACTGCAATTGTCTCCCTGCTTCATCTTAGGCCTCTACTCCCCCATCTTTTCTCCACACAGCAGCCAGAGAGGCTTTAAAATATAAAGCAGATTCTATTACTTCTGTTCTCCAAATGCCTCAATGTCTTCTCATCTTGTAGAACAAAATCCTACAAAAGCCTTCATGCTCTAGTTCCTGGCTACCTTTTCAGAACTGTTGCTTGCGGGCTGGCTCTGCTCTGTCACAGACCCTGAAACATGCCAGACTCCTGCCCTGGAGTCTTTGAACTTGGCCTCTCCGCTGGAAGTGTTCATCCTCCATACACCCACATGGTGAGCTCTTTCGCTCCTTTCAAGTCTCTGCTAGATGTTACCTTTTGAGAGGCTTTCCCTCACACCCTGTCTTGCGTAACAGCCTCTGCCACAAGTTGTCTTTTCTCCTTAGCCTTGTTTTAATTCAAAGCAGTTATCACTACCTGACATAATCTTTGTTGTTTTGCCTATTGTCTGTCGCTTCCATGAAAACACAAGTTCCATGAGACCAGGCACTTTATTCAATTTATTGCTGTATCTTGGGTCCAAAGGTAACGCTCAATAAATACTGGTTGAATAAGTGAATTAATGCATAAAATACATTTTTTTTTCCTTTTAATGAGCAGGTTGAATTGTTAAGTAAGGTGGTTCACAATCTAGGACTCCCAAACTCCTAGATGTCTCTGAAGGTAGCAATTTTCTGAATTTCTAAAGGTCTGGTCAGATATGGGTTAAGAACAGGGGCGATGGTTCTTTCCTGGTTGTGTCCCCAGAATCTGGGACAGTTCCTGGAATACACCGAGCACTCAATAGATCTATCTTTATTATAATAACCTGGGAAGAAATGGCAACGTGGGAAATAAGGAATCACATTTTCTCCAAGCAAAGTTTTTGTGATAGAACCATATTTGAAAGGCCGAGAAATACCAAGAAAGTTTATGTACAAGGACAGTAACCACAGAATAAAATTATCTTTATGTAAAGTCTTCTATTTCTTTTTTTTTTTTTTTTTAAGATTTTGTTTATTTGAGATAGAGAGGGGTGAGGGACAGAAGGAGAAGCTGACCCCTTGCTGAGCAGGGAGCCCGATGCGGGGCTTACTCCCAGGACCCTGGGATCACAAAGGCAGATGCCCAACCAACTGAGCCACCCAGGCATCCCAGTTTACATAAAGTCTGTTAATAAGTACTGGTATGGACTGAAATGTATCCCCCTTCCCCAGTTCATATGTTGAAGCCCTAACCTCAAATGTGATTATATTTGAAGATAGGATCTTCAAAGAAGTCATTAAGGTTAAATGAGGTCATACGTGTGGGGCCCCAGTCCATTAAGACTTTGTGTCCTTATAAGAAGAGGAGGAGACACCAGGAGCACACACGCACACAGAAAAGGCTATGTGAGTACACGGTGACAAGGTAACTATCTGCAAGTTAGGAAGAGGCCTTACCAGAAACCGAGCCTGCCAGCACCTTGCTCTTGAACTTCAAGCCTCCAGATGAAAAAAAATAAATTTATGTGTTTAAGCAACCTAGTCTGATAGCATTCCCTATGGGTGAAGATATTAATCACCTTAGAATGTGAAGTTACTAAGGAAGGTACACACCCTCTCCCCTGTGTTTCAGGAGTGGCATCAAATTCATTGTTTTCTGTACTCTACGAGAAAAAAATATGTGAAATATATTTTAGTTTTAAATAATGAATAGGTTGGTTCTCTTTCATTCAAATAATACTCCTGATTTAAAAGTCCTGGAAACCAGGGAGGGCGCCTGGGTGGCTCAGTGGTTTAAAGCGTCTGCCTTCAGCTCGGGTCATGATCTCAGGGTCCTGGGATTGAGCCCCTAGCATCGGGCTCTCTCCTCAGCGGGAAGCCTGCTTCCCTTCCTCTCTCTGCCTGCCTCTCTGACTACTTGTGTCTCTATCTGTCAAATAAATAAATAAAGTCTTTTTAAAAAAAAGTCCTGGAAAAATAAATTCACTGTCAAATTTTTTATCTGTAATTACAGTTATATAAGTGAAACCTTGATAATTTGATAGCTTATCTTTTGTTTTTATTTTTGAAGTATTATGGAACCAAAAAAGAGCTTGATCTTTCAGAATTTTCAATGAAAATACTCCTTTGACCAAACTAAGGTTCCCCACAGTAACAACCTACAGACAGCCATGTTCAGGGACTAAATTGTGTTTATTCCTTTCTTCAGCAATGGAGTTCCTTTTGACCATTTTTTAAGAATTGTGCAAGAAAACTGCCTATTAGTTTCCCATATTCTGTTTGGCAAGCAAATTGTGACAGAGCAATAGAAAAATATAACCCTGGGATGTACTTGCAATCAGTGAATGTGTAGAAGTGTGGCAACAGCATTGAAACACTGCCACACACTGTCCATCTGTGTGTCCTGCAGCCAAAGAACTCGGCTTCTGCCCCTGGACTTGATGGTGGCCTGAAACACAAGCACTGCCAGGTTCACAAAACTGTCAGTTCTTTGAAAGACTTTTCAAAAAGGAAAGTATAAAAATCTGAAGACTCTAATAGCATATTCTCATTAAGATCCCATGAAGCACATGATTGACTAAAGTTGTGACAAGCATTCTTCAAGAGCGCACAGTTCACTGTTAAAAAACCAGGGGATGGGGGCACCTGGGTGACTCAGTGGGTTAAAGCCTCTGCCTTCAGCTTGGGTCATGATCTCAGGGTCCTGGAATTGAGTCCTGCATCGGGCTCTCTGCTCAGCAGGGAGCCTGCTTCCCCCTCTCTCTCTCTGCCTGCCTCTCTGCCTACTTGTGATCTCTCTCTGTCAAATAAATAAATAAAATCTTTAAAAACAACAACAAAAACCAGAGAATCTGCCAGAAAGATTTTATATGTAATATATGAAACTTATTAACATATTCTAACTTTTTATTTTCCAAATTTCATAACATTCTCTCTTTATCAGTGTTAATGTTATATGATACTACTAGAACCAATTTCTCTTAAAAGAATTGGTTCAAATAAAAGTTTATCTGCCTTTTCTAAAAACAGTGTAATAACCAGATGCCCATGATGTATTTCAAGGTGGGAAACATATTTATGTTAGTTTTGTTTTTCCTATAACTGGTAGAAGAGGAAATACTGAGAAAATGCTTGTTGACTAACTGAATGGATGACTAAGCATAATTCTGAATTCCTAAAGTTTCTAAAGGATAACAGATCCTTAAAGAAGTTACCATTTACTTCTAGTCTCCCCCTTTTCTGAAAATAATATGTAGATGGAAAGATTCAAAACTAGTCGGTTTCACATCCTTCTTTATTCAGCAACATTATCTTCAAGAGAAATAATAGTGCTAAAATAAAATCCTTGTTTATTCTAATTACCTTGGACAGAAAAACTGAACCAAGATGTGTTAGTCTTTGCTGTTATCTAAATTCCTTAACTTTAATAAATTCTAGCATGAAGTCCAATTAACATAGAAATAGCAAATTGAAAAATGTCTTTTGTATATGTAATGTCAACTCAGTATTAACTCCATTCATTGAAAGCTGAAAACTTCTAATGTGGTAAGAGAAGATCAGACGCTGGAAAAAAGTAATACTGACTGGCCTCATTTTATTTTATTTTTAGAGACTTATTTATTTGTCAGAAAGAAAGAGTGAGCACAAGCAGGGGGAACAGCAGGCAAAGGGAGAAGCAGGCTCCCTCCCGAGCAAGGAGCCCGATAAGGACTTGACCCCTGGTTTCTGGGATCATGACCTGAACTGAAGGCAGATGTTTAACCGACTGAGCTACCCAGGCATCCCATGATTGGCCTCATTTTAGACTCATGATCACAACCTCAAGTGGCTCTGAGTGATGCCTCGCTGTCCTACTCTGTGTAGTCACTGTCACCCTAGACGACTGTATTGGACTTTCTTCTTTCTCTTCAGACCTCCAATAACTCCTGCCTCTCTTCAATCTCAGCTGCTTATTTCACTGGGGGAAAAAAAAAATCACAAGAGGACTTCCACAAATGCTCACCACCAAGCTGTCCTACCTCCACCTGGACTCACACTCTGTCTTCCCACTTGTCCTAGTCCATTTGGGCCGCTATAACAAAAGTACCACAGATCCGATGGGTGATAACAACAAAAATACCTTTCTCATGGTTCTGAAGGCTACCAGTCCAAGATCAGTGACATTATGTTTGGGTTCTGGTGAAGACCTTGTAATGGGTTGCAGACTGCTGACTTCTCACTGGGTCTTCACATGGTGGAGAGGTTGAGGGAACTCTCTAGGGTCTCTTTCAGAAGGGCACTAACCCCAAACATGAGGGCTTCACTCTCATGACCTAATAGCCTCCCAAAGGCCCCACCCCCTAACCCAATCACTTTGGGGGTCAGATCTCAGCACATGAATGGAGGGGGCACAAACATTCAGACCCTAGTACCACCTGTTGTGCTGTAGAAACTATCTGTGCTCACATGTAAGGCCAGCTCCTCCTCTTGTTCCCTAGACCTGTCCTCACTCATACTCCACTACATGGACCCCACAACTGTCTAACAACTCTCCCACATCATCCATTTTCCCCTTTCTATGAGATTATTTCCATCAGTCTATGAATATGCTATCTTCAAACAAACAAAAAACAACAAAAAATCTTGATCCAACCACCTTCTCTAGCCACCAGCCCAATTCTTCATTTTTCTTTACACCAAAATGCCTCTAAATTCTTATGCAGTGTCATTAAAAATTAAGAGAGAGATAAAATAAGGTGTTGGCAAGGATGTAAAGAAGTGGGAACCCTCGTACATGTAAAATGGGGGATGTAAAATGGTGCAGCCACTGTGGAAAACAGTCTGACAATCCTACAAAAAGTTAAACACAACATTATCAAATGACCCAGCAATTCCACTCTTAGGTATGTATGTACCCATGAGAACTGAAGACATATATTCATACAAAAACCTGTACATGGGTGCTCATAGCAGCAGTATCATTCATAATAGCCAAAAAGTAGAAACAACCTAACGTCCATCAGCTGATGAGCAGATAAACAAATGTTGTATATCCATACAATGGAATATTATTCAGCCATAAAAAGGAATGAAATATGGATATATGTCACAACATGGATGAACCCTGAAAACATGCTAAGTGACAGAAGCCAGACACAAAAGACCACATATCATATTATTCCTTTTATATGAAATATCCATAATAGGCAAATCCACACAAACAGAAAGTAGATTTGTAGCTGCAGGGAGCTGGATAGGGAGGGAATGAGACATGATTGCCAATAGGTAAGGGGTTTCTTTTTGGGGTGATGAAAAAGTTCTGGAATTAGTGAATATCTGGAATCCACAACACTGTAGATACACTAAAAATTGTAGGATTGTGTACTTTAAAAGGACGAATGTTCTGGGAAGTACATTGTATTTCAATTTTTCAAGATTTTCTTTAGTTTTTTGAGGGGGAGGAGCAGAGAGACTCTCAAGCACACTCTGCAATGCGTAGAGAGCCAGAGGCGGGGCTTAATCTCAAGACCCCCGAGATCATGACCTGAGCTGAAATCAAGATTCAGATGCTTAACTGACTGAGCCACCCAGGCGCTGGATACATTGTATTTCAATTTTAAGACTATTCTAATTGGTCTAAACTTGTCTTGACTCCTGTTTTCCTACTGTTTTCTTGAGCCTACTGCTTTTCCTTCCCGGTACCCCATAGAAACTACTATTTTCAGTGTCATCTATGCCCTGTTGTTTCCTGTAGTTTTAATCTACAGGATTAATCTACAGCATTCTTTTCAACAGAATTTCAAGGAAAAATAAAGAGTTTAAAATTCTTTTAGTAAATCCTCATGACAGAGGATTCTGGAAGTCAGAAAGGAAGCTAAATATGTTCATTAAGGACAGTATTTTATTGTATTCTACAGTGTGTGATAAGGTGTGAGATTATGTATTTTTGTAGTATAGGTATTTTAGGTGTCTGTTCAAGGAGAGCATATATTAAAATTAAAAGCCTTTTGAATTTTATCCCCCAAATCCTGCAAATATTTTCTTCTTTCCAATCCCATTAAGTAAAGCTGTTTACCGTCTCGTGTATCTAGTTAGCTTTGGAAGGACAGTCCAGTATTTCTGACAAACTAGGACTCTGCTGCTTGAGAGAAGATGTTCACATTTATGGCTCATCATAAGCTACCCTAATTCTGCATGTCCAGCTTCATCTTCCCCAGATTCTCCACCATACACCCTTTGCTCTAGCCAAGCTCATTTATTTTCTGTCCCCAAATAATGGGCATTTCCATTTCCAAGATTTTGCTAAGACCTTTGTCCTTCTCTAGAATGTTTTCTTTCTTTCCCTCTGCCCATCCTTCAAGACTTATTTGTGATTCTCTTTCATTTATATATTCATAAACATTGAGTGTGTACTATATGCAGTGCACTGACTAGAATGCTGGGGTTCAATAAAAACAAGGCTGTCCTTATGTAATTTATGTTCTAGCAGGAAGATGATACAAAATGAATTCAAACTAATTACAGTTATGATAAATGCTCATAATATGAGGCACAGGAAAATAAGATAACCTATAATGGGGGACATGAACTGGTCTGTGATATCAGAAAGGCTTTCTCTCCTATATTGTTACAACCTCTTTGGAAATAATATGGCAATATATTCAATCACACACACATGCCCCCTTTCTTTTTTTTAAGATTTTATTTATTTATTTGTCAGAGAGAGAGAGAGAGTACAAGTAGAGGGAGCGGCAGGCAGAGGGAAAAACAAGCTCCTCGCTGGGCAAGGAACCCGATGTGGGACTTGATGCCAGGAGCCTGGGATCATGACCTGAGCTGAAGGCAGACGCTTAGCTGACTGAGCCACCCAGGCATCCCAATCATATAGACCCTTTAATCCATAAATTCATTCTTTTTCCTTATTCAAGTATAATTACCATATATATTCAAGTGTTATACTAGTTTCAGGTGTATAACATAATGATTCAACAATTCTATGCGTTTCTCAGTGCCAGCAATTCCACTTTTGAGACTTCATGATTTAACAATAAAAGTACCAGTACTAGAAGTGGCATGTGACTGGGGCACCTGGATGGCTCAGTTGGTGAAGCATCCAACTCTTGACTCTTGATTTTGACTCAGGTCATGATTTCAGGGTCTTGAGATAGAGCCCTACATCAGGCTCCCCACTCAGCAGGGAGTCAGCTTGAAATTTTCTCTCTCCCTCTCCCTTTGTCCCTCCACTCCTCTGCTCTCTAAAATAAATAAATAAATCTTTTTTAAAAGACAAAGTGGCGTGTGACTTTTGTTCCTTCCTAGCAAAATTGCAAGTCTTACAAGTTTTAAAGTCCTGCCCAGCCAAGCTGCCCAAGAGGTCAGCTCTCCAAACCAGTCTTATGGATGGAGGAAAGTAAATGAAGGTAATCTGATGTGTCATAAAGTACTACTCAAGTGGGTGCACCGATCATGAGATGCATGGAACATTCCAGAGAAATCAGATTTAGGTCCAATTGCATAATACAATGGATCCAGTATGAGATCTTGCTATAAGATCCTGATGGATGTCTCCCAGTAAAAACTTACCCATTCATGTGCTTTGACAAACTGGTTGCTGAAAATGGGGGCAATGGTCGGGGTGATTACTCAGGGCACATTTGTTTTTTTGGCCAGATTAGTTGATATGTCATCCTTTGCCTCTGGAAGGCAAATTACTATATAAGATCCTGTCCAGCTGGTAAAACATCATGGTGTCCCTGCATCATACCTGGAAGTAAAGGTCATCTCTTGTTAGGTTGAAGACAGAATAGTTCATCTTTACACAGGGCCAGACAAGTGCCCAGTCTCCTCAGACAGTCCCCGAGATTGTCTGGTTGTTGAGCAAAGGCAGCAAATATCAAGCATGGTCAGGTGAAGACTGTGAAGGGACTTGAGGGAGTAGGCATGCAGTAGACTGCATGGCATCTAACCCTTGAAAAGGAAGTCAATACTGTAGCCTAGTGCAGTACTTCTGCTTCCATTCTGGACCAGTCAACATTCTCTAGTTATTTTGCTTCCCGCGACTGTGCCATTATTGAAGTCAAATTCCCTGTGAAGGTTGTGTAACATAATCCACATATGGTTAATGATGGTTCCTTTGACATTCAGGTGAGTGTGGCTGAGACGGCTTGTCTGATTGAGTAGCCGTACCCTAGTGAGCAAGGTGTGCACTGAAGAGGTCTATTGCTTTGAGAGTTGAGTAATTCTCAAACGAGCGATTTGGGTGGCCATTAGGCATGGACACAAATGTCACATTCTTTGTTAGGCAGAGGCGTGGACCAGTCCGTATACTGTAATACCACCACCAGTAGTTGCACCTTTGTGGGTTATTGGGAAAGACGTTGGCAGATACACATCTGGATCTATGCGAGGCTCACTTGCTTTCCTGGCTTTTTCAAAGCTAAATGACAGTACAGAATCCCTAACACCTCTCTATGGTGGCTGCAGTGGGGACAGAGGAGCAGCTTCCATGGCAATGTTAAGGTAACATCCTCATGGGGCGCCTGGGTGGCTCAGTGGGTTAAAGCCTCTGCCTTTGGCTCAGGTCGTGATCTCGGGGTCCTGGGATCGAGCCCCAAATCAGGCTCTCTGCTCAGCAGGGAGCCTGCTTCCCCCTCTCTCTATGCCTGCCTCTCTGCCTACTTGTGATCTCTGTCTGTCAAATAAATAAATAAAATCTTAAAAAAAAAAAAATAACATCCTCATGCGTAAGTCTTCATGGCAGGAAACATGTGTTAATCTTGATATAACAAGTGGGTGCCTCTTAAATAGTGCTGTAAACCTGATATTCCCATGCCAGAGCTACCAACCTGAGAAACGGTTATCAGGAGGAGCAGGAGGAATAACAGCCTGGGGCACCTGGGTGGTTCAGTTGGTTAAGCAGCTGCCTTCAGCTCAGGTCATGATCCCAGGGTCCTGGGATCGAGACCCACATTGGGTTCGTTGCTCAGGAGGGAGCCTGCTTCTCCCTCTGCCTGCCACTCCCCCCTCTTGTGCTTGTTGTCTATCTCTTTCTGACAAATAAATAAATAAATCTTTAAAAAAATAGAATAACAGTCTAGTTATAGCTCAGCTGAATAACTGTAGGCAGTGGAGGAATGAGCCCACATGGGGTCATGATTGAACCAGTGGCAGGAGTTCCTTGGGACATGCTGGAACACAGGAATGTCACATCAGACTGGAGTTTATTGATCTTTGTGTTACTTGCCTTGAATGTTGCACTGGTGACTGTAGCTAATGATTCTACAGCAGGTCTAACGATAGAGATGTCTGATGTCAACTCGTCTGTGATATTATAAGATCAATGAATATGTTTTCTATGTCAGAACCACTCAGAGCTCTTTTTCCTCTTTGTAGCTCACTCTAGATAGGCTCTTGGTTGAAAGCTCCTCTGATCCTGTCTGTTGGTCTGAGAGAGCTGAGCTTATCCCTGGGCTGCCATGTCACATATCTTGGAGGTAACTCCTTGTAATCAGCTTGTAATCAGCTCCTCCAGCTTGTATCCTGAACATGGCTCTGTTGACCTTGAAACCATGGATTAGGAGCATTCATGGGAGCTCCTCAACTGCTGACATTTTCAGAATCCGACACCGGTTCCAAGGCATAGTTTTTAGTGGCGGAAAAACTGAATACCATATGACTGTTCATGAATGAGCAATAAGGGATAAAAGATTAATTTCTGGTATTTCTACACTATGGAATATTATACAGCTGATAAATAGACATAAATTAGATCTCTATGATTCATCTCAAAGAATATTGGCTATAAAAGCAAGTTTTAAATAAATTTTTATGAAAAATCATAAAATATTATACATGTTTGTATAATATTTGAAAGAGCTTGGAGAAAGATGACAGAGCACTTGCTAAACTGTTAACATTGGTTACTTCTAATTTATGGGGAAAATAATGCAGACCTCTTTTATAGGATTTCATACTTCCAAGGAATGGGTGTTTAGCTTTTCCTTTGTATATCTTTGGATTTCCTCACTTGTTACAAAAGTAGCTGTCATTAAAATTAATGAAATATTTTAATTTTGGTAGGGGAAAGGGCCACTACATTTTTCTTAACTTTCCCAACAGCATCTAATACAACAAACATTCTGTAAATATTTGTGGAAGAAGACAGGAGGAGAAGAAAAACAGGCTTAAATATTTGGAAGAAATAAAAAGCCATTAAACTACTAATGGCATGATGAAGCATTGCAGAACCTCTAAATGGGCAGTGAGAGAGGAAAAAAGAGAGACTTGATCATGCTGGCAAAACAAAATGGGAAAAAGTGAAAAAAGCAAAGTAAAAGAAATAAGATACTAATGAAAGTGATAAGATCAACATTGCAGTTACTCTAGTAAATGTAAATGGATTGAATTTACCTATCAAGTGAAAGAATCTTTCTTTCTTTTTTTTTTTTTTAAAGATTTTATTTATTTATTTGACAGAGAGAGAGATCACAAGTAGGCAGAGAGACAGGCAGAGAGAGGAGGAAGCAGGCTCTCCGCAGGGCAGAGAGCCCGATGCGGGGCTCGATACCAGGACGATGGGATCATGACCTGAGCCAAAGGCAGAGGCTTTAACCCACTGAGCCACCCAGGCACTCCGTGAAAGAATCTTTCATATTGTTTACAGTCAAGGTGTCAGCAGGGCTGTGTTCCTTTTGGAGACTAGGGGAGAATCTCTAACACCTTGCTTATTGAGGTGTTGACAGTATTGGATTCCGTGAGGTTATAGGATTGAGATCTCTGTTATCTTGAGGACTATCAGCAAGCAGCAGATGTTAGCGGCCTTTTCAGGTTTTGAATCTCTCCAGGGAACGGATTGCGCCTAGTTCCCCCGCCCCCATAATTCCTGGTAATCTCATCACAGGGTCCTTAATTTTAATCACATCTGCAAAATTCCTTTTGTAAGTGATGAGTGAGCAAAAGGCTAGCTGAGGACGGAGCCTTAGCTGGCACCCTACCCCACCCCCACTCCATGTGACACGTGTGACATTCCTCAGGCACTCCTGGCTGCCCTAAAGGAAGAACAGATGGTTAACTGACAGAGATCACAGTCCTGCAGGATAGGAGTCTCCCTCAGTGTACAAATGTGCTAGTGATTTACAAGGAAGAAGCTTTCTTATCAATAGCCTAACTTCCAGAGACCCGTAACTCAGTTCCTGAAGCCCTAATATCACTCTCCCCTCCATAAAATTGAGGGAGGCTGAGGCAGAGGGAAATGTAAATAAAATTGAATTTCTTTTGAAGTTCCACTGAAAAGGACATGAGTCATAGGAGGAATGTAACATTCCTCCAGGAAACTCCCAACTGTCTTCATGTTAGTACCTCATTAGAAGGGAAAAATAGCCTTGGCTTGACAATAACCAGGTCTCCAGTATCCTGAGAGTCTTCATTAGCTTATGACAGTCCTTCTGGACACCCCCTTTGTCCTCAACTGCCACCCCTAACTCCTGAGTTAGAATCAGCCACCCCTCACAACCCCGGGGAGCAGCTCTTTCTGCCCACAGGTCCTGTTTCCATGCTTTAATAAACTACCATTTTGCACCAAAGACATCGCAAGAATTCTTCCTTGACCTCTTGGCTCCACTTCACCCCCACCGAACCTCGACTATTTTCCAAAATTTCATCAGTAACATAACATTCCCAGGTTCTGGGAATTAGGGTGTGGACTTCTTTGGGGGCCATTAACCTGCCTAACCCCAGTGAAGGCCCTAAACAATTTTAAATAAGTGTAGAAAAGCATCACATTCTTGGATGGGAAAATGTGCTATTGTAAAGATGTCATTTCTGCCTGAATTAGCCTACAAATTCTGCAAGGTGCTTTAATGGTAACTGAAAATGGATTTTGAATCAAGTGAGGGGATAGATGCTCAGAGAAGACTCTATTGCTTAGAAAAAAAGAAACATATTTCTTCCAGACTTTAACTCAGGTAGACTTACACATATTCTAGATACAAATGATTGGGTTTTGGAATATAGGTGAGGTTCGGTGGGGTGGGGTCCGGAACTGATGACCAAGAAAGAATTCTTGAGTCATCTTTGGTGCAAAATGGCAGTTTAGTAAAGCACGGGGGCAGGACCCGTGGGCAGGAAGAGCTGCTGCCCCAGGGTTGTGAGGGGTAGCTGATTATATACTCTGGGGTTGTGATGAGGGAACATGAAGGCAGGCTGAAGACAAAGCAAAAGCTGACACCCTGCAACTTCTCCTACCCCCACTCCTGGTGAGGCTTATGTGACATTCTTTAGGAACCTCCCAACTATCTTAATATCTTGCTAAGAAGGGAAAAACAACCTTGACAATGGCAAGGCCTCTGGTATGCGGTATCCTGTAGGTCTTCTTTAGCAACCTCCCTTTTTCCTTACTTCCCCCAACCCCATCGTTTAGAACCTGCCACCCCTCACCCCAGGGCGGCAGCTCTTTCTGCCCATGGGTCCTGTCCCCAAGCTTTCCTAAACCCCCATTTTGCACCAAAGATGTCTCAAGAATTCTTTCATGGGCTCCGGACTCCACCCCATCGAACCTCACTTACATTCTAAAACCTCCTCAGTTGGGGGAGATAAGGAAAAGGGAAGTTTCAGAAGGACTTTCTTACAACAAGGAAGACTTACAGGATGCCTGAGGCCTTGCCATTGTTAAGGTTGTTTTCCCATCTAGCAAAGCCATTAACATTAAGATAGTTAGGAGCTGCCGGGAGGAACTTTACTCTCTGCCCGCTTCAAGTATCTGTCAATGGGCAGCACTTCGTTAAGGACATTTAATTGTATCTACATTACCTTCTGGAAGCTAGGTTATTGAAAGAAATGCTTTGTTCTTGTAGATTCCTAATGCATTTGTAAACTGAGGAAGACTTATGCCCTACAGGATTGTGATCCCTACAACTATTTGTTTTTCCTCTCCTTAGTTTTAGGGCAACTAGAAATGCCTGAGAATGTCACATATATCCCTTGGCTGGGGGTGGGTGTCAGCTTCTGATTTGTCCTCAGCTTGCCTTCTCTTTCCTCATTACAAATATGCCAATATCATGCACACGGGCAAGGTAACATATCCCATTGTTTCCAATATCCTCCTGTTAACATCCAGGATTTTTCTACTCACCTTATTTTAGGCACTCATTTGACTGATATTTTGAACCAGTCAGAGACTCCTACCACCCTTTCTTTTTTAATAACCTAAAGCTCCACACTCCATCATCCTATTTTCCCAACACATCCTTTTTACACTTGTCAAATCTGAAGCTCTTATTTTTCTGTGACTCATATAGCTTTATGAGAAGTTTCAGGAAAAGTTCCTGGCAGTTGGGCATTGTGTCTTCTCAGTTTACTTGTGATACCACTTAGAAAAACGTTTCTAAAGAAACATTTCTTTCCTTAGGAACGATTTCCATCACGATACTTCCCTAGAGATGTAGATGATTGTGGACAGTAACCAAGGCAGGTTACATGGGTGGGTGCAGATTCTGTTATATGGTTTTTATTCCCTCCATTTCTTTGCCTATTTGGGGATGTGGGCTGAAGATGAGGAAGAGAAAAAATTTGTATATCCCTCGAAAGAAAGCAACTTTAGTAAAACTGCCACTCTTGACTCGCAAAGAAGCTCAAACAATGACTCTATTTGCAGATGTGATTAGTTCATTCAACGATAAGTTATTTCAGGGTAACTGTTATGCTTTATTAAGCATAAGTATGTTTGGAATGTATCCAATTTACAGATCCCCAGAAATAAAACAATCACCATTGTTTAATCCCCAACACCAAGCACAAAGTCTTCGGAACTGACTTTTCAGCCGTCATTCTGACCCCCGGTATAGGTCAGTTGTGGGTGTCTCGAATTCTGTCTCCAACCTTCTTAATCTGTACTTGGCAAAACATGGGCGTAAGCGACCTTTTCTAAGTTGATACTGCATTGACGGAGATCCTGGGACGTCCGCAGCCTGGCACCCGTAAGGAAGGAGTGGCCGTGAAGAGTCCAGGGAGAGTCAGCCCGAGCCTGCAACTTCCGGGGGAGTGGAGGCAACGGCCCGGCCTGCACTAACCCAGCAGAGAAAGCGTCGCCAAACTGGGACTGCGGCCGCAAGAAACATCCGCAATCTGCCGGGTTCAGCAACGAAAACCGGACCACCGGTAGCCGGATGCAGCACCTCCGCGCCCCGCCCCCGAGGACGAGGACCTCCTACGCTGCCAGGACTTTGCGCACAGGGGGCGGGACAGGGAGGGGCGCGAGAAGAGAGGAGAGAGGGCGGTGATTGGGCATAAGGGGAGCCACGCCCACCATGCCAACGTTTCTGCGCATGCTCCGCGCCTCGGCTTCTGGTACTTTCGACGCGTTTGCGAGCGCCCGCCCAGTCCGCGTCTGGAGGTCGGAGAGGGAGTTCGAGAGCCTCTTGTTCTCCAGAGTAGCTTCGAAAAGCCTCTCTTCGTCCTCAACTTCGAAAGGAGGGCGTCTGTTGGTCCTTTACTTTCACTTTTGGTGTGGCGTCGGCGGCCTGTGGTGGTAAGTTTTCCAGTGATGCGGGGTCGGTCCCAGGTACGTGGGGCGGGGGTGACGCACAAAGGGGCCGCTGGTAGGGCGTGCAGGCTAGCTTTTGTGGCCGTCATGGCCTGCAGATCGGAGCGGCTCTTAGTTCCTTGGCTTGGGATCGGCCCGCGCGACTCACTTCCGGTCCCCCCCCCACCGGGTTTCAGGCGCCGAGTTTCCGGGCAGGGATTCTCTGAGACAGAGGGAAGCTTGTATTCTCGGCCGAGATGTCCCAGTACGTGAACGACCTGTGGCCGGGCTCGCCGCAGCACAAGGAGTCCCCCTCGACGTCTCGGTCGGGCAGGTCCAGCCGCCTGTCCTCGGCATCCAGGAGCCGTTCGTCTTCCGGGAGCTTTCGGTCGCGCTCAAGCGGCTCGAGCCGGGCGTCGTCGCGGAGTCGGAGCCGGTCCTGGAGGAGGAGGAGGTCCAGGTCCTGGTCTAGGAGGCGCCACCAGAGGAAGTACAGGCCCTACTCGCGCTCCTACTCGCGCAGCCGGTCACGCTCCCGCGGCCGCCGGTATCGCGACAGGCGCTACAGCGCGTCCAGGAGATACGGCCGGTCGCCGTCGCGGCCCCGCTCCCGCAGCCGGTCCCGCTCGCGGGGACGCTCGTATTACCGACGGGCTTACGCGCTCCCGCGGGGGCGGCGATACTACGGCTTCGGCCGCACCCTGTACCCGGAGGAACGCGGAAGTTGGAGGGGCGGGTCCCGGGGCAGGTCCCGGACCCGGTCGCGGAGCCCCACCCCTTTTCGCTTAAGTGAGAAAGGTGAGTCCCCTGGTGCGAAGCTCTCTTTTGCACCCTCGTACGTGGCCGGCTGGCGACAGCAAGACTGCGCTGGGGGACCAAAGTAGCCGTGTAGTGCGGATATTTCCATTGCTTTAGGTGCCTGTAATCTTAGTAGTTTCGTTGGGAGCAAACAGAGAAGGGACACATGAGCAGGTTAAGAGCAGTTAAAAGCTCCCTGTTTGGTACCCCGTTTTTAAAGTGGACGTTCTTTCCCTGGGGATTAGAAGTCGACTGTGGAATTAAACAGCTTGAGGTGGAGGAACTCCTTTTTCCCAGTGGTTGGCCCGCCCTTCTCCGTGCAGCTTTTCTAGGTATTACTAGTAGCTCAGTTTGTTTTAAGCTTTTGTTAATCCGTTGAGCGGGAATAAGAGTATCAAAACCTTTTTTGTCCATACTGTGTTAGTGGAACAACTGGATTTTGTTCCAGTGTTTATTTTTTAAGATTTTACTTATTTGGTAGAGCATGGGGGGGGCGGGTGAGGGGCAGAAGAAGAAGCAGACTCCCCGCTGAACAGGGAGCCCTATGGGAGGCTTGATCTGGGACTCTCAGGATCATGACCAGAAAAAGGCAGATGCTTAACTGAGCCATCCAGGTGCCGCAGTTCCAGTATTTTAACACAGGTGATTTGTTTTAATGGTGGGTAAGATCACAGAACAGAAAAAGATACCTTGACTGGAAACCTCTAGGAATCTGGCCGCCTGCGTGGCTCAGTGGGTTGAGCCTCTGCTTTGGGCTCAGGTCATGATCTCAGGGTCCTGGGATCGAGCCCCACATCAGGCTCTCCTCCGCTTGGCGGGAGCCTGCTCCCCCCGCTTCTTTCTGCCTGCCTTTCTGCCTGCCTTTCTGCCTACTTGTGTTTGTCTTTCTCTGTCAAATAAATAAAATACTAAAAAAAAACCTTCTAGGAATCTGAGAGTGGATTTAGGAATGTATCTGTATTGGTTCATTAGTTGTGGTGATTGTGCCATATATAAAATCTTACAAAAGAACTTGATATGTTTAGAGAAACACATTTGAAGGGAAAGAAATGAATTGGAAAATTCAGACCTTTGGTAAAGAAAATTGAAAACCAGTTGAGAATATTTAGGGATGCTTGCTTGCTTTTCTCCGCTAAAAATGGGCATTCTTTGGGGAAGTGATTTACAGGAGTAATAATTGTCTTGTTTTTGTAGATCGAATGGAGCTGTTAGAAATAGCAAAAGCCAATGCAGCAAAAGCTTTAGGAACCGCTAACTTTGACTTGCCAGCTAGTCTCAGAAAAGTTCTTGCATCTAAAGAGACGAACTATGGAACAGCTGTACCAAACAGTGATGCAAAGTTTGAGGTAAGTATTCTAGGTTTATCCAGAGTCTTCAGAAAGCTACTATTAGGAAAATGTAATTAGCCACTTTTTTTTTTTTTTTTTTTTTTTTAAATCTTAGAGTGCTTCTTGAAAAGCCTAAATATAATTTAAGGTCAAAGTAGAAGCTCCAGAAAGGGTCTCTCCCCCATGATAATGGGAAATTAGTGATCTTTATTTTCATATGACACAATACTAATTAGTTTCATAGTTGTAGGTGGTATTTGGCAATTCTGTGTAGCTATTCAGTTTTTCTAACTAGCCTTTACAGAGTATTTTATCTGTACCTTTCATTTGCAACATTATGTTCCCACAAATTCTGTATTCAACATACAGTATAGTTTATCTGCTTTATTTCTGTCTTATAGAAATCATGAATGTGGTCTCCAGACATTGATGAAGAAAATCTGTTGGTAATTGATAAATGGGCAAAAGCATCAGAGGTTTAACTAATTTGAAGTTTACGTTCATACACTGAAAGTTTAGTTTTTTGTTGGTAGATCCATGTGCATGCTAGATGTTGGGATAGGTACTCTTTTAATAAGCTACTAAAGACAGTTTTTTAAAAAAACCGTTTGTAATGTGGGGCATCTGTGATACAGATGTCCCTTTCATAATATATGCAATATATTCCAGATGTTTTGAAAGATTACAGAAGAAGAGGCCTGCTTCACTTGCAGATAAGTTTATTATAATTCTCCAGAAATGTGCAGGATGTGCATTGGTAAATTGCACTGCGTGGTCTTAATTATATGAAATAGAAAGTATAAAATTCATAGCTTTCAAGGTTTAAGGTAGTTACGAGTTTGATAGAATCCTTTAAGATTGGAAAGATGTTCTCTAGATGAATCTACCCTTCAAACCCAGATGTGGGTTTGCTTAAGTATTTAGTAATAAACAAGGTCTTAGTCCAGTTGCTTTTTCAGATTAGGTTTCCAGCTGGCAAATGCCTTAGTTCTTTGGAACTAAGTATTTTCCGGTATGACTTTACTTTCAGAGTTAACTGGATTTGCATCAGGGGAATATAATACTGTTTTATAGGGGAAGAGTGCCTTAAGCTGATTATTGAATCAGTTTTGTTTTTAAAGTATTTTTTCTCTTACTTGTTTAGCTGTCAGGAAAACTAGGAGAAGATGGAACTAAAAATCCCAGTGAAAAGCCTTCCCAGCAAAAAAGCACAGCTTTTAGCTCTGATGTAAGTATATCTGGGCATTGACTACTCAAAAATTGGACTTAAGGGACATAATTCTATTATGTGGGCTTTTATTTTTGTTGGAATACTCATTGTTTTTGTGGTGGTAATTCGGGGTCTACTAAGCCACTTTAGATAGAATAAACCTTTCATAATTTTTTTACTATTCTTAGAAGTGACTGGTATATATTGGCTTTTTCTATTATATATGATACATTTTTGATACCAGTATTTACTTTTCCATATTTCTTCTGTACTTGCTGAACTATTTTAAAACCACATTTCAGAAAACCCTGTAATCAAATATTTTAAAATCAGCTAAGTGCTTAAAACTGAAAACTCTGTCAATGCCTTATTTTGCAATATACTTTGCATATAGATCTTGATTTTTCCTAGTAGTTTTTAAAGTAGGTTAACAGTTGGGATCATGTGGGGTCCATTTTTTGCATTTGGTTGGTGTCTCAAGTTTTTGTTTTTAATGGGATTGCTTAGTGTATTTTGTGAACAAGTATTTTGGATACAATGTATGTGTTTGTATAGCTGACTTAAGAATTTCTTCTATTACAGAATTCTGTAGCAAAGCCAATGCTTCAGAAATCTACTAAAGCTGCTGCTGAAGAGAACTCTTCAGGATCCCCCAAAATAGATAAGAAGA
Organism: Enhydra lutris kenyoni; assembly: GCF_002288905.1. Classification (NCBI taxonomy): domain Eukaryota; kingdom Metazoa; phylum Chordata; class Mammalia; order Carnivora; family Mustelidae; genus Enhydra; species Enhydra lutris. Next base: position 1,263,674 of record NW_019154122.1, read on the forward strand.
AAAGTCCATATGGACTGTGGTTACCTGTCTAAAAAAAGAAAACTAATGTATAAGGTTGGCTGAAATGCACTTTATTGCAAGTGTGTGTTCTAGCATTATTCCATCTCTGGGAGTCATTTAGTGGTAATTGTTGGAATTACAATGACACAGAAATACATAAATCCTTAATATTTAAATATTAACATTTTAGATTTCTCTTATAGATAAAGAGAAAACACACGGACCAGAGGATTCATACAGGTGGGAGTCTTGTACATATACTTGTAAATGCTTTGTAGAATACCAGTTATGTAAGAGCAAAATTTGTAAGAACAGTAATTGATTATATTTGTTAATAAATTTTTTATTTTTTAAATTTGTGTCACTTTATTATATATGTATATATTACATTATGAGTCTTTATTTTAAAGAAGCATAAAGTGTTTCTTGTTTAAAACTTTGCTAATCCCAAATCCAGATCCATGGAGTGATGGCAGTAGGGTTCACTGATCTTCTGGAGTCAGAAATGCTAAATCTCAAAGTCTCCACCCCAGAGCTGAATCTTAATATCCCTAGTTATGTGGGTCTTCATTTGAATTTCAGAAGTTACGCCTAAAGTTTATGGAATTCTGGCATAGTGTTATCCTGGACAACTTAAACTACTAGCTTCGGGGTAGGAAACTCAGCCAAAGAGGTAGAAATGGAATGCCTCCTTGAATTCTAAAATTTGTGATGTTTAACTGCATTTCTTTATTATGCTTTTTTTTTTTTTTTGGGAAGTATGTTTTTCTTTCTGTTTTGCCATCAATTTGGGTAGTCTCTTAAATTTAGGAAATAATGAAATAGATTTTTAATAGGGATGATATGGTAGAGAACAGGATAAGCAGAATTTTAAGAGACAACAACTCAAGGAAAGAAAAATAATTTGAATAGATGAGCAGGTAGAAGTCATGAATTCTTAAAATAGAAGGGACAGTAACAAAGGTTCTCAAGTGGGACTTAGTTTGCTGTTAACTAAAGCTGTACTATCTAATATTTTACCTGTACTTTCCAGTAATCTAGCCACTGTGATTACATTCAGTTTCTCAGTCATACTAGCCACTTCTGAAGTGTTAAGGCTAGTGGCTGTGTTACTGGAAAGTATAGATAATAGAATATTTCTGTCCTAAAACATTGTATGGGAGAGAGCTGCTCTAATAAAATTTGACCTTACGAAAAACTTAAAAGGACAATGAATGGGAAATTCTGTAAGGTTTGCTGCTCTGGGTGAACATGTCCATTTTACATCTAGGTTAACAGTAGTTAACCAGGAGGGGGCCATGACATGCTCCTAAGGGTACGGAAGTTTATGCAGTAGGTTCATTTTTTTTTTTTCTAAGGAGACCTGAGAACATTGGCAGGCTGGTGTGATTGCAGCCAAATCCAGTAAAAGGTGAGGATTTGATTTGTAACTGAAAATGAGGCTAATAGGAACACCTTGTTAGTATCTTTAGTATTCTTAGCAAAGTTGTTGCTGAGGATTTCCTTCTGAGGGAGACTTTGGAAAAGAATGAAGTGATAATCTTTTTCACCTTCATTTTTTTTTTTTTTTTTTTTAACCAGCAGGCAGAGGTGGGTGGGTGGGAGAGAGGAAGGGAAACAGGCTCCCTGCTGAGCAGAGAGCCTGATGCTGGGCTTGATCCCAGGACCCTGGGATCATGACCTGAGCCAAAGGCAGAGGCTTTAACCCACTGAGCCACCCAGGCGCCCCTTTCACCTTCATTTTGCTGGTAATAGCATTTTCTGTGATTATGACCTGTATTTGAATATTAGCCCTTAATTAACAGCTAAGTGACTGGACAAGTCCTCTAACTCTAACCCAACTTCTTCATCATATACGAAGGGTCTGGCTTATTACTGTTTCTGATACTTTGCAGTGATTTTTCTCAACATTCTTCACCATTAGCTTCTCCTTCAGTTTATTAGCACACTTGGGGCTTCACTATTTCATTTCTTAGTCTGTTGGATCGTTTTATCTAGTGTCCTGAAAAGAGTATGGTTTATACATACATATTTTTTACCCCCATAATTGCCCCATCAAGTACTAACAGCGTCCTTGTTTAAGTTCACTTTGTCTTTTCGCTGGGTCTGTGATAGTCTGTCCTGGGCTTTGTAACATAGAAGATAAACGTACTGCGTGTGTATACCCAGACTGGCTGTCATTACGTAAGTGGGATACAGTTGCCCAGGTGTGATACCGTGATGCTGTGTAAGTTGTGGACAGTACAGCAAGGTGGTGCTGAAGGTGAGAAAGTGTACCAAAAGACTAGATCTCTGCTGTCTGGTGAAAATGAGGGAACCACAGTGAAAAAGGTAAAAGAATTAAAAAGGTTGTTTTACTCTAGTATATCTGAAGTGTCATCTCAAAAGAATTAATGGCATTTTGGGGCGCCTGGGTGGCTCAGTGGGTTAAGCCACTGCCTTCGGCTCAGGTCGTGATCTCGGGGTCCTGGGATCGAGTCCCACATCGGGCTCTCTGCTCGGCAGGAAGCCTGCTTCCCTCTCTCTCTCTGCCTGCCTCTCCGTCTACTTGTGATCTCTCTCTGTCAAATAAATAAATAATATCTTTAAAAAAAAAAAGAATTAGTGGCATTTTAACTTTTTTTGTACTAGGTATTGTGATGAGCATATGTATATCTTACACTTAAAGCACCTGTTTGTTCTAGCCACTTTCCAAGTCATATGGTGGCCACCATTTTGGAAAGCACATCTAGATTGATTCAGGTGTTAAACCCTTTGCTTTTTTTTCTTAAAGTGTGAACTAGAGGAACCATATTTAACTCACCATAGCATGCTGTCCTTTCATTTTCTTTGCTGAAAACCTCTATTACGCTTATCTAGTAAAATAAAACTTGGTCTTAATGAGTGCTTTCCACTGTCTAGAGAGTCCTTCAAAATTTTCTTTGACTTAGGGACTTACATGCACTTATTTCCTTTGCCCTCCTCCACTTTCTACACTGGCTCTTTGTCCCTTGCCCACTGTTAGGATTGTATCCTTGGCTTGCTGCTCTCTACAAGCTCTCTGGCATGCTGCCTTTAACTGCTACCATCTACTAATTGGAAATGAGTTTCCCGAGTTTTCCAGTGCCTACTCCCCAGCTCTTCAAAACGAACCTTTCCTATACTGAGCTTATTAAAATATTGCCTATTTGACCATCCACTTAGTCAACTTCAGAGTAATCCTCAAATCAGACTACAGTTGAAGCAGCAGTGGCTTTGGGGGAGTGTTTTTCTCCTCTGGAGAAATCTGTTTATTTTTTAAACAATTTTATTGATTTGAGAGAGCACGAGCCAGGTGTTAGGGGTAGAGGCAGAGGGAAAAGCAGACTCTTCCCCACTGGGAGTCTGATGCAAGACTCAATCCCAGGACCCCAAAATGATAACCTGAGCCAAAGGCAGATGCTTAACCGACTGAGGCACCCTGGTGTCCCTTGAATTATTTTTAAGGGAGTTACACATTTGTTCTTTTTAAAGATTTTGTCAGCGAGAGCGTGTGTGCAAGCAAGGGGAGAGGCAGGCTCCCACTGAGAAGGGAGCCTGATGCTGGGCTCAATCCCAGGACCCTGGGATCATGACCTGAGGTGAAGGCAGCTGCTTAACAGACTGGGCCCCCTGGGGGGCCTACCCTTGAATTAATTTTATTTTTTTTTATTTTTTTATTTTTTTTTAAAGATTTTTATTTATTTATTTGACAGAGAGATCACAAGCAGGCAGAGAGGCAGGCAGAGAGGCAGGCAGAGAGAGAGGAGGAAGCAGGCTCCCTGCTGAGCAGAGAGCCCGATGTGGGGCTCGATCCCAGGACTCTAAGATCATGACCTGAGCCGAAGGCAGCGGCTTAACCCACTGAGCCACCCAGGCGCCCCTTGAATTAATTTTAAAAGGAAGTCAAACTTCTGTTTCCATTCCACAGAGGCAGTCATACATGGTATGAAGTACATTCTGGATTTTTTGTAATGCCTTACACAAACTGCTTGGGTATGAGCATCTTTTCATGTTAGTACATATAGATCTACCTCATTCTACATGTGAATGTACAACATTAAAAGTTTCCTTATTCATAGTACATTGAATCATTAATAGCACATTACCATCTTAATCAGTCCATCATTCACTAAATGAGAGCTATTGGTGTGCCCAACTTAACGGATACCAGTCCTACTCTTTTTTCATATAAAATGGCACAAATAACCTTTACTTTTATGAGATACTCCTGACTTTCAGGTTTTTGCCCTATATTTCCCATAACTACTACTCAAACTACATGCCCTCATTTCTCAGTTACAGTTGAAATGAGGTTAAAATTTCAATTAGGTTTTTAAAAAAAAAGTTTGTATTATGTAAGTTTTAATAATACTTTGACCAAATGTTTTAATTTACTTTCTTCCGAGGGAAATTTGCTTTTAAAAATGGTGTATATACAAAATGTCATTAGAGGATCAGTTTTCCTACTTTCTGTGCTTGCCCCATAAATGTACCTGGGCCCTGGGCTAGAGCATGGGATAGGCTAGCACCTGTTAATTGTGACTACTTCTGGAGAGGGTGGGCCAGGGGGAATTTCCAGTAGCCAATATCCCCTTCCTTTCACCACCCACCATAGCTTACAAGAAAAATTAGTCCCAGTTTAGCATTCTGTGAAGCTCCCAAGTTCAACTCTAGTTCAAGGCAAACGTGACAAATGTAAGGATGATGATGACATATGTTTGTAGCTAGTAGTGTTAAGCCCAGTAGGGTACACACATGAAGTGCACACACTGAACAAAAATACAGAACGTTTTGTCTCTGAAATGAGTGAATAATAAATATATAAGCATGAAAATACATAGTCATAAAACACTTAACAATTTAAAAAAGGAAAGGTAATAGTCCTGGTTTAGTTAGAATTTGGCAGTCGAAAGAGTTCCCAAAGGAGATTAGACTGCTGTTCCCCTCTCTAAATTCTGTTTAATTTCAGCTGTATATTTCCCATAGAACCTTTCTGCCTTCTTGTTGAATTTGGCATTCCTTTCATTAATGTAGTCAATATCTGCATCATCATTATAAGGACGTCTCCGACTATACTTGTCTCGTTTTTCAATTCTGGAAGAAAGAAAAGAAAATTGACAATATTCAAAATAGCCTTCTTTTTTTGATCTTAATAAAACATGCCCAAATAATTAACTAAGAGTAGAATCAGTAATGGAAACAGATTTACAGAATTCCAAGCTGCTTTCTTTTTTGGTCTTAAGACTGAAAGCAGTATCTTTAGGAAAAAATTCTATGAAGAAATAACTTCACTGAATTTATAAGTTAGTAGTACAGTCAGATGATCTAGTCTTAGGAACACAAGTTCATGTTGAAATACAAAGGCAGTGACATTAAATTACTTCAAGAGAATTTATATACTGCTGGTTCTGCCTAATAATTACCCTATTCAAAACACAAATGTACAAATGACAGTGATGGGACACTCTTCAAACTAGTAATTGAGGTGTTCCTTAATTTCTACCCTTCGCTACACGTGAAGACCACAAAGCTAATTTTGTCATGAGGCATTAATCAGTACTAAAACTTAAGGTTCCATGATAGTACTTACTGCTTTTCCAAGTCTATGACCATCCTATCAATTTCCTCTGTGGAGGGCACATGGGTTCCATGAAGAAGACTGCTGGATGTTGGGTAGAACTCCTCTCCACTGAGAAAGAGCAAGGTGTAAATAACACCATGAAGATTCTATACCATCAGAACTGGACAATGTTTAATGGTCAAAAATGGAAACAATTGGGATCATATTTGATTACAAAGAAATAGAAATCAGACCTGAAAAAAGGTACTTAAATCATCTACTCTAGTGCCCATGTGAGGGACCAGCTGAGGACCAGAGGCTTATGGACTCACCTAACAAGCTGCACAGAGAGAGCTTGAACTGTGTGCTCCGAACAATTTAGAGCTTTCTCTGCTACACTCTCCCTATCAAAACAGTTGTTATCTTAAGCACACTACTGGTCTTAGGGAAAGAGCAAGTGCAGCTTAGCACTGCTTACCGCTCCTGGGCAAAGTAGTTATCTCCACAGGTAAGGGACAGAGTAGGAGCAGCTGTAACCACAATGATGATACTGCATACAGTGCTGTGTGCCAAACAGTATATACACTGTGCAAATGAATTCATTTAACACTCCCCACACCCTGTGAGGTGAGCACTGTTACTCCGTGTATACAGATGAGGAAACGGAGGAAAATTGTGTGACCCATCTGATAAGTGGTGGAGCCAGAACCCAAGGCCAGGAAGTAAAGCTCCAGAATCAGCGCTCTTAAATTCAAGTCCTTCCAGGTAACATACTAAGAATATACCATTAAATCTCTTACTGTTTTTCTCTCAGTCTTTCATAAGTTTCCATGTTAGGTTTGATCTGCTTGGTCAGCCGATGATACTGGCGTAACTGGGCGGCAGCATAATCTAAAAGGAGAATCCAGATTTTTCAGATGTTGGGGCATTATTAACCTATTAAGAGGCCCATTCAATAAAGTAAAAGCCACTTTTACCTGAGAATCCCAGGTCAGGGTTTTTCCTCCTCTTCTTCCTCTCCCATCTTTCTGCATCTTCTGCACTGATCTCCAGCAGCTTCACTTTCTCATAGTCCTCCCCTCTTGCCGCACATTCCTAAAAAGAGGGAAAAAGATAATTAGTTTTACTCCCTTATATAATTCTTCAACCCCTTTAAAATCAAGAGAAGCCTAATGACTGTTATCAAAACTGTTTAAGTTGATTAGCTTGAAAACTGTGTAATTTTCTGTAATCTGTAAGACATAATACATCTAGGGTCACCTGGGTGGCTCGGCTGGGTGTCTGGTCGTGATCCAGAGCCCCGGGATCAAGCCCCACATCAGGTTCCCTGCTCATCAGGAAGTCTGTATCTCCCTCTGCCCCTCTCCCTGCTTGTGCTCTCTCTCTCCCTCTCTCAAATAAATAAAATCTTAAAAAGAAAAAAAATCACCAGAGCTTCATTTCTTATTAAAAAACAAAGACCAAAAAAAAAAAAAAAAAATCTCTGTAACACTGACACCCACAACAGCCGTGGTGGACACATTAGGTGTCCATTAAAATTCTTTCCCCCCTCCTTCCCCAGCTCATGGCTCCCCATTTCCCGGTCTCCCCTGCAGTTCAATCAGGCCAGGTGACTTGGGCTGCTCAAAGGGGAGCTAATACATGGGAGACTCATGAGCTTTATAGTTTCTTTTTTTTTTTTAAAGATTTTATTTATTTGACAGAGACAGTACAAGCAGGGAGAGCAGCAGGGAGAGGGAGAAGCAGTTCTGCTAAGCGGAGCCGGATGTGAGGCTTGTCCTGGGATCGTGACCTGAGATGAAGGCAGACACTTAAACGACTGAGCCATCCAGGCGCCCCTATAGTTTCTTATTGTTGGACCTTCTGTTACTGTAGCTTAGGCTTTTACACTGATAGCCATTGCTCGTGCCACTGTATGTGCCAGGCACTGCTGTTAAGTGTTTTACACATTTTATTCTCACAACTGTCTCAGATGCAGCTGAGACCAGACCTGGAGGGCTCACCCACTGTGCCATATGTTGCCTGGACGAAGCACAGGAGAATCCTACAATCCACAGACTGTGAGGATGGTGGACTTGTACTTACTTTTTTCTTTTCTTCTTCCTGCAGCTCCCATTCCAGACGAGCTTTTTTAGCCTCCCAGTTTGCGGGTAATTTAAGTCTTTTATCTTCCTCCACAACTTCCTGGTGGTTTAACTTTCGAGCTTCATTCTACCACCAAAACACACAAAGTTTGTCAGCACAAGTATGGAAACAAATCTAAATAGACATTACCTGTCTTCTTGTATGGCAGGCATCCAAAGCAGACCTTTGCATTTTATCCTGAATGGCAGAGAGCCACTAGAGAATTTTACATGTGTATTTGTGTTGGGGGAATTTATGGAGGGGGAGATGAGGAAGTCAACACCTATTCCTATATCTTTAAATATCCTTTTACTACTTTCAAGGAACCAGGTGGTAGGGATGCAAAGAGCTACGGTTTGGAAGGAAGAAGGCCTGAGGGATATACAGACTTGACTACTCTCTGGCTGTGTGATGTAAGCAAGTCTTGTAGGATTGGATTGAAACAGGGTTTCCCACAGTGTGAGTTCCACTGTAGGGAGGGACTTGAGAGGATTTTAGATGCTACTGAATGACACCAAGTCACATACTGAGAAGGTGATTCCATTTTCATGTCTCTTTTACTTCGAATTGGGTCCAAGACAAACTCTCATCAACTAATGGGTTTAAAGCGTCTGAAAACACCTTTCCTAACACCTCCTCTTAAAAACAAACAGGGTGGGAGACTCCATCAGAATGCAACCCACAAAATCCAGACTGTGGGAAGCTACAGAAAACAACAGTCCTTTTTTCCAAACTAATGAAACAAGATGACCTCCTCAAACAAATAAAAACCCAAAACAAATAAAACACAAAAAACTAAAACACACACACACACACACACACACACACACACACACACAAAACCCCAGAAGCAGAAATGATGAAAAGAGAACCTATAGAGACATAAAAATGTAAAATTCCCATCTTAAATAGTAATATTACATTTAAATAGCAACCTAAACACTGAGCAAGTGGGCAGGTGGTCACATGTATAAGCTGTGAATGTGATGGGAAACTCCAATCTAATGTTTATGAAATTGGGAAAGTTTTTAGATTACAGAATTAGTGGCAGAGTTAGGACAAGACCAAATTTCCTGATTTCTGCCTATTTTTTTCCCAATCTATGAATATTTTAATATCTCCTTTTTAAAAAAGATTTTATTTTTAAATAATCTCTACACCCAATGTGGGGCTTGATCGCAACCCGAGATCAAGTGTTGCATGCTCCACTGACTGAGCCAGCCAGGCACCCTTTTGATCTCTCTTTAACAATACCACCATCACACTCCCAAAATAATGAATTCTCATCCTATAATGTTCACATTTTCCTGATGGTCTCAAGGGTTCATTATTTTTACAGTTTGAATTCAGACAAGTTCCATATATTGCGACTAGTCAATACATCTCTTAAGGTTTATTTAATCTGTAGTCTCCTTCTCCATCTTTTTTACCCCCTGCTCTTTTGAGGACTGTGAAAATGATCAGGCTGACTGTCCCATTTCCCAAAGTGCTAGCTGCCTCCCTATGATGTCCTTTAACAGGCTCCGCTGACCGCTGTATTTCTTGTAAATTGGTCATTAGATCTAGTGGTTCCATTCAGTTCAGATATTATCTAAAAAGTCTACTTATATGAAGCTAGTGTTATATACTTCTATCAGGAGACACATAATCTCTGATTTTCTCCCTTTTTGTGATGTTTGCAGTAACTGATCACCTAGAACCAGTGATCCATTAAAGATTACAAAAGCTTGATGTTTGAATTATGTTTTCTTCACATAACATCCAGCCTATCCTTTACACAGTATTACAAATTAAGTATGTGTGTCTGATGAGTTTTTAAATTGAGTTTTTCTGGGCAAACACAGATAACTACACTCCTCACACACATCCTGTCTCCCGCTGCTTGCGGGCCTCCCATCCTAAAGAGGACTCTGCCTTTGCACTTGTTCTTACTGCTTGGATACCTCTTCCTCCAACTTCCTTTACTTGTCTGATAATATCCTACTCATGTTTCAAGCAGCTTAGCTGTCCCATTAGTCTTTAGTGGTCTTCTTCTTCTTTGAACTTCTGAGGCACTTTGTTCCTCCCTTTAACACACAATTACCAACTCGTGGAGTAATTACTGTTATGGACCTGCCTCCATAACCAGGCAGGCAGGAGCCTTACCACACCTACCACTGTATCCACACTATCTGGTTGGCTGTGGCTCACTAGGAGCTCTGGGGTGAGGGTGGAGGAGGGCGTTTGGATGAATGAGTGAGTAGCCAACTTGCTGTGTGACAACAGACAAAACCAGTGTCTGAGTCCAGAAACGGATTAAGTGAGACATTCTAGAAGTGAGGCCTAAGCATGAGCATTTTTAAAAAGTTCTCGAGTGGTTCCAGTGTGCCATCAGGGTTGAAACCACCGGGAAAGATCTTTCTTCAGCACTGCGCGTCTGTCAGGCGCGCCTGTGTCACTTGCTCGTCCCTCCACCAACACTCGCGGGCCGCCCAGGTGACAGGTCTTGGATGCCTCGGGGGCTACTCACCCGCTTCAGGTGCAGCTCCCGGAACTTGCGCAGCCTCTGTTCACGCTTCTGGGCGGCCAGATCCACGGCCCCTGCGAGGGGCCGCTCCCCCTCCTCCGCGCTGTCCACCGGCACCTGCCGCGGAGAGGACGGGCTAGAGGCGGGGCGGCCGGGGCCGATTCCCCTCACTGCCGCCGGATCCCACGGTTCGTGCGCCTCCCTCCCTGGCATCGCCTGTAAGTGTGGGCCAAACGTCTAGCCGCGGACACCCTTATCCCCAAGCCCTGGGCAAAGCCCGCCACCCACCTCCCCTGCCTCGTCCTCAGAGGCCATCACCCGGCAGCGCTTCCCCTCAGACTTCCGGCGGCAACGAACAACTTTTCCGACTCTCCCGCTCACTTCCGGCTGCCGGCAGCTACAGGTTTCAGGGGAAAGGCCCGCCCTTTTCTGCTTCGCCCTGGAGACGAGGAACCAATCCCCGCCCGCCGCAGCCCTGGGAGGCATCCGATTGGGCCAGGCTAGTGAGGGGCATTGAGTAGCGACACCTGGGCTGTGCGGTAAAACCGAAGGGACCTGGCGTCAGTGCCATTGGGACTGTAAAGGGGAGGATGAGGGGGAAAAGGGAGTAAACCACCAGATGTGTGAGAAAGCAACCCAAAGCACAGGTTGTGCCCATCAACTAACCGACCTTGTAGTTCAGATTTCTGAATACTAAATACAAAGTAGATTCACAGTTACCATCACGTCGTCCTGTTTTAATCCTGCCTCCAGTTTATGGTCGCCCTGCTCAGCACAGCGTGAGCTCCAAGAGAACAGCTGATGCCTTGTGGCCCGAACGATCCCTAGTGCAGGGTATGAACTAATTTCATACTCTTGAATGGATGAAGGAATAAACCGGTTGGAGATTATTTGGGATCTCGAGCATCTTCGTGATGCAGAAAAATTTCTTGGATTAATTTGAGGCTTTGACTTTTTTCGGAAAATTCTGCAAGAACGGCATTCTTCATCTGTCTACTCATTCAGTAATGACCTGTTCTTATTTATTTACTAATTAGTGTGTTCTCTGGTTCATCATTTATGAAAAAGAAATAATAAAGCAATACCCACGTCAGAGAGTAGTTTGAGGACAAATTAGGTAATATGGGTGAAGTATCTGTGACTAGTACCTGGCCCATAGCAAATGATGAGTAATTGCTTACTTTTGCCAGTTGGCATTAGATGTGCCCCTTTCCTGCCTGAGGTCTTAAATGTCTTTCTTCAGGGAAGCCTTCATCTCCACCCCCTGAAGAGTCAGTTTCCCCTGTTATAGCTCGTCATACTTTCTTCTTTGTTGCATTTACATAAGTGTAATTAAATAAATGTGGAATTGCTTGTTTAATGCCATTGATTTAAAGGAGACAAATTTCTTAACCACTATTAAAGCAGCAACTCTAGGCCTTTATTTTTTCTATATCATGGATGAATTGATGGAGGAATCTTACATGTATTTATATTCTTTAGAAATGTCAGCGACAAAATTATTTTCAGTAAGATCCCATCAGAATTACAGGTTTTACAAAATATTTTTTCAGAGCCCTATAAACTGAAACCAAATAATTAAGGAGAGTTTAATGAAGGGACTGTTTACAAAGTTGTAGACTGGATTAAGAGAAACCAGAAAAAGAAAGTGAAGCATTCCAGGGCTAGGAACAGGGGGAAGCCATTGCTATCCCTAGTCCTAAAGAGGTAAACAAAGGAGAAGTTGGAGAGGGTGTTCAGATAGAAGCTGTGACTACAGAAACCAGCCCATAATCCAGGCATGGAATAAATATCCTGACCTCATTCTTTTCTTCTGTAGGTGCCACTCATTGGAAGGATCCAATGAGAAGAGAGCAATAAACAAGAGAGCTTATTGATGCAGACCATACAGACCAGCACTGGTGAGTGCAGAACAGAGTGGACACTGGTGGAAGGTGGCTCCAAAGGAGCAAATAAAATATCCAGTACAATTCTTTCCGTGGGACATGGTAACAATTTCATAATTTTTTGAAGTCTTAGAAGAGCTCTTTGTTCAAGTAATACTTACATAGATTTAGTAACAAAGAACAGAACAAGTTGTTTGGCCAATTGAATTTTCCAAGATGATTGAAGATCTTTCATCCTATGTGCTATTCTTTTTTTTTTTTTTTAAGATTTTTAAAATTTATTTTAAATTTTAATTAATTTAATTTAGATCACAAGTAAGCAGAGAGGCAGGCAGAGAGAGGGAAGCAGACTCCTTGCTGAGCAGATCCCAGGACCCTGGGATCATGACCTGAGCCGAAGGCAGAGGCTATAACCCACTGAACCACTCAGGGGTCCCCTATGTGCTATTCTTACAATGTGACATTGACACACTTCCCAAGGAGAGGTAAGATCTATATCCCTAATCCTTGAATATGTGACTGCGGAGGAAGTGACGCTACATGACTTCTGAGGCTAAGTCATAAAAGCAGAAACAGATGCCATGTGGTTGTTTTGAGATGCTTGTTTTTTGAACCCAGTTACCATTCTTTGAGGAGGCCCGAGCCAAATGGAGAGGTCATGTAGGACTGAGCATTGGTACAATCCTCAGGAAGGGCAATTTGGCAATATTTATTTAAAAGTTACAAAGACGTTTGCTCTTTGACTCAGCTATTATGCTGTTGGGGTTTATCCTACAGGTACAATTGCACAGGCATATCATGAATTATATATAAGCATTGCTTAGGACATCTATTTATTTTCTCATATGATTTAGTAAAGACATGATAGATTCATTGGGTGAGAATGCACAATATTCTTTTTTGGCTGTCATTTGAAGCTTGTTGGGTACATTTGGTAAAGCCTCTGTACACATCATAACATCTTGGCCAACAGAGGGAACAAAAACAGTGTGATGGAATCTCCTTCATGCTTAGGGAAAGCCAGGGGGCGATGATCTAACCATCCAGGTGGAAATCACGGCCTAAGATCCATGCCACATAACCACTGAGCTCCATTCAGGGCTGCTCAGTAAACACCTGGACAGTGTGATCTATTGGTGCCAAACCAGTCACTTTCCTTCAGTATAACAGAATGCTCACAAAGTTCCAGATATCTATCCACATGTTGGGTGTAATTGGGTTGGTTCTGCTTAGAGTGATTTTGTTGTTGTTCCTAACATAGGGGTCCCTGGGTGTTCCAATGTCCATATCCTGGGGTAAGCCACATAAATCCATCCCAAATCTGGGTATAGCCACCCATGGTTCTGACAGTCATATTTTTAGGATTCTTTTGGTTGATAGGTTGGTGGGCTGCCTGCATAGTTTGGTTAACAGAAAAAGAATACTTAGGTCCTGTGTCATTAATACAGTGCTGTAGGCCAGTCTTCTGGATCAGGTTTACTAATGTCAGATATACTAAGGATACCAGCGTCAACATGTTCTTTCTTTTTTTTTTTTTTTTTTTTTTAAAGATTTTATTTGTTTATTTGACAGAGAGAGATCACAAGT